>NC_092729.1:24546866-24908116 GCF_047496885.1 Scyliorhinus torazame | reverse complement strand
AGGAGAGAGAGAGAATGGGAAAGGAGAGAGAGAATGGGAAACGAGAGAGAGAATGGGAAAGGAGAGGGAGAGAGAATGGGAAAGGAGAGAGAGAGAGAGAATGGGATAGGAGAGAGAGAGAGAGAATGGGATAGGAGAGAGAGAGAATGGGAAAGGAGAGAGAGAGAGAGAATGGAAAAGGAGAGAGAGAGAGAATGGGAAAGGAGAGAGAGAGAGAATGGGAAAGGAGAGAGAGAATGGGAAAGGAGAGAATGGGAAAGGAGAGAGAGAGAATGGGAAAGGAGAGAGAGAATGGGAAAGGAGAGAGAGAGAATGGGATGAGAGAGAGAGAATGGGAAAGGAGAGAGAATGGGAAAGGAGAGATAGAAAGGAAAATGAGAGAGAGAATGGGAAAGGAGAGAGAGAATGGAAAAGGAGAGAGAGAAAGGAAAAGGAGAGAGAGAATGGGAAAGGAGAGTGAGAATGGGAAAGGAGAGAGAGAATGGGAAAGGAGAGAGAGAATGGGAAAGGAGGGAGAGAGAGAATGGGAAAGGAGAGAGAGAGAGAATGGGAAACGAGAGAGAGAAAGGAAAAGGAGAGATAGAAAGGAAAATGAGAGAGAGAATGGGAAAGGAGAAAGAGAGAGAATGGGAAAGGAGAGAGGGGGAGAATGGGAAAGGAGAGCGAGAACAGAAAAGGAGAGAATGGGAAAGGAGAGAGAGAGAATAGGAAAGGAGAGAGAGAATGGGAAAGGAGAGAGAGAGAATGGGAAAAGAGAGAGAGAATGGGAAAGGAGAGAGAGAATGGGAAAGGAGAGATAGAAAGGAAAATGAGAGAGAGAATGGGAAAGGAGAGAGAGAATGGAAAAGGAGAGAGAGAAAGGAAAAGGAGAGAGAGAATGGGAAAGGAGAGAGAGAATGGGAAAGGAGAGAGAGAATGGGAAAGGAGAGACAGAATGGGAAAGGAGGGAGAGAGAGAGAGAATGGGAAAGGAGGGAGAGAGAGAATGGGAAAGGAGAGAGAGAGAATGGGAAAGGAGAGAGAGAAAGGAAAAGGAGAGATAGAAAGGAAAATGAGACAGAGAATGGGAAAGGAGAGAGAGAATGGAAAAGGAGAGAGAGAAAGGAAAAGAAGAGAGAGAATGGGAAAGGAGAGAGAGAGAATGGGAAAGGAGTGAGAGAATGGGAAAGGAGAGAGAGAGAGAATGGGAAAGGAGAGAGAGGGAGAGAGAGAATGGGAAAGGAGAGAGAGAGAGAATGTGAAAGGAGAGAGAATGGGAAAGGAGAGAGAGAGAATGGGAAAGGTGAGAGAGAGAGAATGGGAAAGGAGTGAGAGAATGGGAAAGGAGAGAGAGAGAGAGAGAATGGGAAAGGAGAGCGAGAAAGGGAAAGGAGAGAGAGAATTGGAAAGGAGAGATAGAGAATGGGAAAGGAGAGAGAGAGAATGGGAAAGGAGAGATGGAGAATGGGAAAGGAGAGAGAGAGAATGGGAACGGAGAGATAGAGAATGGGAAAGGAGAGAGAGAGAGAGACAATGGGAAAGGAGAGAGAGAATGGGAAAGGAGAGAGAGAGAATGGTAAAGGAGAGAGAGAGAATGGGAAAGGGGGGAGAGAGAGAGAGAGAGAATGGGAAAGAAGAGAGAGAATGGGAAAGGAGAGAGAGAGAATGGGAAAGGAGAGAGAGAGAATGGGAAAGGAGAGAGAGAGAATGGGAAAGGAGAGAGAGAGAATGGGAAAGGAGAGAGAGAGAGAATGGGAAAGGAGAGAGAGAATGGGAAAGGAGAGAGAGAGAGAATGGGAAAAAAGAGAGAGAATGGGAAAGGAGAGAGAGAGAATGGGAAAGGAGAGAGAGAATGGGAAAGGAGAGAGAGAATGGGAAAGGAGAGAGAGAGAGAGAATGGGAAAGGAGAGAGAGAGAGAGAATGGGATAGGAGAGAGAGAGAATGGGAAAGGAGAGAGAGAGAGAATGGGAAAGGAGAGAGAGAGAGAATGGGAAAGGAGAGAGAGAGAGAGAGAATGGGAAAGGAGCGAGAGAATGGGAAAGGAGAGAATGGGAAAGGAGAGAGAGAGAATGGGAAAGGAGAGAGCGAATGGGAAAGGAGAGAGAGAGAATGGGAAGAGAGAGAGAGAGAATGGGAAAGGAGAGAGAATGGGAAAGGAGAGGTAGAAAGGAAAATGAGAGAGAGAATGGGAAAGGAGAAAGAGAATGGAAAAGGAGAGAGAGAAAGGAAAAGGAGAGAGAGAATGGGAAAGGAGAGAGAGAGATTGCGAAAGGAGAGAGAGAATGGGAAAGGAGAGAGAGAATGGGAAAGGAGAGAGAGAATGGGAAAGGAGAGAGAGAATGGGAAAGGAGAGAGAGAAAGGAAAAGGAGAGAGAGAATGGGAAAGGAGAGAGTGAATGGGAAAGGAGAGAGAGAGAATGGGAAAGGAGAGAGAGAATGGGAAAGGAGAGAGAGAGAATGGGAAAGGAGAGAGAGAAAGGAAAAGGAGAACGAGAGAGAGAGAGAATGGAAAAGGAGAGAGAGTTGGAAAATGGGAGAGAGAATGGGAAAGGAGAGAGAGAATGGGAAAGGAGAGATAGAAAGCAAAAGGAGAGAGAGAATGGGAAAGGAGAGAGAGAATGCGGTGAAGGGGGAGGGAGAGAGAGAAGGGGACGGAGATTGGTAACGGTGCCTTGGAGTCTTGCTGGGCAGAGATGACCCGGAAAGTGCCTCCCGAAAGAAGCAGCCACTGGGTTTTCAATCCATCCTCCACTTGTGAAGCTGGTGGGAGAGGGACGGGAATTGAAAGTTGTTTAAGATGAAGTTTTATTCCTGGATAATTCTGCTGCCAGTTTTCCCCACACGGGGATGAATTGAGGGATTCAGTGCACTGTGCAGGATGCATTTTGAGTTTATTGAGGTGTTGACTGGATTTCTCTCTCTGTCTCTCTCTCTCTGTCTGCCTGTCCACATTTTGGCCCACCTGTGAATTTTGTGTTGATAAAGATCCACCCTGGATAATGTTGCTGTCCAGCTTGTTTTAAAGAAGGATACAGCTCTGGGGAGGATCAGAGGATGTGTGTGTGGGGGGGGGGACAGGTTATTGAGTTGCATGGTCAGCCGTGATAATGAATGGCAGAGCAGGTGGGAAGGGCAGAATGGGCTGCTCCTGGTTTCAGTGTTTAAATTGTTCCCCTGTCTGTGAGCAGGTTGTGTGTGTGTGTGGAATTGTGCTGTGTACTCGCCTGGTCTGGCTCCCTATTACTTACAAACACCCGCGAGCTGACTGTAAATGGAAAAGATTGAGGGAAAGAGGGAGGCTGGGAGAGGGAGAGGCAGACAGAGAGAGAGAGAGATGGGGAAATGGAGGGAGGGAAGGGCAGCTGAACAGGGAGGGGCTGGGAATGGGGGTGTGAGGGGCTCAGGAAGGGTAGTGGAAAGAGACAGTGTCAGGGTGGGGGTGTCCACCGCTGCCGTGGGACTGTTACTGGGATCTTGCTGTGCGGAACTGCCTTCATTGCGACTGTAATCGATTCATTGACTGGAGAGGGTTTGGGATGTGATTGTGGAATGTTAAACACTGACACATGTCCCGTGTGGCGGGACTTTATTCAGAATGATAAGACATGAACATTTTGAAGGACATTTCGATCGAGCGCTGACAAGGGCCTGGAATGTAAAAGGCTGTGACTGGAAGGGGGCTTAAATTGCCAATCAGAACAGGGCCTATGTCTTGGTGTCAGTAATGTCACATTTACATGTGAAAGGCCAGGGACCATTTCAATTCACTTTACTGAGTTTCTGAGTGTAGAATGTTCTTGTCTCTCTGCCCTTCCAGATTTCTCTCTGTTGGAGAGAATTGGGCGGTTGCGACACCCAACGTGTGGTAACATTCAAGGCTCTGGGCCTAGTGCTGGGCAGAGGGATTGGAGCAGATTAGAGTATTTACACTTGTCTCTCCAGGCTTGGTGGGTGGAAGGGCCAGTTCTGTACGGTCTGATTCTGTGGAGATCCGGCTCAGAGAGGGATAGAGAGAGAGAGCAATGAAATGAGAGAGAGGGAGAGAGAGAAATGAAATGAGAGAGAGGGAGGGAGAGAAATGAAATGAGAGAGAAAGAGAGAGATGGAGGCAGAGGCAAGTGTGGAAGTTGAAGGCTGGGGATGTGAAGGGGATCTGGAGGGGTGAGGGAGAGACACAGAGAGTGTGGGAGGGGTGTCCTGCACCATCGTGGTACTGCCAGTGGGATCTTGCTGTGTAGAATTGCCTTCATTGAGGGGATAAAGACACAGGATCTGACGGTCTCCAGTGTGGGATCTTGCTGTGTGAGGCTGAGGGAAATATTGACGTGGAGCGGTGGGGCTGGAGAATCAATCTCCACTTGGGAGAGGCGAGCTTTGATCAGGAATAGTCAGCGTGGCAGAGGGGGGCCGTGCTGAACAAATGGGACTGAATTATTGGAGGAGGTGACCAGATGAGGGTGAACAAAGAACAAAGAACAAAGAAATGTACAGCACAGGAACAGGCCCTTCGGCCCTCCAAGCCCGTGCCGACCACGCTGCCCGACTAAACTACAATCTTCTACACTTCCTGGGTCCGTATCCTTCTATTCCCATCCTATTCATATATTTGTCAAGATGCCCCTTAAATGTCACTATCGTCCCTGCTTCCACTACATCCTCCGGTAGTGAGTTCCAGGCACCCACTACCCTCTGCGTAAAAAACTTGCCTCGTACATCTACTCTAAACCTTGCCCCTCTCACCTTAAACCTATGCACCCTAGTAATTGACCCCTCTACCCTGGGGAAAAGCCTCTGACTATCCACTCTGTCTATGCCCCTCATAATTTTGTATACCTTTATCAGGTCGCCCCTCAACCTCCTTCGTTCCAGTGAGAACAAACCGAGTTTATTCAATCGCTCCTCATAGCTTATGCCCTCCATACCAGGCAACATTCTGGTAAATCTCTTCTGCACCCTCTCTAAAGCCTCCACATCCTTCTGGTAGTGTGGCGACCAGAATTGAACACTATACTCCAAGTGTGGCCTAACTAAGGTTCTATACAGCTGTAACATGACTTGCCAATTCTTATACTCAATGCCCCGGCCAATGAAGGCAAGTATGCCGTATGCCTTCTTGACTACCTTCTCCACCTGTGTTGCCCCTTTCAATGACCTGTGGACCTGTACTCCTAGATCTCTTTGACTTTCAATACTCTTGAGGGTTCTACCATTCACTGTATATTCCCTACCTGCATTAGCCCTTCCAAAATGCATTACCTCACATTTGTCCGGATTAAACTCCATCTGCCATCTCTCCGCCCAAGTCTCCAGACAATCTAAATCCTGCTGTATCCTCAGACAGTCCTCATCGCTATCCGCAATTCCACCAACCTTTGTGTCGTCTGCAAACTTACTAATCAGACCAGTTACATTTTCCTCCAAATCATTTATATATACTACAAACAGCAAAGGTCCCAGCACTGATCCCTGTGGAACACCACTGGTCACAGCCCTCCAATTAGAAAAGCATCCCCCCATTGCTACCCTCTGCCTTCTATGGTCTAGCCAGTTCTGTATCCACCTTGCCAGTTCACCCCTGATCCCGTGTGACTTCACCTTTTGTACTAGTCTACCATGAGGGACCTTGTCAAAGGCCTTACTGAAGTCCATATAGACAACATCTACTGCCCTACCTGCATCAATCATCTGAGTGACCTCCTCGAAAAACTCTATCAAGTTAGTGAGACACGACCTCCCCTTCACAAAACCCTGCTGCCTCTCACTAATACGTCCATTTGCTTCCAAATGGGAGTAGATCCTGTCTCGAAGAATTCTCTCCAGTAATTTCCCTACCACTGACGTAAGGCTCACCGGCCTGTAGTTCCTGGGATTATCCTTGCTACCCTTCTTAAACAGAGTAACAACATTGGCTATTCTCCAGTCCTCCGGGACATCCCCTGAAGACAGCGAGGATCCAAAGATTTCTGTCAATGCCTCAGCAATTTCCTCTCCAGCCTCCTTCAGTATTCTGGGGTAGATCCCATCAGGCCCTGGGGACTTATCTACCTTAATATTTTTGAAGACACCCAACACCTCGTCTTTTTGGATCACAATGTGACCCAGGCTATCTACACCCCCTTCTCCAGACTCAACATCTACCAATTCCTTCTCTTTGGTGAATACTGATGCAAAGTATTCATTTAGTACCTCGCCCATTTCCTCTGGCTCTACACATAGATTCCCTTGCCTATCCTTCAGTGGGCCAACCCTTTCCCTGGCTACCCTCTTGCTTTTTGTGTACGTGTAAAAAGCCTTGGGATTTTCCTTAACCCTATTTGCCAATGACTTTCCATGACCCCTTCTAGCCCTCCTGACTCCTTGCTTAAGTTCCTTCCTACTTTCCTTATATGCCACACAGGCTTCGTCTGTTCCCAGTCTTTTAGCCCTGACAAATGCCTCCTTTTTCTTTTTGACGAGGCCTACAATATCACTCGTCATCCAAGGTTCCCGAAAATTGCCGTATTTATCTTTCTTCCTCACAGGAACATGCCTGTCCTGTATTCCTTTCAATTGACACTTGAAAGCCTCCCACATGTCAGATGTTGATTTGCCCTCAAACATCCGCCCCCAATCTATGTTCTTCAGTTCCCGCATAATATTGTTATAATTAGCCTTCCCCCAATTTAGCACATTCATCCTCGGACCACTCTTATCCTTGTCCACCAGTTCTTTAAAACTTACTGAATTGTGGTCACCAGATGATGTAGTTTATCTGGATTGCAGCCAAGCCTCTGACAAGGCCCCACATGGGAGACTGACAAAGAAGTCAAATGCACATGGGAGATGGGGTAACTTGGAAGCAGAACTGAGTTAGTGATAGGAGACAGAGTGTGGTGGGAGAAGGCTGTTTGTGTGACTGGAGGCCAGTCATAGAGTGAAATATGTTTACAGCATGGAAACGGTCCCTTCGGCCCAGCTTGTCCGTGCCGCCCAGTTTCTATCACTAAGCTAGTCCCACTTGCCCGCATTTGGCCCATATCCCTCTGTACCCACCCTGCCCACGGATGGGAGGGTTCTTGCCCCCCTAGACCCCGCCCCACATTCCTCGCACAACAACTGCGGCTATTCTCACCTCAAGCACTTTTATTTTTCAAATCCGGCCGATCCCACACTGGAGTGTGTGTGTGGGGGGGGGGGGGGGGGGGGGGGCGGATCCTGCTGTGCGAGGATGAGGGACATATTGAAGTGGAATAAGAGGGGGTAGTTTGTTTGGAGAGAGGTAAATGTTCTCGGGTGTTTGTGGGGTCTGACTGTGCACTGCCACTGTACCATGGAATATACAGACTCCCAAGTGTTTGGGAGAGAGGGAGAGGTGACTGATGGAAGGGGAAGTGTCCGTATTAATACTGAATGAGGAAACAGCAGCAATCCTGGAGCCAGTGGCTCGGGAGACATATTTGACAGTAAAATTCTCTCGTCCCACATTGTTGTAATGATGTACAGATGCTCCATCTGTGCAGTGATTGAGTAGCAGGTGCTACATCGGTGTTGTAATAGGTTAGCGGGTGCCCCATCAATGCTGTAATGAATAATTGTGCTCGCTCAGTGTTGTAATTGGGTATTGGGTGCTCCCTCAGTGTTGTAATTGGGTATCGGATGCCCCCTCAGTGTTGTAATTGGTTATCGGGTGCCCCCTCAGTGTTGTAATTGGGTATCGGGTGCTCCCTCAGTACTGTAATTGGTTATCGGGTGCCCCCTCAGTGTTGTAATTGGTTATCGGGTGCCCCCTCAGTGTTGTAATTGGGTATCGGGTGCTCCCTCAGTGTTTTAATTGGTTATCGGGTGCCCCCTCAGTGTTGTAATTGGTTATCGGGTGCCCCCCCAGGGTTGTAATTGGTTATCGGGTGCTCTGTCAGTGTTGTAATTGAGTATCGGGTGCTCCCTCAGTGTTGTAATTGGGTAGCAGGTGCTCGCTCAGTGATGTAATTGGGTATCAGGTGCTCCCTCAGTGTTGTAATTGGGTATCGGATGCCCCCTCAGTGTTGTAATTGGTTATCGGGTGCCCCCTCAGTGTTGTAATTGGTTATCGGGTGCTCCCTCAGTGTTGTAATTGGTTATCGGATGCCCCATCAGTGTTGTAATTGGTTATCGGGTGCCCCCTCAGTGTTGTAATTGGTAATCGGGTGCTCTGTCAGTGTTGTAATTGAGTATTGGGTGCTCCCTCAGTGTTGTAATTGGGTATCGGGTGCTCCCTCAGTATTGTAATTGAGTACCGGGTGCTCCCTCAGTGTTGTAATTGAGTATCGGGTGCTCCCTCAGTTTTGTAATTGAGTATCGGGTGCTCCCTCAGTGTTGGAATTGGGTATCGGGTGCCCACTCAGTGTTGTAATTGGTTATCGGGTGCCCATTCAGTGTTGAATTGGTTATCGGGTGCTCTCTCAATGTTGTAATTGAGTATCGGGTGCTCCCTCAGTGTTGTAATTGGGTATCGGGTGCTCCCTCAGTGTTGTAATTGGTTATCGGATTCCCCCTCAGTGTTGTAATTGGTTATCGGGTGCCCCCTCAGTGTTGAATTGGTTATCGGGTGCTCTCTCAGTGTTGTAATTGAGTATCGGGTGCTCCCTCAGTGTTGTAATTGGGTATCGGGTGCTCCCTCAGTGTTGTAATTGGGTATCGGGTGCTCCCTCAGTGTTGTAATTGGGTATCGGATGCCCCCTCAGTGTTGTAATTGGTAATCGGATGCCCCCTCAGTGTTGTAATTGACTCGGGTGCCCCCTCAGTGTTGTAATTGGTTATCGGGTGCTCCCTCAGTGTTGTAATTGGTTATCGGATTCCCCCTCAGTGTTGTAATTGGTTATCGGGTGCCCCCTCAGTGTTGAATTGGTTATCGGGTGCTCTCTCAGTGTTGTAATTGAGTATCGGGTGCTCCCTCAGTGTTGTAATTGGGTATCGGGTGCTCCCTCAGTGTTGTAATTGGGTATCGGGTGCTCCCTCAGTGTTGTAATTGGGTATCGGATGCCCCCTCAGTGTTGTAATTGGTTTTCGGGTGCACCCTCAGTGTTGTTATTGGGTATCGGGTGTCCCTCAGTGTTGTAATTGGTTATCGGGTGCTCTGTCAGTGTTGTAATTGAGTATCGGGTGCTCCCTCAGTGTTGTAATTGGCTATCGGGTGCTCTGTCAGTGTTGCAATTGGGTATCGGATGCCCCCTCAGTGTTGCAATTGGCTATTGGGTGCTCCCTCAGTGCTGTAATTGGGTATAGGCTGCTCCCTCAGTGTTGTAATTGGTTTTTGGGTGCTCCCTCAGTGTTGTAATTGGTTTTTGGGTGCTCCCTCAGTGTTGTAATTGGGTATAGGGTGCTCCCACAGTGTTGTAATTGGGTATCGGGTGCTGCCTCAGTGTTGTAATTGGGTATTGGGTGCTCCCTCAGTGTTGTAATTGGGTATTGGGTGCTCCCTCAGTGTTGTAATTGGTTATCGGATGCCCCCTCAGTGTTGTAATTGACTCGTGTGCCCCCTCAGTGTTGTAATTGGTTATCGGGTGCTCCCTCAGTGTTGTAATTGGTTATCGGGTGCCCCCTCAGTGTTGAATTGGTTATCGGGTGCTCTCTCAGTGTTGTAATTGAGTATCGGGTGCTCCCTCAGTGTTGTAATTGGGTATCGGGTGCTCCCTCAGTGTTGTAATTGGGTATCGGGTGCTCCCTCAGTGTTGTAATTGGGTATCGGATGCCCCCTCAGTGTTGTAATTGGTTTTCGGGTGCACCTTCAGTGTTGTTATTGGGTATCGGGTGTCCCTCAGTGTTGTAATTGGTTATCGGGTGCTCTGTCAGTGTTGTAATTGAGTATCTGGGTGCTCCCTCAGTGTTGTAATTGGCGATCGGGTGCTCTGTCAGTGTTGCAATTGGGTATCGGATGCCCCCTCAGTGTTGCAATTGGCTATTGGGTGCTCCCTCAGTGCTGTAATTGGGTATCGGCTGCTCCCTCAGTGTTGTTATTGGTTTTTGGGTGCTCCCTCAGTGTTGTAATTGGTTTTTGGATGCTCCCTCAGTGTTGTAATTGGGTATAGGGTGCTCCCACAGTGTTGTAATTGGGTATCGGGTGCTGCCTCAGTGTTGTAATTGGGTATTGGGTGCTCCCTCAGTGTTGTAATTGGGTATTGGGTGCTCCCTCAGTGTTGTAATTGATTATCGGGTGCTCCCTCAGTGTTGTAATTGGGTATCGGATGCCCCCTCAGTGTTGTAATTGGTTTTCGGGTGCTCCCTCAGTGTTGTAATTGGTTATCGGGTGTTCCCTCAGTGTTGTAATTGGGTATCGGGTGCTCCCTCTGACGAATGTGATATAAAATAGTTACTTTAGAGATACTAGTTGATGTAATGTAGAAATAAGCCACTTTGATTCTGGCAGTTAGGGAGAAAGGGATTTGAGACCGCATGGAAAAAGCAGGAAGAGGTGTGTCTATGAGAGTGATGCTGCATTGATAGGGGCCAGAGAAAGGGATTGGAAGTGAGCCAATCAGAATAGATCAAACAGGTCAGGAGGGATATTGGCTGACCTATGGGCATCGAGTATGTGAAACTTGATACCATTTGAATTGATTTGCAGAGATCCCTTTGTTTCTTTGTTCATTCGCTTTCTGGGATATAGGAAACTGGATGTCTCTTATATTTCTATGAAATGAATCAAGCTTGCAAGCTAAATAAATAACTTCTTTTTACGTGCGAATCCATCTCAACTTTTATTGAGGCCAGACTGACAGAGAATGAAATTTGGGAATCAACATTTGGTGCCGAAAACCGGGATTTCACAGGGCGATCCTGATCCAACTGCGAAATCAGAATTAGACTGATTATGAACAGGAGGATGGGGAACAAAGGGCCCTCAATGTAGAACTGGAAAACGACCGCGCATTGATTGTTCCCCTCTTCTTATCGTCTGATTAGTCTGGCCACTCGCGGTTGACACAGAAAGACCACCTCGACGAAATCACAGGTCAGTCTGGGGGTTAGCAATTTAATTGATGGGATTTCATATTGTTGTTTTGGCTGGGGTTAGGGTTTTGCGTTGATGGGACATCTCAAATGATGATTCAATTCCAAGTATAAGGGTTCAGAGGCTGATGTGACTTCATTAATGAAGGTTCAGTCTATTATATGGGTTCAGAGGCTGATGTGACTTCATTAATGAAGGTTCAGTCTATTACATGGGTTCAGGGGCTGATGTGACTTCATTAATGACGTTTCAGTCCAGTATAACTGTTTTTAAATCTGAAGATGGTTCAAATCTATGTGTGAGTGTTTTAAATATATAGTTGATTAAGCTAAAATTGTCTCCTTGGACTGTATTGGCGGAAAACGCAGTTCCGAGGTCTAGTTGAGATTGTGAGGAATGCTGCATATCGGTTGAAGCAGAAGTCTCTCAAAGGGTTAACAGCAGCAGGCGAAGTTGAAAACAGACAGTGCTTCTCACTCAGGCTTTGAGATAACAGCAGCAGCCGTAGTGTAATCGGATACCTTTCCTTTGAGTCAGAGTACACCAGCAAAGTTACGTTTTGAATTAATTAAAGGAAACCAGTGGGTTTCTCCACCTCTTGGATAAAAGTTATTATTTTCGAAAGCAATTGATTGAAATTGCCAGAATCTTAAGTTTTACTTACTTGAAAGAAGGTTTATCTCATTTTATCTGGAGATTAATAGAAACTTAAAGAAGATCATGGACACCATTTTAAAAAGTGTCAATCTGGAGATGATAGTTGATTTTGCTAATACTTATGTGTATGTAAAAGAAAAAAAAACTTGTTAAAAGAAAAATTGTTAAGATAAAGAAATAATTAAGTTGTAAATGTTATACAAGTTTGTGTTAAGCAAATTGTAAATTTAGATCTGAGTTGAGATCAGAGCTAAGCTTGCAAGTTGCAGTAATTCAATTTGAATTTTCAATCATTTTTAAGTTTAAAAAAAAAGAGAGCAAATAGAGAAAAGAAGGACACAGATCTTGAATGCGTTGAATAGCACATTTCAAAGGCCCATAAATCTTTCTGTTATCTTCGACTTAAAACCTAGGAAGATTGACGAGCCAGAGGAATTTCTGGAGCGTTTTAATGAAATCTACCGGGGGCAGTCAGGCGATTTGCTGTATCAAAATGGTCAGAATTCCCCTCAATACTGTGCTATTTTAATGCATTGCCTACCACCTTCTGTGGTTACTGCTGTGAAATGTAATAACATGAATTGGACAGAGAACGACCCTTCCCAGATGGCAAGGGCAGTCAGATTTTACTGGAAGGAGGGTGCAGGCCAAGAAGGAGGCTCAGTTACAAAGGTTAAGACTGAGTATGTAATGAAAAAGGATGATCTGCGACCCCAACAAGCGGCAGAAATGGTAGTTTACCAGCAGGAGCTCCAATATAGTGACTTTGGGTGGGTGGATCAGCGAAGAGGAGGATGAGACAACAGTGCTATATTTCTATCACCCCCCAGTGGTGGACGTTAGACGTTGAACAGTCACTGCATCACATTACCCTGGCCTATGACAGAACTGGACGAAACAGGGAGTTGGAGGACAAATACCGGCCATTACTTGAGACCGAATGGCCAGTCAAGGTTACAGCCACAGTCACGGGAAAAGAAGGTACAGCCGATTTTGTTACAATATCACCACATTTATGGCCACAGTCAGCTTCGGTAAGCCCTCATATTACACGTCAGGTCCATGACCAGTACCATGCCAGGGATATGGGGCGAATGGTCAGGAGGACAGTGGATCATTCGGATCCAACAGGCTACGCACTTCAAGTCATGCCGGCCGGCACTACCATAAAATATTTTGAGGTCCCTGAAACGATTAACACTCGACTGCAGCATCACAGGGGACATGATGTGTTGGAATATGTCAATCCACAGGTCTGGGTGGAATACCCATCACAAGTGGGAAAGACAAATGTTACACCTATTAAGGTGATGATTAAGGATCATGTAAAGCTACCTTCCATTCGACAATACCCCCTGAAATCTCAAGCTGCTCCATCAATAGATAAATTAATTCAAGAGCTGTTGAAACAGGGTATTTTGGTCCCTTGCCAATCAGAATGTAACACCCCCATACTTGCTGTGCCTAAACCAGCCAAACCAGACCAGTACCGATTAGTACAGGATTTACGTTCAATCAATGCCATCGCATAGCCGTTACATGCTCTCACCCTCCAACAGGATATTACGGTGTATAGCTCCCACTCGGTCATCGCACTACTGAGGCAACTGCAGACTCAGCATCTTACCGCAGCTCGTCAGATTAGGTATGAGATATACCTTTTGAACAATCCACGTCTGACATTTAAATACTGTACCACTATCAATCCAGCCTGTTTTCTTAGTGGTCCCCCTGTCCATGAAGACGCACCTGGCCACGACTGTTTAGCCTTGATTCAGGAAACTACCGCAATAAGGGGCGATTTGAGTGACATTTCGTCAGAACAACCTGACATGATTATGTGTGGTCAAATATCCCACCGGGGTTTAGTTAATGACCTACTGCAGGCCCTCCTTATGCCCGCGCAGATTTCCGTTATTAAATGCGCTGCCCACACGAATGGTACAACCCCAGTTGACGTTGGTAATGAACGAGCAGATTGTGCAGCGCGGACAGCCGCGCAAATTCAGCAAGTGATGGTGCCTAAAATGTTAAGTCAGACTAAACGATCTACTATAAATATGTCTGCTTCTGACAAGTCAATGCCAACCATCCAAGACGTCATAAGGTTACAGGAGGACGCTCCTGAGAGTGATAAACAAATGTGGAAACGGTTAGGTTGTACATATGATTCTGTTTCCTCTTTATGGACCACGCCTGCACATCAGACTTGTATGTCTGATGTGCTGGCTTTATGGGTCATTGAATGTGTACACTTTGCAACTCATTGTGGGGCTCAAGGGACTAGTGATTTGTTGCTGGACACTTGGTGGCACCCTAAAATGCAGGGGTTGGCCCAAAGTATCAGTAATCGGTGTTTGATTTGTCAGCAAAATAACACCGGAAAAGGTATCCCTTGTGGGAAGGGGCAAACCCCGTTGCCCAGTGGTCCCTTTGAGACGCTCGAAATGGATTACATTGAGTTGGAAAGGTGTCAATGTTACAAATATGTTTTGGTCATTGTGGATGTGTTCAGCAGATGGGTCGAGGCGTATCCGACTATCGATAATAAAGCTGCTACTGTGGTTAAAGTCTTGATGAGGGAAATCATTCCTCGGTACGGTATACCAGCTCAGTTACGTTCTGATAATGGGCCTCATTTTATTGGACAAATTAACAAGGAGTTTTGCTCCCAGTTGGGCATACGCCAGCAGTTACACTGTGCTTACAGACCGCAGGCGGCCAGGGTGGTTGAGAGACACAATCAGACCCTCAAAACTAAATTGGCTAAATTAAGAGCAGACACGGGACTGACATGGCTTAAGTTGCTCCCCGTTGCCCTCTTCCAGCTGCGGGTTACACCTGCGGGACCGGCCCGGCTCTCTCCCGCCGAGATTCTTTATGGCAGGCCTCTTAGAACTCCCTGGAGCCTGCAGGTTCCCAGACTGGTTCAGTTTCATTAGATGACTGAAGAAATGACCGCCTATGTTCTAGCCCTTACGCAAGTGCTCAAGGAATTCCATGGCCAAGTCCGCGCGGCTCACCAGCCATTGCCCCAGTACCTAGCTCACTTTCAGTCTAGCCCGGTAGTTATGTCATGGTCAAAAATTGGAATAGGAAGGGGTCGGAGCCGCGATGGGACGGACCCTTCCAAGTTCTCCTTACCACCCCCACAGCAGTTAAAGTGGAGGGGCGAAGTGCTTGGGTCCACCTACATCACTGTAAATTAAGTCCATCTCCACTACTGTAAAAGGTCGGATACTAACCTGCCTCCCTTCTCCAGTGCTATTTTCCAGGTGTGGAGCATGATGGAGTGGCTACGCATCGTCTGTCTGATATTTGGCCTCACTTCGCTAGGCGTTATTGGCGATGGACATGGAAAAGGGGAGTATTATGTATCTGTGTAGCCCCAACCAATCTACAAGGATACATCACCTATGCAAAGGTGATGTTCTTCGCTGCCCCCATATACGAGGACATGGTATCGACTCATGGAAGGTCATCAAAGTAAAGGAGAATGCAGGAGTCATGAAGCAGTTGCACCGGTCCCGGCGATAGGAAGGGAACATTATATGGACATAGCGTTGTTTTTGGAATACATGTAAATTTGATTTTGGATGTGTTAAGAGTGGTACAATAAAGGTAAAATCAGGCTGTCAGAAGAGTGTAGGAAGAGGCTATGAGAAAGAGAAAGGGACTAGAGAGAGGACGGGGCGTATGAGAAGGGAAGTACAGCTAGAACGTAGGTTACCGGGAGATACACTTAAGTTAGTTAAAGGCCAAACTGAGGAAAACCCGGGTAGTACACCTTGGGAGCCCTCGGGGCAATAACCAAGGAGTTGTCTCAGCTACGGTTGTTTGCAATGCAGAACCGGTATGCTCTTGACTATCTTCTGGCCCGTGAGGGTGGGGTATGCGCCATAGTACAGGGCAAGTGTATCATGGGAGTTCAGGACTTTACCGCTAACATTACTAAATTTATGGATCGCATATGGGATCACTTGGACGGGATGCAGGATCCTGGCTCTTGGGGTAACTGGGGATTTGGAGGATGGAAGGACTGGTTGATAAATATGGCCATGTATCTAGTGGTAGCTATCGGCTGCATCTTTGTGGGCCTGGCCATCCTTAAATGTGTGATGGGTAGAATGCGGGGTGCACTGGATCAGATCACCGCCCCAATCACCGAAAAAAAATGTAACTGTTAAAATCCGTGAGGGTGAGGCAGATGAAGGGGGGCTAAGACAGGAATTGGAAATGCAGCGACGGATCTTTTAAATGAGGAACCGTAGCTATGGATTGGATAGTTCGGTTATCATGGAATGATAAAAGGAGGGAATGACGAATGTGATATAAAATAGTTACTTTAGAGATACTAGTTAATGTAATGTAGAAATAAGCCACTTTGATTCTGGCAGTTAGGGAGAAAGGGATTTGAGACCGCATGGAAAAAGCTGGAAGAGGTGTGTCTATGAGAGTAATGCTGCATTGATAGGGGCCAGAGAAAGGGATTGGAAGTGAGCCAATCAGAATAGATCAAACAGGTCAGGAGGGATATAGGCTGACCTATGGGCGTCGAGTATGTGAAACTTGATACCATTTGAATTGATTTGCAGAGATCCCTTTGTTTCTTTGTTCATTCGCTTTCTGGGATATAGGAAACTGGATGTCTCTTATATTTCTATGAAATGAATCAAGCTTGCAAGCTAAATAAATAACTTCTTTTTACGTGCAAATCCATCTCAACTTTTATTGAGGCCAGACTGACAGAGAAATAAATTTGGGAATCAACACCTCAGTGTTGGAATTGTGTTGGGTGCTCCCTCAGTGTTGTAATTGGGTATCGGGTGCTCCCTCGGTGTTGTAATTGGGTATCGGGTGCTCCCTCAGTGTTGGAATTGTGTTGGGTGCTCCCTCAGTGTTGTAATTGGCTATCGGGTGCTCCCTCAGTGTTGTAATTGGGTATCAGGTGCTCCCTCGGTGTTGTAATTGTATATTGGGTGCTCCCTCAGTGTTGTAATAGTTTTTTGTGTGATCCCTCAGTGCTGTAATTGGGTATCGGGTGCTCCCTCAGTGTTGTAATTGGTTATGGGGTGCTCCCTCAGTGTTGTATTTGGGTATTGGGTGCTCGCTCAGTGCTGTAATTGGGTATCGGATGCTCCCTCAGTGTTGTAATTGGTTATGAGGTGCTCCCTCAGTGTTGTAATTGGGTATCGGGTGCCCCCTCAGTGTTGTAATTGGGTATCGGGTGCTCCCTCAGTGTTGTAATTGGCTATCGGGTGCTCCATCAGTGTTGTAATTGGGTATCAGGTGCTCCCTCAGTGTTGTAATTGGGTATTGGGTGCTCCCTCAGTGTTGTAATTGGGTATCGGGTGCTCCCTCAGTGTTGTAATTGGGTATCGGGTGCTCCCTCAGTGTTGTAATTGGGTATCGGGTGCTCCCTCAGTGTTGTAATTGGGTATCGGGTGCTCCCTCAGTGTTGTAATTGGGTATCGCATGCTCCCTCAGTGTTGTAATTGGGTATCGGGCGCTCCCTCAGTGTTGTAATTGGTTTTCGGGTGCTCCCTCAGAGTTGTAATTGGGTATCGGGTGCTCCCTCAGTGTTGTAATTGGGTATCGGGTGCTCCCTCAGTGTTGTAATTGGGTATTGGGTGCTCCCTCAGTGTTGTAATTGGGTATCGGGTGCTCCCTCAGTGTTGTAATTGGGTATTGGGTGCTCCCTCAGTGTTGTAATTGGGTATTGGGTGCTCCCTCAGTGTTGTAATTGGGTATCGGGTGCTCCCTCAGTGTTGTAATTGGGTATCGGATGCTCCCTCAGTGTTGTAATTGGGTATCGGGTGCTCCCTCAGTGTTGTAATTGTGTATTGGGTGCTCCCTCAGTGTTGTAATTGGGTATCGCGTGCTCCCTCAGTGTTGTAATTGGGTATCGGGCGCTCCCTCAGTGTTGTAATTGGTTTTCGGGTGCTCCCTCAGTGTTGTAATTGGTTATCGGGTGCTCCCTCAGTGCTGTAATTGGTTGTCGGGTACTCCCTCAGTGTTGTAATTGGTTGTCGGGTGCTCCCTCAGTGTTGTAATTGGGTATCGGGTGCTCCCTCAGTGCTGTAATTGGTTGTCGGGTGCTCCCTCAGTGTTGTAATTGGGTACAGGCTGCTCCCTCAGTGTTGTAATTGGGTATCAGGTGCTCCCTCAGGGCTGTAATTGTGAAGCAGAGGGGCTGAAAGTGTCGCAGTCCTCAGCAGCGGCAGGGAGGTGAATAGACTCGATAGGTACAGGTGCTTCAGGAGGGACAGAGGTGCGGGAAAGAGAGGAGTGGGAGGTGCTTTGATCAAGCGGAGCCTCACGGGAATAGTCAAGAGATGAAATAACCGAGGAATCATCCAGCGATGTTTTGTGGGTGAACCAAGTATGGGATGGTGACCTCATTGGGATTGTACCCAAATAGTCAACAGGAATTAGCAGATGGAACTTGCAGGAGGAATAGGGTGGTCGCACTCGGGGATTTTAATTTTCCTAATATAGTCTCTGTCAAGGTTGTGGAGGGAGGGTGAGGGAAAGAGTGTGCAAGAGGGTAGGGGGGAGTCTGAGGGGGTAGGGAGAGTCTGAGAGGGAGAGGGTAAGGGGGAGTCTGAGGGGTAGAGGGTAGGGGGGAGTCTCAGGGGGAAGGGGGAGTCTGAGGGGGATGGGGGAGTCTGAGGGGGAGAGGGTAGGGGAGTCTGAGGGGGAGAGGGTAGGGGGAGTCCGAGGGGGAAGGGGGAGTCTGAGGGGGGAGGGTAGGGGGAGTCTGAGGGGGAGAGGGTAGGGGGACACTGAGGCGGAAGGGGGAGTCTGAGGGGGAGAGGGTAGTGGGGAGTCTGAGGGGGAAGGGGGAGTCTGAGGGGGAGAGGGTAGGGGGGAATCTGAGGGGGAAGTGTTGTAATTGGGTATTGGGTGCTCCCTCAGTGTTGTAATATTTTTTTGTGTGATCCATCAGTGCTGTAATTGGGTATCGGGTGCTCTGTCAGTGTTGTAATTGGTTTTTGGGTGCTCCCTCAGTGTTGTAATTGGTTTTTGGGTGCTCCCTCAATTGGGTATTGGGTGCTCCCTCAGTGTCGTAATTGGGTATTGGGTGCTCCCTCAGTGTTGTAATTGGGTATCGGGTGCTCTGTCAGTGTTGTAATTGGGTATCACGTGCTCTGTCAGTGTTGTAATTGGGTATCGGTTGCCCCCTCAGTGTTGTAATTGGGTATCGCGTGCTCCCTCAGTGTTGTAATTGGGTATTGGGTGCTCCCGCAGTGTTGTAATTGGGTATTGGGTACTCCCTCAGTGTTGTAATTGGGTATTGGGTGCTCCCTCAGTGTTGTAATTGGGTATTGGGTGCTCTGTCAGTGTTGTAATTGGGTATCGCGTGCTCCCTCAGTGTTGTAATTGGGTATCGGGTGCTCCCTCAGTGTTGTAATTGGGTATCGGGTGCTCCCTCAGTGTTGTAATTGGTTGTCGGGTGCTCCCTCAGTGTTGTAATTGGGTACAGGCTGCTCCCTCAGTGTTGTAATTGGTTATCAGGTGCTCCCTCAGGGCTGTAATTGTGAAGCAGAGGGGCTGAAAGTGTCTCAGTCCTCAGCAGCGGCAGGGAGGTGAATAGACTCGATAGGCACAGGTGCTTCAGGAGGGACAGAGGTGCAGGAAAGAGAGGAGGGGGAAGTGCTTTGATCAAGGGGAGCCTCACGGGAATAGTCAAGAGATGAAATAACCGAGGAATCATCCAGCGATGTTTTGTGGGTGAACCAAGTATGGGATGGTGACCTCATTGGGATTGTACCCAAATAGTCAACAGTAATTGGCAGATGGAACAGGCAGGGCGATTGGGGAAACTTGCAGGAGGAATAGGGTGGTCACACTCGGGGATTTTAATTTTCCGAATATAGTCTCTGTCAAGGTTGTGGAGGGAGGGTGAGGGAAAGAGTGTGCAAGAGGGTAGGGGGAGTCTGAGGGGGAGAGGGTAGGGGGGAGTCTGAGGGGGATGGGGGAGTCTGAGGGGGAGAGGGTAGGGGGAGTCCGAGGGGGACGGGGAGGCTGAGGGGGAGAGGGTAGGGGGAGTCTGAGGGGGAAGGGGGAGTCTGAGTGGGAGAGGGTAGGGTGGAGTCTGAGGGGGAAGGGGGAGTCTGAGGGGGAGAGGGTAGTGGGAGTCTGAGGGGGAAGGTGGAGTCTGAGGGGGTTGGGGGAGTCTGAGGGGGAGAGGGTAGGGGGAGTCCGAGGGGGAAGGGGGAGTCTGAGGGGGAGAGGGTAGGGGGAGTCTGAGGGGGAAGGGGGAGTCTGAGGCGAGGTGCAATATGGTTAAGGGATACAGTAGGGGTTGGGTGGGAAATGTCTAGTTTACCATGTTGATGGTTATGTTATTATTGCTTTTGTTATTGTTATAATAATTTTGCAAGTACTTCAATAAAAATATTTTATTTAAAAGCAACAAAATTGTGCATCGTCAGGCGTGTTTCTAAAATGGGTTTTATAACACAGATTGGGGCAGTCCCAGAATGTTGCTGTGCCTTTATTATTTCAATAACGCTTTGCTGTAATCAATTTCCAGCTTTCTCTTTCTCCCCGAGGAGAGTTGATTTCGAAGCTTGGACGACGCAAAGAGAATCTTTCCTCGGCGAGGAATCCTCAGACAGGAGTTCTAACCTGAGAGAAACAGAATAAATGTCAATGTGTCTTTGTCCGTCATTATTGGGGTTTCATTATTCTGATGGGCCCTCAAGCGGTGGGCTGTGTTTTGTTTTTTTGGGAGGGGGGCAGGAGTCTCAGTGTCTCTGGGGGGAGTGGGAGACCGGTGATATTTTCACACCGAGGGTTGGGTGAGTTATTCCAGTGAACAAAATGGAGAGTGGGAGCAGGAGGGAACGCAGCCCCAGGAGGGGATTAAGGAGGTGGAGAGTGGGAGCAGGAGGGAACGCAGCCCCAGGAGGGGATTAAGGAGGTGGAGAGTGGGAGCAGGAGGGAACGCAGCCTCAGGAAGGGATTAAGGAGGTGGAGAGTGGGAGCAGGAGGGAACGCAGCCTCAGGAAGGGATTAAGGAGGTGTAGAGTGGGAGCAGGAGGGAATGCAGCCTCAGGAGGGGATTAAGGAGGTGGAGAGTGGGAGCAGGAGGGAACGCAGCCTCAGGAGGGGATTAAGGAGGTGGAGAGTGGGAGCAGGAGGGAACGCAGCCTCAGGAGGGGATTAAGGAGGTGGAGACTGGGAGCAGGAGGGAAAGCAGTCTGAGGAGAGGAGTAAAGAGGGGAGTAAGAAGTAGAGTAGGAGCACGAGGGGTCTGGTGACGAAACCCCGCCACCTCTGTATCCATATTGGCAATAAAATAATTTTTTGGGGTAAAATTTTTTTGGGAGGGGGTGGATAAGTTTGGGAGGGGGGAATTGAGGGGGGTAATGACATTTAGGGGGAGAATAAAATAGGGGGGCAAATTTGGGAGAGGAATAAATTGGGGGGAGGAATAAATTGGGGGGGGGAATTATGGGGTGGGCGAATTGTGGGGGGGGAATAACATTGGGGGGTGGGATAAAACTGGGGGGGGGATAAAATTGAGGGAGGAATAAATTGGGGGGCGTATTGTGGGGGGGATAAAATAGGGGGGATTAAAATTGGGGAAGGAATAAATTGGGGGAGGAATAAATTGGGGGAGGAATAAATTGGGGGAAGAATAAATTGGGGAGGAATAAATTGGGGGTGGGTGAATTGTGGGGGGAATAAAACTGGGGGGGCGAATTGGGGGGGGGTAAAACTGGGGGGTGAATAAAATTGGGGTGGATAAATTGGGGGGGATAAATGGGGGGGGATAAATTGGGGGGGATGAATTGGGGGGATAAATTGGGGGGGGATGAATTGGGGGGGGATAAATATGGGGGGGATAAATATGGGGGGGATAAATTTGGGGCGGGGGATAAATATGGGGGGATAAATATGGGGGGGATAAATATGGGGGGGATAAATTGGGGGGGATAAATTAGGGGGGATAAATTAGGGGGGATAAATTGAGGGGGGGATAAATTGGGGGGGGATAAATGGGGGTGGATACATTGGGGGGGGATAAAATAATGGGGGGAAATAAAACTGGGGGGAGATGGGGGAGATACATTTGGGGGGGAATAAAATTGGGGCGGAAATAAAACGGGGGGGTAAAACTGTGGAGGGGGGAAATAAAATTTGGTGGAGGGGGGAGGAAAATAAAATTGGGGGGGTGGGCAGAACCCAGCGGGGGGGGGGGGGCAGAATGAAACAGAAAGTATGTAGGCAAGACAGACAGAGAAAGGAAGGACACAGATAAAAGACAGAGAAAGAAAAGACAGAGAGAGAAAGAAGGACAGAGAGAGGGACAGAGAAAGACAGAAAAGGACAGAGAGAGAAAGACACAGAGGGAAAGACAGAGCGAGAAAGGACAGAGAGAGGGAGAAATAAAGAAGGACAGAGAGAATGAAAGAAGGACAGAGAGAAAGAAAGAAGGACAGAGAGAAAGAAAGAAGGACAGAGAGAAAGAAAGAAGGACAGAGAGAAAGAAAGAAGGACTGTTAATTGTTAATGGCGCATTGATCAATTAAAATAAGGAAGTGACAGACATGCTGGAGAATGACTTTGTTCAATATTTACAAGAGAAGGAAGAGTTCAAAGTGCCAGAGATTCGAAGAAACATATTACTGAATCAGGAGCAGGGACTGAACAAAATGTACTCTATCCGGGAAATAGTAGTGGAGAAATGAATGAGTTTGAAAGATCCACAGAAGCATCCTTCCAATTACAGAGTCTCAATGTGAGTGGATGGGAACTTTGCAGATACCTGCGTTACAATCGTCAAAAGGTCTCTGGACTTGGGACTCAACCCTTTGGATTGGAGAATTACACCTACCGCTCCGTTACTTCAGCAACGTGATAGACTGAAAAAGGGGCATTTGGGAGAGTTATCGGAATATCTGGTGTGGGTAAATGAATGCAGTTCACCCTGAAGGACAGGGTGTGTGAACAGCTTGAACTACCCAGCTAATCAGCACGAACGAGCGTGCATTTATACAGTTTACTCTCGGGTAATGAACATGATGGAAATCTGTCAAGCGGGACTAAATTACTGCGCAGGCGAATGTTTACGAAGGTTGATCAAATTCAGTTAAAGAAGGAAACTGACCATACAGTTTCTAGTCATGACGCTGAATGTGTAAGTGTGTTTACTAATTCCCCAGCTAGCCGATATTCATGACCCACTTTCTGTAACTGTATATGCTACTTCTCCAGTGAGCTATATACTTGTGCCTTATTCCGTTGCCGCTTATATGTATGACCATTATTCTGAACATGGGCCTCTCAGCTCCTCAGATGACTTCTACACATGATCCTCACCCTGCACCTGTCTCTGTTTCCCAGCTCGATTTTCTGCACGCCCCTTATGCTGCCCTTGTGCCTCCCACTTCATCATTTAATCTATTTACATGACCGTGATTCTGTATCTGTGTCTCCTACTTCCAATTTTAACTTATACAGCTATCCTTCATTCTAAACTATCTCTTGTTGTTCCATAGTTACTTGCACCTTGACACCCATTCTGCAACTTTGTCGTAGTAACCCCCATGTTTGCTTGTATGCATGATACTTTTTCTTCTGCAACTACATCTCCTTCTACCCCAGCTAGTAAATATACATGATCCTTTGGAAACATTGTCTGAGAGTTCTACAGTTAGATTATGTCCATGATCCTTTTTCTGTTTCTGTATCTCCAGTGTTAGACAGCTGGCCTGTGTACATGGCCTTCATTTCTGTAGTTGCGTCTTTGTCATTATGTAGCTGTGTCTCCTAGTGCCTCAGATAACTTATATACATTACTCTTAATGTTTAAATGCGCCTCCTCGTTCCTCAGCTAACTTATATATGCGACCGTTACTCTACCACTGTGTCTCAGAATTCCCCAGCTAGTTTATAGCCATGACGCTTATTTTCTAAATCTGTCTCCGCGTTTTCGAGTTATCTTAAGTACATGAACGGATTATCTAACTGCGTCTACAACTTCCTCAGTGAAATTTTATGCATGGCTTTATTCTGCTAATGTGTCTCCCAATTCTCCAGCTAGCTTATATAGAAACATAGAATAGAATCGTAAAATTTACAGTGGCCCATTCGGCCCATCGAGTATACACCGGCCATTCGGCCCATCGAGTATACACCGGCCCATACAAAGAGCACCCTACTGAAGCCCACCTATCTAACTTAGTCACCGAACACAGTACACCCCTACTTAACATTTTGTGGACACTAAGGGCAATTTAGCATGGCCAATCCACCTAACACGCACATCGTTAGACTGCGGGAGGAAACCAGAGCAACCGGAGGAAACCCGCACAGACACGCGGAGAACGTGCAAACTCCGCACAGTAACCCAGCCGGGAAACAAACCTGGGACCCTGGACCTGTGAAGCAACTGTGCTGACCATTATGCCAACGTGCTGCCCTCCCATTATTGTGGAAAGGTGCCAACTGGAAACACATTTAACTCATTTACATGACTCTCGCCCTGTATCCGTGTCACCTGGTCCCCTAACCAGCGTATTTACATTACCCAAAGTCTGTAACAGTGTCTACTAGATCCTCAACACGCTTATCTTAATGACCCGTGCTGTAGATGTGTCTCCAGTTTGAGACGTTAGCGTATTTACATTGCCCATATTATGTAAATGTGTCTCCTAGTTCCCCAACAGGCCGATATACATGGTTTTTCTTTCAGTAATAGCCATCTCCATATCTCCATATAGAAAAAAGAACAAGAACAAAGAACAAAGAAATGTACAGCACAGGAACAGGCCCCCTCGGCCCTCTAAGCCCGTGCCGACCACGCTGCCCGTCTAAACTAAAATCTTCCACACTTTCTGGGTCCGTATCCCTCTATTCCCATCCTATTCATGCATTTGTTCAGATGCCCCTTAAATGTCACTATCGTCCCTGCTTCCACCACCTCCTCCGGCAGCAGGTTCCAGGCTCCCACTAACCTCTGTGTAAATAACTTGCCTCATTCCTCCTCTAAACCTCGCCCATCGCACCTTAAACCTATACCCCCTAGTAATTGACCCCTCTACCCTGGGGAAAAGCCTCTGAGTATCCAGTCTGTCCATGCCCCTCATAGTTTTGTAGACCTCTATCAGGTCGCCCCTCAACCTCCGCCGTTCCAATGAGAACAAACCGAGTTTATTCAACCGCTCCTCATAGCTAATGCCCTCCATACCAGGCAACTTTCTGGTAAATCTCTTCTGCACCCTCTCTAAAGCCTCCACATCCTTCTGGTAGTGTGGCGACCAGAATTTAGCACTATTCTCCAAGTGTGGCCCAACTAAGGTTCTAACAGCTTAAATACCTGAACATCTTTCGGTAACTGTGTCTCCCAGTTCCCAAGCTAGCTTAAATACATGATCCTTAGTCTGTAACCGTTCTCCTTCTTTCATAGCAACCTTATTTAGAAGAAGAAAAACAAAGATCAAGATAGCTCCAGAACAGGATATTCGGCCCCCCGAGCCTGTAACGGTCATGATACCACACTTGACCAAAAACAGCACTTCCCAGTGCTGTATCCTTTTACACCTATTCTATCCATGTATTTGTCGACATGCCTTTTGAACAGCGTAAATGTACCTGCTTCCACAACCTCCCCTGGCACCCCGTTCCAAGCATTCACCGCCCGCTCTGTAAGAAACCTGCCTCGAACATATCCTCTAAACTTTGTTCCACTGACCTTAAAGCTACGACCCCTGGTAACAGACCGCAACTTGGGATTGAGTGCCTGCCCATACCCTCTACCCATGCCGCTCATAATCTTGTAGACCTCTTTCAGATAACCCCTCAACCTCCGGCGTTTCTAATGAAAACAGTCGGAGTCTATTAACCCAATCCTGAAATAGAATTTATCTTTTGGGTAAATCAAAATTAGAGCAGAATGACAGTGCATAGCTTATTGCATTACTACTGTTGTTTGTACATACACACAGAGTATGAAGAATAGTTTGAATGACGCCCCCCACAAATTTATCTTGCGGGTTACAAGATGGTATCCATGACAGAAATATGGATGCAAGATGGCAGCAGTTGCACATGGCGACAAAGCAAGAGTAAAATACAAATAAATGGAGCACGGAAATAAACTCCATTGAATATTAAAATTATCACAGGGAGCTTTTGCAATTAATTATGACAATGATAGTGGACACATGAAAGGACGTCCCGTGCTAACAATTGATGGTGCATTTGTCAATTAAGATAAGGAAATGACACATGATTTAGAATGACTTTGTTGCAGTACTTACAGGAGGTGAAATGTTCAAAATGCCAGCGATACGAGGAGACAGATTATTGAATCAGGAGCAGGGACTGGATACAATTCAGCTTTCTAGGAACCCACGACTGGGCGATTCCTCTCCATTTCACTCACCACCCTGACTTAGAAATATATCCACAGTCTGTAACTGGTTCTACTCGTTCCCCAGCAAGCTTACCTTAATGCCCGTGCTGTATCTGTGTCTCCAAGTTAACAAGCTAGCGTGTTTACATAACCCACGTTCGGGGCTGGTTTCGCACAGCGGGCTAAACAGCTGGCTTATAACGCAAAAATAATACCAGCCGCGTGTTTCAATTCCGGTGCCGGCCTCCCCGAACAGGTGACCACAAATGGCGACAGCAACTTCATTGAAGCCTAATTGTGAAACTAAGCTATTACTTTCTTGTTATTAGATAACTGTGTCTCCTATTTCCCCAGCCGGCCGACATGCAAGACTATTCTTTCAGTAATGCTTGTCCATATCCCAAGGTAACTTAAATACCTGAATATCTTTCGGTAACTGAGTATCCCAGTTACCCAGCTAGCTTCGATACATAATCCTTATTCTGCAACCGTGTCTCCTTGTTTCCCAGCGAGCTCATAAAGAACAAAAATCAAAGAACAATATAGCACATGAACAGGACATTTAGCTCTCCAAGCCTGTACCGGTCATGGCACCACACTTGGCCGAAAACCATAGCACTTCCTAGTGCTGTATCGGTCTGCACCCATCCTATCCATGTGTTTGTCGAGATGCCTTTTGAGCGCGGTAAATGTACCTGCTTCTACAATCTCCCCTGGTAACGCGTTCCAGGCACTCACCACCCTGTGTGTAATAAACCTGCCTCGCACATCTCATCTAAACTTTTCCCCACTGATCTTAAACATATGACTCCTGGTGACAGAACCCACCTTGTGCCCGCCCATCCATAAGATCGTAAAACCATAAGACATCGGTGCAGAATTAGGCCACCCGGCCCATCGAGTCTGCTCCGACATCCAATCATGGTTGATATTTTCTCATCCCCGTTCCTCTGCCTTCTCCCCATAGCTCCTAGTCCCTACTCTATCTATTCCCCTTATAATCTTGTCGACCTTTATCAGTTCACCCCTCAACCTGCGGGGTTCTCATGAAAAAAGTCCACGTTTATTCATCCTCTCCACATGACGAACATCCTGCTGACCAAGCAACTTCCCGATAACCGTCCTCTTCACACTCTCCAAAGCGTCCACATCATTCTGGTAGTACGGTGACCAGAATTGAACTTAAATTCCAAGTCTGGTGTCTGATTTAGCACAATGGACTAAGCAGATGGTTTATAAAGCTGAACTAAACCAGCCGTGCGGGTTCAATTCCCGTGCTAGCCTCCCGGGCAGGCACTGAAATGTGGCGAGCAGGGTCTTTTCACAGTAACTTCATTGGAAGCCTACTTGTGACAATAAGCGATTTTAATTTCATTTGAAGTGCGGTCTTACAACAGTTCCATGGAAATGAAGGATGACTTTTCAATAGTTAAACTGATTTTCATCAGCCTCATCCATAACGTTGGTCCGTCACTTGCCCAGCGAGCTCATACACATGCTACTTTGGGCAGCGCGGTAGCACAAGTGGTCAGCCTTGTGGCTTAAACAGCGCCAGAGTCCCAGGTTCGATTCCCCACTGGGTCACTGTCTGTGCGGAGTCTGCACGTTGTCCCCGTGTCTGTGGGTTTCCTCTGGGTGCTCCGGTTTCCTCCCAAGTCCAAAGCTGTGCAGGTGAATTGGATTGACATTGAAAAATTGCCCTTCGTGCCCAAAAAGGTTAGGAGAGGTTATTGGGTCACGGGGATAGAGTGGAATTGAGGGCTTAAGTGGGTCCATGCAGACTCGATGGGCCGAATGGCACTGTATGTTCTTTACATGTCACTTATTCTGTTACTTGTCTCCCAGTTCACCTGCTAACTAGCATACACCGCCTTAATTAATAATCGTGACTCCTCGGTCCCCAGCGAGGTTACATACTTGATCCGTATTATGAAACTGTGTGTCCAAGTTCCGAAGCTAGCTCTTATATGTCTTCTATTTCAGTGCTTTCAAAACCTCTGGCTATGTGTTTTTCAAAGTGTTTTATATTTAGCTTCAATTATTTCGTAACTTTGGTAACATAATTTCCTTTAAGTTTTAGTATAAAATTGGTCTACAAAGGATATTTCATCACGTTGTTAGAACTTACTCTGAGCCTCTCTCACCCCAGGGATGAATGTCCAATAGGGCAATTCAGTCAGAAGATCAGCAGAAACACTTGCAAATTATTCAAATCTATAAATTATATTTGCAAGTTGACACAGAAGCCTCAGTCACAGAATCAGCCTGTTAAAGATAATATCCTCTGCTGAAAATTAACAGCGTCCTGTGATAGAGAATTCAGAATATCCATAATCGACTGAAATAAATAATTGCCCCGTTTTACAGAACTTAGTGGCTTCTAGTATTCCGAAACTGTATCTCCCAGTACCGGTCTCCCGGGTTAGTGTCTGTACAGAAACGTTGATATGTTACTGAAATATGAATATTTATCGTTTGGGTAAAATAACATTCGAGCAGAATGACAGTGCACAGCTTATTGCATTATTAATGTTGTTTGTACATACACACAGAGTATGAAGAATAGATTGACTGACACCAGCCATGCATTTAGCTTGCGGGTTACAAGATGGCAGCCATGACAGAAACATGGATGCAAGATGGTCGCAGTTGTAAATGGTGACAAAGCAAGAGTAAAATACAAATAAATGAAGCATGAAAATAAACTCGCATTGAATATTAACATCATCACTTGCAATTAATTTTGAAAAGGACAGTGGAAACATGGAAGATCTTCCCTTGTTAACAATTGATGATGCATTTGTCAATTACGATAAGGAAATGACAAACATGCTGAAGAATGGCTTTGTTGCAGTACTTACAGGAGAGGAAGAGTTCAAAATGCAAGAGATACGAGGAAACATATTGTTGAATCAGGAGCAGGGACTGGACAAAATTTAGATTTCTAGGGAACCCACTTCCAGGTGATTCCTCTCCAAGTCACTCACCACCCTGGCTTGGAAATCTATCCACAGTCTGTAACTGGTTCTACTCGTTCCCCAGCAAGCTGACCTTAATGACCGTGCTGTAGCTGTGTCTCCAAGTTAACAAGCTAGCGTGTTTACATAACCCACGTTCGGGGCTGGTTTCGCACAGCGCTAAACAGCTGGCTTATAACGCAAAATAATACCAGCCGCGTGTTTCAATTCCGGTGCCGGCCTCCCCGAACAGATGTCCGCATGGGCGACAGTAACTTAATTGAATCCTAATTGTGAAAATAAGCTATTATTTTATTATTATGTAACTGTGTCTCCTATTTCCCCAGCCGGCCTACTGCATGACTCTTCTTTCAGTAATGCTTGTCCATATCCCGTGATAACTCAAATACCTGAACATCTTTCGGGGACTAAGTATCCTCGTTCTATCATAGAATCCTAGAACCATAGAAGTTTACAGCATGGAAACAGGCCCTTCGGCCCAACCAGTCCATGCCGCCCAGTTTTTACCATTAAGCTAGTCCTAGTTGCCCGCATTTGGCCCATAACCCTCTATACCCATCTTATCCATGTAACTATCTAAATGCTTTTTAAAAGACACAATTGTACCCGCCTCTACTACTACCTCTGGCAGCCCATTCCAGACACTCACTACCCTCTGAGTGAAGAAATTGCCCCTCTGAGCCCTTCTGAATCTTTCCCCTCTCACCTTTAACCTATGCCCTCTAGTTTTAGACTCCCCTACCTTTGGGAAAAGATGTTGACTATCTACCTTATCTATGCCCCTCATTATTTTATAGACCTCTATAAGATCACCCCTAAGCCTCCTACGCTCCAAGGAAAAAAGTCCCAGTCTATCCAGCCTCTCCTTAGAACTCAAACCATCAAGTCCCGGCAACATCCTAGTAAATCTTTACTGCACTCTTTCCAGTTTAATAATATCCTTTCTATAATAGGGTGACCAGAACTGCACACAGTATTCCAAGTGTGGCAGTACCAATGTCTTGTACAACTTCAACAAGACGTCCCAACTCCTGTATTCAATGTTCTGACCAATGAAACCAAGCATGCCGAATGCCTTCTTCACCACCCTGTCCACCTGCGACTCCACCTTCAAGGAGCTATGAACCTGTACTCCTAGATCTCTTTGTTCTATAACTCTCCCCAACGCCATACCATTAACTGAGTAGGTCCTGTCCTGATTCGATCTGCCAAAATGCATCACCTCACATTTATCTAAATTAAACTCCATCTGCCATTCGTCGGCCCACTGGCCTAATTGACCAAGAACCCGTTGCAATCCTAGATAACCTTCTTCACTATCCACTGTGCCAGCAATCTTGGTGTCATCTGCAAACTTACTAACCATACCTCCTAAATTCTCATCCAAATCATTAATATAAATCACAAATAACAGTGGACCCAGCACCGATCCCTGAGGCACACCACTGGTCACAGGCCTCCAGTTTGAAAAACAACCCTCTACAACCACCCTCTGCCTTCTGTCGTCCAGCAAATTTTGAATCCAATTGGCAACCTCACCCTGGATCCCGTGAGCTTTAACCTTCTGCAACAACATACCATGCGGTACCTTGTCAAAGGCTTTGCTAAAGTCCATGTAGACAACGTCTGCTGCACTGCCCTCATCTACCTTCTTGGTCACCCCCTCAAAAAACTCAATCAAATTTGTGAGACATGATTTTCCACGCACAAAGCCATGCTGACTGCCCCGAATCAGTCCTTGTCTCTCTAAATGCTTGTAGATCCTGTCTCTCAGAATACCTTCTAGCAACTTACCTACTACAGACGTTATGCTCACCGGTCTGTAGTTCCCAGGCTGTTCCCTGCTGCCCTTCTTAAACAAGGGCACAACATTCGCCACTCTCCAATCTTCAGGCACCTCACCTGTGGCTGCCGATGATTCAAATATCTCTGTTAGGGGACCCGCAATTTCCTCCCTAGCCTCCCACAACATCCTGGGATACATTTCATCAGGTCCCGGGGATTTATCTACCTTGATGCGCTTTAATACTTCCAGCACCTCCTCCTCTGTAATATGCACACTTCGCAAGACATCACTATTTATTTCCCTTAGTTTCCTAACATCCATGCCTTTCTCCACCGTGAATACCGATGAGAAATATTCATTCAGGATCTCACACAACTCTTGTGGCTCTGGACATAGATGTCCTTGTTGATCCTTAAGAGGCCCTCCTCTGTCCCTAGTTACTCTTTTTCCCATTTACCAGCCGTCCCTTTGCCTGCCAACAGTCTCCCCCAATCTACCTCTGCAAGTTCCTGTCTGATACCATCAAAATTGGCCTTGCCCCAATTAAGAATTTTAACTCTTGGGCCAGACCTATCATTCTCCATAGCTATCTTAAAACTAATGGAGTTATGGTCACTTGTCCCAAAGTGATCCTTCACTAACACTTCTGTAACTTGCCCTTCTTTATTTCCCAAGACGAGGTCAAGTTTTGCCCCCTCTCTAGTCGGTCCATCCACATACTGAATGAGAAATTCCTCCTGAATACACTCAACAAATTTCCCTCCATCCAAGCCCCTAATGCTATGGCTGTCCCAGTCAATGTTGGGAAAGTTAAAGTCCCCGACTATTACCACCCTATTTTTCTTGCAGCTAAATGTTATCTCCTTACATATTTGCTCCTCACTTTCCCGCTGGCTATTTGGGGGCCTGTAGTACAGTCCTATCAAGGTGATCTCTCCCTTCTTATTTTTCAGTTCCACCCATATAGACTCAGTGGGCGAACCCTCAGATATATCCCCTCTAAGTACTGCCGTGATGTTCTCCCTAATCAAAAACGCCACTCCCCCTCCTCTCTTACCTCCTGTTCTATCCTTTCTATAGCATCTGTACCCCGGAACATTGAGCTCCCAGTCCTGCCCCTCCCTTAGCCATGTTTCAGTCATAGCTATAAGATCCCAGTCCCATGTGCCCATCCATGCCCTGAGTTCATCCGCTTTGCCCGTCAGGCCCCTTGCATTGAAATAAATGCAGTTTAATGTAGACTTACCTTGCTCTCTGCCCTGCATTCTCTGGTCATGCTTTACACACTCTCCCTTCCTGCCTTTTGTTTCCGTCCCCACTGACTTCCTACATCGGTTCCCATCCCCCTGCCACATTAGTTTAAACCCTCCCCAACTGCACTAGCAAACACACCCCGAGAACATTGGTTCCGGTCCCACCCAGATGCAGACCGTCCGATTTGTACAGGTCCCACCTCCCCCAGAACCGGTCCCAATGTCCCAGGAATTTGAAACTCTCCCTCTTGCACCATCTCCCAAGCCACGTATTCATCCTAGCTATCCTGCCATTCCTACTCTGACTATCACGTGGCACTGGTAGCAATCCTGAGATTACTACCTTTGAGGTCCTACTTTTTAGTTTAACTCCTAACTCCCTAAATTCAGCTTGTAGGACCTCATCCCGTTTTTTACCTATATCGTTGGTGCCTATATGCACCACGACAGCTGGCTGTTCACCCTCTCCCTCCAGAATGCCCTGCAGCCGCTCCGAGACATCCTTGACCCTTGCACCAGGGAGGCAACATACCAACCTGGATTCTCGTTTGCGTCCGCAGAAACGCCTGTCTATTCCCCTTACAATTGAACCTCCTATCACTATAGCTCTGACACTCTTTTTCCCGCCCTTCTGTGCAGCAGAGCCAGCCACGGTGCCATGAACCTGGCTGCTGCCACCTTCCCCTGGTGAGCCATCTCCCCCAACAGTTTCCAAAATGGTAAATCTGTTTTGGAGGGAGATGGCCGCAGGGGATCCCTGTACTGCCTTCCTACTCTTCCTCTGTCTGTTGGTCACCCATTCCCTATCTGTCTCTGTAATTTTAATCTGCGGTGTGACCAACTCACTGAATGTGCTATCCACAACTTCCTCAGCATCGCGGAAGCTTCAAAGTGAATCCATCCGCAGCTCCAGAGCCGTCAAGCGGTCTAACAGGAGCTGCAGTTGGACACACTTCTTGCAGATGAAGGAGTCAGGGACACCAGAAGGGTCCCTGAATTGGCACATCTCACAAGAGGAGCATGACACGGGTCTGAGCTCTCCTGCCATGACTTAAACCTGAAGTTAAATTTGAACTACACTACACAGCTATGAGAAAGTCAAAGAGAGAAAAGAAAAATCACTTACTAGTCACAAGCCAATCACTTACCTGCTGGCTGTGATGTAATTGCTCCCGAGACTCCCTCACAGGTCTGCTTCTCTGCACCTCCTTGAGATGAGCACCAAATTCCCTTAGCCAGTTAATTAATTTACTTAATCAATTGTTTTTTTTTTTGGAAACTCAACCCCAAACACCAAACTCCAAAAAAACACAGCCCTCACTCACCTCTTACCCGAACTCAGCCTTACCCAAACTCAGATACACTCTGTTTGCTTCCTGCACTCCCTTTCTAAAGGCCCTTCAGCCACACCTTTTGTGTCCTTCCTGATTTACAGTCAGTCAATAGGCCTTCTCCCGAAACTGAACTCCCGAATCTAACAGCTGACCTGCAAGGTAAGGACGTTTTTAAACAGCACTTACCTTTCCCAGCAGCACATGCTCCCTGTGGCCGCTCCCGAAACTGAACTCCCGAAACTAACGGCTGACCTGCAAGGTAAGGAAGTTTTTAAACAGCACTTACAGTTAGTAACTGAGATGGTTGCTATACGAGCGGTTGCCCTGCAGAATAGGATGGCCCTTCATGCTTGCTGAAAAGGGAGGTACTTATGACCTGATTGGAAGTGACTGCTGCACGTCCATCCCTGAAGACTCAGAGAGAATTGATAACCTGGTGGATCACATTCGTAGAGAGCTAACAACGTTTCATGAGGATGGGGGATGGGACTTTGGCTTTGGGTGATTGGGATTGTTCGGACAGAGGATTGTGTTTTGGATTATAATCACCGTTGTAATTCTGATTGTGGTATGGATACTATTTAAATGTTGCTCGGTGTGTGGCCGGACATGGGGGTGCATTTGTCAGCATTGCCTCCGTGGTCCCAGCAACTTCACAGTCAAGAGCCTGTCGATTCCCCTTTCATTATACCCCACCCTTTGCAGTGGAGGACACTAATGTACTAACAAGTGTTGATCATAAGATCAACAACGAGGGAATTATAGAAGATACTTTAGTTTGCGAATTAGTTGCCTGTTGAAGTGTATTCATTTTAACCACCTGCTTGACTATATTTCATGGAAATAGACACTTGGCGAAGCATAATGGATATTTAGCCTTATTTCAGGCAAGAGCACAGAATGAAATAGTCAGAAGGTCATACAATGTAAACCACTGTACAGCTGCACATTACTTTGCTGACAACATGATTTTATGTTGCTTCGGCATGGAACCCAGTGTTTTGTTATTAAAACATAACTGCAGCCTGCTTCGTTTTCTGTCTCTCGCTAATCTAAAGAAATGCTGTCTGTCCCAGATATCGCTTAATGTATCATATAAATATTTTGCCTTTACCCCTGTAACACAGGGCATTTGTAATGACTGCTGCGTCTCCAGCCCTCCACGAACTTAATGTTTAATTAAAAGACCTTTGGTGAAAACTCGAAGTGCTGACTGATAATTTCCTCGACACAGACAATAAAACAGCATTAATAAGGGAGACTCGAGGGCAGGTAGAAGAAGAAAGGAGTTGAACTGTGACGTCACAGCATGCAGATAAGTGATTGGCTGGTGACAGGTAAGTAGTTTTTCTTTTCCCTGAGGTGTTATCGAGCGGGGCGCAGTGGTGGCTGAGTGAGTGCTTGCTGAGAAGGGGACTAAATGTTTCTTAAAAACTTACTGTTGGGATTTTCCAGCTGAATCCAGTCGGAGTGAGGACAGAGTGACTGCTGGGTAAGTAGTAAAATTGAAATTGTTTGCGCAGGCCCATAACTGCTGATTGCTGTTCTCGTGTGGGGCGCAGTGGTTGCTGGTTAAGTGTTTTATTTTTACCTGTATTTAAGTTGGGCAGTTTATAAACGACACTACACCACCCCTCCACCTCCTCTAACCTAAGGGGTAGAGTGAATATTAGGTAAGCTCTTCTTTCTTTTTCTTTTTATATCTAGAGGGGATGGCAGGGAAGGCAGTGCAATGTTACTCCTGCAGAATGTTTGAGGTGAGGGACGCCGTCAGTGTCCTTGCTGATTTCACCTGTGGGAAGTGCACCCATCTCCAGCTCCTCAGACACCGCGTTAGGGAACTGGAGCTGGAGCTGGATGAACTTCGGATCATTCGGGAGGCAGAGGTGGTCATAGATAGTAGCTTCAGGGTTGTAGTTACCCCGAAGAATCAAGATAGATGGGTAACAGTGAGCGGGGCTGGGAGGAAGCAGTCAGTGCAGGGATCCTCTCTGGTCGTTCCCCTCAGTAACAAGTATCCCGTTTTGGATACTGTTCAGGAGGACGACCCACCAGGGGTAAGCCACAGTGAACGGATCTCCAGCACTGAGTCTGTCCCTGTGACTCAGAAGGGAAGGAGGGAGAGCAGGAGAGCAATAGTTATTCGGGTCTGGATAGTTAGATGGACAGATAGACAGTTCTGTGGCAACGAAAGAGACTCGCGGATGGTACGTTGCCTCCTGGGTTCCAGGGTCCGTGGCGTCTCGGACCGTGTTTTCAGAATCCTTAAAGGGGATGGGGAGCAGTCACAAGTCGTGGGACACATCGGCACCAACGACATAGGTAAGAAAAGGGACGGGGATTTAAAACAGGAATTTAGGGAGCTACGGTGGCAGCTGAGAGACAGGACAAACCATGTTGTCAGCTCTGGTTTGTTGCCGGTGCCACGTGCTAGTCAGGTGAGGAACAGGGAGAGAGTGCAGATAAACACGTGTCTGCAGGAATGGTGTAGGAGGGAGGGTTTCAGGTACGTGGATAATTGGAACACATTCTGGTGAACGTGGGACCTGTACAGACAGGACGGTTTGCACCTGAACCACAGGGGCACCAATATCCTGGGAGGGAAATTTGCTACGGCTCTTCGGGGGGTGGGGGGAGGGGGTTAAACTAATTTATCAGGGGGCTGGGAAAACGAGCTGTAGTCCACAAGCCAGTGTCGAGAGTCGTGAGGTCCTGAGGAGGGCATCAAGGTCGCAGGAGTGTACCGGTAGACAGAAAGGTGGGTTGAAGTGTGTCTACTTCAATGCAAGTACCATCCGGAATAAGGTAGGTGAACTTGGAGCGTGGATTGGTACTTCGGACTACGATGTTATGGCCATTACGGAGACATGGTTAGGACAGGGACAGGAATGGTTGTTGGAAGTTCCGGTGTATAGATGTTTCAGTAAGAGTAAGGAAGGTGGTAAAAGTGGTGGAGGAGTAGCATTGTTAATCAAGGACAGTTTAACGGCTGCAGAAAGGCAGTTTGAAGGGGATCCGCCTACTGAGGTAATATGGGCCGAAGTTAGATTTAGGAAAGGAGCGGTCACATTGTTAGGAGTTTTCGATGGGCCCCCAAATAGTAATAGAGAGGTGGTGGAAGAAGTTACACAGCAGATTATGGATAGGTGTGTAGGTCTCAGGATCATGGGTGACTTTCACGTTCCAAATATTGATTGGAACCTCGATAGGTCGAACAGTCCGGGTGGGGCAGTCTTTGTACATTGTGTGTAGGAGGATTTCCTGACACAATATGTGGATAGGCCGACAAGAGGGGGCACATTGGATTTGGCATTGTGTAATGAACCGGGCCAAGTGTTAGATTTGTTGATGGGAGAGGTCGTTGGAGAGAGTGATCACAATTCGGTGTCTTTCACTATTGCAATGGAGAGGGATAGGGCCATACGGCAGGGCAAGGTTTATAATTGGGGGAGGGGTAATTATGATGCGATTAGGCAAGAATTAGAGAGCATAAGATGGAAACAGAAACTGTCAGGGAAAGGCACAAATGAAAAGTGGAGCTGGTTCAAGGAACAAATACTGCGTGTCCTTGATAGGCATGTCCCTGTCAGTCAGGGAGAAAATGGACGCGTGAGAGAACCATGGTTCACAAAAGAGATTGAATGTCTTGTCAAGAGGAAAAAGGAAGTGTATGTCAGGATGAGAAAACAAGGTTCAGTCGGGTCGCTTACAAGGTAACACGGAATGAGCTGAAAAAAGAGCTTAGGAGAGCTCGGAGGGGGCATGAGAAGTCCTTGGCGGGTCGGATGAAGGAAAACCCCAAGGCCTTTTACTCTTATGTGAAAAATAAAAGAATGACCAGGGTGAGGGTAGGGCCGGTGAAGGACAGTAGTGGGAACTTGTGCATGGAGTCAGAAGAAATAGAAGAGGTGTTGAATGGATACTTTTCTTCAGTGTTCACAAAGCAGAGGGGCCATGTTTTTGAGGATGAGAGTGTGATTCAGGCGGGTAGGCTGGAGTAAGTAGATGTTCTGAGGAAGGATGTATTAGCAATTTGAAAAAGCTGAGGGTCGACAAGTGCCCTGCGCCAGATGGGATACACCCAAGGATTCTTTGGGAGGCAAGGGATGAGATTGCAGAGCCTTTGGCTTTAATCTTTGGGTTCTCGCTGTCCACGAGGATATTGCCAGAGGACTGGAGATTGGCGAATGTTGCTCCTCTGTTCAACAAAGGGAATAGGAATGACCCTGGTAATTATAGGCCAGTTAGTCTTACTTCGGTGGTCGGGAAGATAATGGAAAAGGTCCTGAAGTATAGGATTTATGACCATTTGGAAATATACAGCTTAATCCGGGATTGTCAACACAGACTCGTGAAGGGTAGGTCTGACAAACTTGATTGCAATCTTTGAGGAGGTTACTAGGTGTGTAGATGAAGATAGAGCAGTTGATGTCGTATATATGGATTTTAGTGAGGCGTTTGATAAGGTTCCCCATGGTCGGCTCATGAAGAAAGTAAGGAGGTGTGGGGTAGAGGGAAATTTGGCCAATTGGATAAGTAACTGGCTACCACGTAGAAGACAGAGGGTGGTGGTGGATAGAACATTTTCAGACTGAGACCAGGTACCAGCGGTGTACCACAGGGTCCTCTGCTATTTGTGATTTTTATCAATGACTTGAAGGAGGGGGCTGAAGGGTGGGTCAGTAAATTTGCTGATGACACCAATATTGGTGGAGTAGTGGATGAGGTGGAGGGCTGCTGTAGGCTGCAAAGAGACATTGATAAGATGCAGAGCTGGGCCAAAAAATGGCAGATGGAATTTAACCCGGAAAAGTGTGAGGTGATTTATTTTGGTGGAAAAAAATTTGATTGCGGATTACAGGGTCAACGGCAGGGTTCTGAGGAATGTGGAGGAACAGAGAGATCTTGGGGTTCTTGTCCACAGATCTGTAAAGGTTGCCACTCAATGGTTAGAGCCGTGAAGAAGGCTTACAGTGTGTTAGTTTATTAACAGGGGGCTTGGGTTTAAGAGCCATGGGGTTATGCTGCAACTGTACAAGACCTTGGTTAGACCACATTTGGAGTATTGTGTGCAGTTCTGGTCACCTCATTATCGGAAGGATGTGGAAGCATTGGAAATGGTGAAAAGGAGATTTACCAGGATGCTGCCTGGTTTGCAGGATCGGTCTTTTGAGGAAAGGTTGAGGGAGCTAGGGCTTTTCTCTTTGGAGCGGAGGAGGTTTATAAGATAATGAGGGGGATAGGTAGAGTGGACGTTGAGAAACTATTTTCTCGGGTGGATGTAGCTGTTACAAGGGGGCATAACTATAAGATTCAGGGTGGGAGATTTAGGAGGGATGTCCGAGGTAGGTTATTTACTCAGAGATTGGTTAGGGTATGGAATGGACTGCCTGCTGTGACAGTGGAGTTGGACACTGTATGAACTTTCAAGCGGTTATTGGGTCGGCACATGGAGCACACCAGAATGACAGGGAGTGGGATAACTTGATCTTGGTTTCAGACAATTCTCGGCACAACATCGACGGCCAAAGGGCCAGTTCTGTGCTCTACTGTTCTATGTTGTATGTTCTATAACAAACTGACCAAACACAGGCACTAAAACGAAATTGATAAACGGACCAAACACAGGGACAATCATACATCTTTAATACATGGGCAAATACACTGACACTATAACAACATTAATAAACCGACCAAACACAGACAATAAAAGGGCATTGATTAAAATGACCAAACAAACCGACACTAAAACAACATTGATAAACTGACCAAACACACAAACAATAAAACAGCATTTATAAACTGACCCAACACACAAAGGGACTAACAGAACACATTCATTCGAGATTTCGAAACTCTATCAAACACTGGGGTTTGATACAGATTACAGGTCCCTCTACTGTATCCACGTCAAATACTCCCAGGCAACGTACAGCACAGGATTATAACAGTAAATGCAGGAGCATAGGAGTATTGATAGGCAGAGGGATATGGGTGTACAAAGAACGGATCACTGAGAGGGGCAATGCAGGTGACTTCATCGGTTGGGGAATTGAGTATATAAATTGGAGAGATTATATCGGAGAGGGGTGATCATCTCAGCTTCAATGTTCATGTGGGTTACAGTCATCAGATGCTTATCGCAATCAGAATTAGCACACAAGGTGACTTTCGTCTTCTCGGAAAATCAAGATGGTCGCCGAATGTTTCCCTGGCAACGCAAGGAAATCCACACACTTTCAGACGCATAGATAGAAGTCCCCAGACTCACAGACGTAGAGACTCAAATATTCACATATAGACACAGACACTAATACAAACTCAGACACACAAACATACACAAACGCAGGGAGACGGCCTGGAGGCCGACCGTCTCTCACGATAATGCAGGATGACAAATCCGGTTGAGGCTGACTGGTCATGGGCAGTATTACCGGCTGTGGGACGAGAGAGTTGCCATGCGGGTGGGTTTTCATTTCAAGGTTTAATAAATTGAATAATCGAAGTAATGGGGATTTTCAGCACATTCTTCAACTGCTGCCTGAACTGAGTCTGTGTCACGGCGTAAATCGCCGTGTTTGTGCAGCAGCTCAAGAGCTGCAGGGTGAAACCCAATTCCATAACATAATAATCTAACCATACAGACTTATACCCCAGATATTCCATCCGGCCCCAGATAGAATAAAAGATTAACACTGACCATAACACGATGAAATTTGCCGAGATAATAAACAGTAAAATGATGGATTTCGTCCTACTTTCTATCTCTGGGTCTCTGGGACTGTGCCCACTGCTGTGAGCCCGGAGTCTCCTGCGGGCCCTGCTTCTCAGGACAATGTGTCTGACGGTGAGAACATTGATCAGCAGAATCAGGACAAATGGAACACACGGGGTTATAATGTTGTGGAGGAACTCGATTATTCCCCAGAACGGAGACAACATAACATCCATTGTGAAAACACAAAACCAGGGGCTGTTCAATAGTCGATACCGACCGGTGAACATAAAATACCAGAAAATGTTCTTCAAACAGCTCAGCACAGCCACTGTTCCCAGAACCACAGCCGCCGTTTTCTCGCTGCAATATTTACTTTTCAGCTTCGGGCAATATATGGCCACAAATCGATCAAAGGTGAAAGTGACGGTGAACCACACAGAGCAGTCAGTGTCTGCATAAATCAGGACGGCGTGGATATTACACAGGGGCATAGTGTTCAGGAAATAAAACTGCTCTTTAAAAACAATGGGAATGTGTCTCAATATCAGGTCGAGAATAACGACCAGCAGATACCCCACTGCCATGGCCACCAGGTAACAAGTGACACATTTGGACAGACCACAGTTTTTCCTCTTCAGGATAACAATTGTGATGAGGTTCACTGTGAGGAAGAGAAATAAGCAATGCATCAGGCTGGGGAAGACATTCTCAGTTTAATTGAGATAGTGTTGACAAAGTCAGACAAGTACACAGAAATAGAGACGACTCACACTGACACAAATAGTGAGACACTAATACACACAGACTCAGAGAGAGAGGAGAAACTAATACACACACGCACAGGCACCTGGGAACACTAATATACACACTCCATACACACAGACACTAATATATACACATACAGTTACAGATAAACCAATACGAATGAAAATGAAAATGAAATGAAACACACTATACACACACTAACACAAAGATACGTTAATACCCACACTCACACAGGCACTAATGCACACATTAATAGAGAGACACAATTGCACGCATTCACAGACACACAAAGACACAAATCCACACACTCGCAGACGCATGGATAGAAGTACCTATACGCACAGACCTAGCGTTTCAAATACACACACTTACACAGACACTATTATAAACTCATACACACAAACATACACAAACACAGAGACACGGAAAGAAAAAGAGGCACTCACAGACACATAGAGAAACAAATCTACACACACACTCAGGGTGGCACTAAAACACACATTCACACACAGACACAAATATTCACCCTCACACACAGAAAACAAATTCACACCCTCACACACACAGATACAAATATACACAGTCACAGACATACATAGAAACATATAGGTACACTCAGAAAGACACAGAGACACGGATACACACTCACAGGCACAGACACAAATACACAGACTCACAGAGACAGAGATACAAACAGACAATCACAAAGATAGGTACACACATACAGACTGTGATAGACACAGAGACAAAAATACACCAACACAGATAAAAATAGACACACTCACAACCACAGAGGCACAAACACACAGGCTCACAGAGACACTAGTACAGAGGTTCACAGAGACAGAGATACAAAGACAAACAATCACAGAGATAGATACACACATACAGACTGTCACAGACACAGAGTCATAAATACACACACAGACACATAAAACAAATACAATTACTCACGGAGACAGAGACACAAAAACAGTGACAGACACAGAGAGCGGTAAGTACACACACTCAAACACAGAGTGACACAAATACAGTAACTTAGAGGTATTGTCGCTGGAGTAATAATCTAAAGATCTCGGATAATGATCTGTGGACCTGGGTTAGAATCCCACCGCGGTATGTGATGGAACTTAATCTCAATAAAATATCTGGAAATAAAAACTCTAACCCAGACGATGAAGCCATTGTCGATTGTCGGAAAACCCCATTTAAATCCCTTTATGTAAGGAAATGTGCCATCCTTACCTGGTCTGACCTACGAGTGGCTCCATACTCACTGCAATGTGGTTGACTCTTAACTGCCCTCAATTATGAAGTGAAGATGACGGCGTTTGACTGGGGTGAGCACAGTAAGAAGTATTTTACCTGGCGCTGTAAGACGTCGTACTGTGCTCTTATTTAAGGATGGGTAATACATGCTCACACAGCCTCCGGCCCTCACGTCCCCTGGACGAATATTAAAAACTCACACACAGACACACAAATACACACTCTCACAGACACAACGAGAGACACATACATAAACACACACACAGACACAAATAAACTGACTGACAGCCACCCAGGGAGATACATACACAAATACAATTCGGGACGGGCAATACATGCTGACACATCCCATGAACCAATAAAAATACTCACAGATACAGACACAAATACACACACTCACACCACACAAAGAGTCAAATACATACACACACTGACAGACAAAGAGAGACACCAACGCTCCCACAAACACACATTCATAAAACGACACATTCACGTACGATTACATCCACACAATCAAAAGCAACTCACAACTCCCACATGCATACACTCAATCACGCACACACATAAACACACACACACATACACATAGCCACACACATGCAGTCACACCTCCATACAAACCCACAGCCACACATACTCACCAACACACATTCGTACACACTGAGGCACTCATCCTCAGACACACACACACACGCCCGCCCCTGCCATACACACCCTCAATCCGAGACACACCAACAGACACGCACCCTCTTACACACACGCGCACCTCCCACATATACACACACACACACCCTCACGCGCGCACATATACACTTCCAGTCTGTAAAACAGTTTCACAAACACACATTCACGCATACTCCCTCACTCACAGTCACACACACATAAGCACAAACAAACTCCCTCACGCACACATAGTCACACCAAGCAGACGCACACCAGCACCCACCTGCAAACACAAACCCGTTCATAGATACACTCACACAACCACACCCAGACAGGAAACCACGCATTCACAAACATTCATAAAACACCCGCACCTTCCCACACACACATTAAGACGCCCTCAGAGACTCATCCATCCGCACCCATTCACCCTAAGACACCCTAACACACTCACTCATGTCCACACACACAGACACAACACCCCTACACATCCACACACATGCCCACAAACGCACACGTACACTGTCTCACAGACGTACGCACACGCCCACACTTACACATATACACACACCCAAAACAGGCACACCCATATACACATACACACACACAAAATCACTCACACACATACACAACCACGCACAAACCGCATTACCACACCCACGCCAAACACACAGGCACATACATACGCAAAAAAAAACACTCACCCACACACCCACAAACAGTTGCACATACATGCATTCTCCCTCACCCACACGCACACATCACATTCTCACACAGTAAAGCACACACCCACACATGCCTACTGCCAAACACACACTTACCCACATAGACATAACCACACACGTACACACACATACATTCACTCCCACCCTCCCATGCATAGACACACACCAACACACAAAGACACACACACATACCCTGCACCCACACACACACTACCAAACACACAACCATACATATTCACACCCACTCTCGCACCCACACTCACACACACAGACAACCACAGGCACACCCAAACATGCGCACGCACACCAAAACACACACAAACACGCACACATGAACTCACTCACCACCGCCCCCAAACACAATCAGATACCCACCCACACACATATACTCCCAACCACAGCCATGCATACACAGATAGACACACACAGACACACCCAGACATGCAAACATACACATGTATATGACACCCACCCACCCCTGTAGTTAACGGCGCACTTGACCATGGCCATTCCATTTCCCGTGTTATTACTTTCACTGCCTGCACTTCCGGCTGTAGTTTCCATAATGATACCTTGTCCGCTTTTGCTGCCTTTGCCGCATAGCATGGAAACATCATTCACTGCAACTTTTGCATTTTTTCACTCAACTCGTGTAGCTGTTATATCGACCCCCACCACCTCTGGAATACATGATCTGCGAAACCATATAAGGTTAAAGTTTCCAATTTACCGCTCCTCTGCTGGCCATGCTCAAGCCTACACGTCCAACTCGTGTATTAGCACCAGCTAATTCATACTCCACCATTTGTCTGTCTGGTGTAACAGACTATCCATTCCTCAGATTCATGTTATGCTTCTTTGTACAAGTATGTGACTTCAGCTGCCTTAAAACCTTGTTATTCCTCTACTTGTAGCAAATCAATAATTGAGACAGAATAGAATATCCTTAGTAAAATTGGTTTAACATTAAACACAGCTTTTTATTTTTTCTCTACCTTCACCAAGACTACAGCTATGTGTTCGTATAAACAGTAACATAACTTTCAGGAATGCCGGCTTGTATCAAATATACTTCCCATTAGAGAGAACTTGGCCACGTTCGCTCTGAGGGGCACGAGCTGATCAGCTATGGAAGTCAGTTCTCCAAGTACAACGGTTGATCCCGGGTTGTGGTTGGATAGTTCTCGGTGGTACCGAATTTTATATGGTGTAAATAAAACAATCTTTCAGCTTCACTCGTCATTACAGCCTGTTCTCCGTGTCCCGAAAAGAACGGTGTTGCAAGCAATGTTTTGTCTCTGGTTCTCATGAAAATCCATTTTAGCAAGCCTTCCTCCGACCCCCGGATGGCATACTTAACCTTCTCCAGGTGGAGAAATTCCGAGAGGTCAGCGAGCCAGTCTGCAGCTGGGGGAAGTGCTGCCGATCGCCAGCCGAGCAGGATTCTCCAGCGTGCGATCGGGCAAGTGAAAGCAAGGGCGTTGGCCCCTTTCCCCATGTGTAGCTCTGGCTGCTCTGATACCCCGAAGATTGGCACCCTCACCGTCACAACCTTAGACAAAGCCGCCAAGAAGGCTCTCCAGAATCAGCAAGTTTGGGACAAGCCCAGAACATGTGGGTGTGGCTGACTGGGTCCCTCTGCCACCTGGAAGCAAGGGGGCAGTTTGTCGGCCTGTTCCAAAACATGTTCGAGCTCAGCAACAACGACTAAGATGACGAAACGGGAGAAATAGGAATAAAAGGAGAAAGGACAAGGGGAAAACATGGATAGGTGGGAAACCATACGAATGCGCAAACTGGGGGAGGAGAAGGGAGGAGGAAGAGGAAAGGGTGGAAGGACACAAAAGGGAACAACATGGGAGTGAGGGGGCGACCCCCCCCCCCCCCCCCCCCCGCCAATCACAGGGGAAACACAGCCGAAATCGATGGGGGAAGAAAAGATGGGGAGGGAAAGAAAGGGGACACACAAGGGGGTGGGTGGCAAACAAAGTATTTAACTGCTTATTAGTTTGGAAAATGCCAATAAAAAGATTTGGAAAAAAAGAAAATCCATTTTGCACTTGGCTGCAGTTTCCTTGGTAGCTTCTTTGAAGTTAGTCAGTGACCACTTCTCCCAGAATGCCGTACGGCTCAATGTTGACCATATTTTCCACTCAGTAACCAAGTGTATCTGTCTATTCCCTTGCTTACCTGATACTTCAAACGACGTGGAGAATCAGGTATAACACAATGACCCTTCAGTGCAGGCAAATTAAACCGAGTTAGGCATGACTTTCATAAATATCACAAATGTTTCCGGGGATTCACTGCAATTACGTGACATTGTCCATACATACATTGAGTATCACCCATTTTACCTAGACTACCCCACGATGCTTCGCACAGCGCCCCATTCCCATGTTTATCACGTAAAACATTGCATCATCAATATACATTGAGAATCGCCATATTCCTGCGCACAACTTATGTCAATCATTTCCCAGTTCACCTGCTATTTCCACTCATTTATGCAGAGTATATTGAATATCACCCGATTCCTCCATTGCGTCTAATATTTTATGGAATTCCTCATTTTACCTTGTCTATCACACAATTCATTTACGATACCCGGCCGAGCATCCAATTCCACAATGGACTAGGCTGATCAGCCGAATCCTCAATTATCCTAGTAGACCACACCTTCCTTCAGGTGTACCTGGTGAATTACCCACTTCTCCCAATGCACGTGTAATATAGTCCGATTGCCCTTTGTACCTTGGACATCAACCCCGTCTTCTTCAAGAACTTGTTGCAGAATAACATCCCCAAGTTTTTATGGAACATGCACTCTTTCCCAATTTCCTTGATTGTGCCGTGAATCCCGCGATTTGGACAGCGTAACGGCTTCCGCTGTCCATGTATTTAGTAACAGTTCTTCGGCACCACGTTTCCATTGTAGACATCTTCCGTTCAGGCTTTTCCTGCTTTCTATCCCCGTTTGTTGTTTAAGGCACATCATAATCCCTCCCCACTGTCGCTGGTTCGGCTGCTGAGCATTGACTGTTTTCCTGGTAGCTCACCTCTCTGGGGTGTTCCTGATTTCTCGCTGTCCATCTGACATTTCTAATTACTTCCCCTGCGCCCCTCTCCCCGAAATATTACACTCGATAGCATGATTTACCGTGTATATCAACCCCAGTGCACCTAGATAAGCGTCTTATACCCCTTCCTGCCATATACCTGATATGTCAGAAACCCTGCCCAAGTATACCTGGTTCATCACTGCAGCAGACATATCACCAGCTGCTCCAGCTAGTGCATCAACACCTCGCAAATTATGTGGCTTGTTTATCTAATTTTGTTACTTTGGACCGCTGTCCAACAACTGTTGTCCATCCGTAAATGCCCATTAAATGGCGATGTGTTCATCTCTCGCTTGCGCTGCTTCAGCCCATGTGATGGATATGCAACCACAGCTGTTATAAACGGACTTCCCTGAATTGCACCATGTAATAGTGCAGTGATGGGAATAACGTTTCAGACCAGCCCCTTATGCGATTTTCAGATTAACTTGCATGGGGCACAGATCCCCTGTAGCTGCAGCTTTGTAGTTCAAGGTGCTGGAGGTTGAGTTGTAAGAGAGAATTCTCTGCTCTCTCGATTCCAGCCCCACATCTTTCTGATAATATTTCTCAATGTTTCCGCTCCCTTGCCAAATCAACCGGCTCTTAGTGCCTCAGTCACAAAGGGGTTCTCCAATGAGTGGTTGGGTGTGTTTTTCCTATTCGGGGATACGTAAACTGTACTACTGAATAAACTGGTCTGGTCACCCCAACACATGGCATGGCTTGGCAAGCTGAGCGGGATTTCAATGTGTAATGAAAATGAAAATCGCGTATTGTCACAAGTAGGCTTCAATGAAGTTACTGCGAAAAGCCCCTAGTCGCCACATTCCGGCGCTTGTTCGGGGAGGCTGGTACGGGAAGCCTCCCCGAACAGACGCCGGAATGTGGCGACTAGGGTCTTTTCACAGTAACACAGTAATGCGTGGTACCAGGGAGAAAGGTGACGAGTGACTGCAAGTTAAGAGTCTGCTCTCCAATTGTTCCTGGTATGCAAAGCAATTTTCTCCCACGCGCCCGATATCGCATGTCCTCCAGCAATGCAATATCGGCATCATGTCCTCCGACAGTCGGACAAGTATATATTCTGATTTCCCCAGTCTAACAAGTATATTTAAGTCCCCACAGTACTCTATATTTCTCCCTCCGCCGTTGATCATGGAAGAGCACTCTAGCTCAGCAGTGTTATCGTCCCATACCTACACATTTTCCAGTGCACTTCATACATCGGTGCCATCTACACGAGCATTTGTGCGGCAATACCATCCTCACCCCATAAACCTATGATCCACGCTACTCCCCCCCCCCCACCCCCTCCCCCCCCCCCCCCCACCCCACCCCCCATCATCGCTTTAACTGGTATATATCACCACCTCTACCAGATGTAGCAATTTAAATTCCAACACACCGTGTACATAGTACATGTAACCTATGTCCCGGCTCCCACAGTATGTAAAACAAAGTCTACCTGCTACATCTACCCCTCCACGCTAACATATGCTGCCTCAAATGGCCCCCATTATTCACCACGCCCCAAGTGCATCTGTTCACACGCCCCTCGCATTGCACCTGGTATTCCTCCAACTTTGCTACCCACAGTATCTGTTAAACGGCACAACATAACGAACATTCGTGATATATGTACTTCGTCCTCTGTATAATCTAGTATATCGACTACAGTTACTGATACTATTGTTGAACTTGCCCCTCTTCCCATTTTCGAAGGGCGAAGCAAAGATGATCAGAGGTTCTTTGCTATTTATTGAACATTGAGATCGTCACCGGCCCCGCTATTATCACAGCAGCACGCGCCCATCGCGTGATGATGTTGTAATGTTTGATTCCGTTTCAGTCATCGTAAGATTAACGTAAAAATCGGAATGTGAAGACATTTTTCAACTGTGCTCTGAATTTGGTCTGTGTCACTGCATAAATACAAGTATTTGTGCAACAGCTCAGGAGCTGCAGCATGAATCCCACCTCTTGCACAAACCAATGTAAATACATTGCCTCATACCCCAAATAATACATCCGGGTCCATATCGAATAAAACATAAACACCGACCATAAGATAATGAAATTGGCCGAGATGACAAACAGTAAAATAACGGATTTCCTTCGGATCGCCATCTCTGGGTCTCTGGTACACTCCCCACTGCTGTGAGCTCGGAGTCTCTTGCGGGCTCTGTTGGCCACTAAAATGTGTCTGACGGTGAAAACATTAAGCAGCATAATCAGGACGAATGGAACACCAGGTGTTAAAATGTAATGAAGGAACTCAATTGTTCCCCAGACCACAGAAAATATGTCCCCGAGGGGCACATCACAAAACCAGGGTCGGTTTCCCCTATAATACGGACCTGACACCATGAAATACCAGGAAATATCCTTCAAACAGCTCAGTAAAGTCACTGTACCCAGAACAACAGCCGCCGTTTTTTCAGTGCAGTATTTTTGTTTCAGCTTCTTGCAGCAAATGGCTACATATCGATCGAAGGTGAAAGTGACGGTGAACCAGACAGAACAGTCAGTGGCTGCATAAAGCAGGACAGCGTGTATATTGCACATGGGGATGTTCAGCAAGAATTCAAATTGCTCCAGAAATACGATCGGAATTTGTCTCAATATGAGATCGAATATAACAACCGATAGATCCGCCGCTGCCATGCCGACGAGGTAGCATGTGACACATTTACAAAGGCCACACTGTCCTCGGGACAAGATCACAATCGCCACTATGTTGACTGTGTGGGAGAGAAAAAAACATGATTTTTATGATTCAGACTCGAAGCAAAATGACCAGTTTGCATAAGTATTAATTACATTGTGAAAGGGGTGACCAGCATGGGGCGGATTAGAATAACTTGACCTGGACCAACCAACAGGAATGGCTGCTATGTAGGGAAAGCATGGCGCATGCCCCGACAAAGTGGATAATGCTGGAATTGGCTGCCAAATACAGATCATAATCCTCACCTCGTTGTTTGCTTCCCTGGGTTAAACATTGACAATCTCTACACCACATCGTTTTCTCTTTCTTCTTGAGGCGTCCGCATGGGCCGACGATGGTTTGCTGCCTTCCATTGAGCAGGGTTCTGCGGGGACTGAATAGTCCAAACCGGGATCCGGACACTCTGTACCAGGTTTGTCAGCTGGTGTTGAAGCAGTTGGTTGGGTGGTGCGCTCTGGATTCAGCACGCTCCTTCCGCTGTGTACTCACGGCCTCTGCGTGCACTTTCTGTGACACTCGTGGTGATTGGCGCCTTCGTGGGTGCTTCATGTCCAGCTTGTGTGTTGTAAAACAAGCGAATACACGTATCCATGACGATGTTACATTTGTTTGTTGAGGCTTTCTGAGTGTCCTTGTTGCTTATTCTGTGCACTTTCAGTCATTGCTTGCTTTGGCGGTGTTTGGAGTAGAGCAATTGTTTCAGGAATCTCTTGCGTCGGGCATGTGAGTTGGACCTGATGTCTTGGTGATCGATCACTCTGTTCCCCAGCCATCCGAAGACTGCGCTGTCACATTGCTGTCGCATCTGGATTTCATCGCGATATTTGCTCGGGCCAAGTTGTGGGGAATGATCCACATTGTCGAGTGGCTCACCATAGATCACCGTGGCAGGAGCGGGCCGGCAGACAAGCGTTGCTTTCCGGATATTTAGTCTGAGTTTCTTCTCCCAATTACCTCGGTGAAAGCGTCGATGATAATTGGTCCCTCGGTCTATGGGTGTGCACACACACAGGGGACATCTGTGTACCGCAGCCCGATGACAAAAGTTGTGGTGGTCTTGGATCTGGCCTCCAGGCGTCGGAGGGTCAATATTTCACCCCTGTCCGGTAGATTAGTCCCACTCCATCGGTGGACGTCAGGGCGATGAGTTGGAGTGCGAAGAAGATGGAGAATGTTGTTGCTGCGATGACGCCGCACTGTTTGACCCAGGGTTGCACACTCAGAATTATACATAGATGCTGAATATTGGACCAGTGCTTTTTTACCACTGACATGTTGATAAATGTATCTACATTTTCCACCATCTTACACAATTGAACCCAGGGAAACCCGATAATGAAAGCTGAACTTGCATCCGAACTTAATGTGAGGTTCGGAGGAGGAGGAGCAGTCTCTGTCAGGGAGAGAACCTGAGAACATCTAAGACTCCCAGGAGGTAAGAAGGTAAGTAAGTGATTTTTACTCAATTTTACTTTTATACCTTTTTCAAATTGTCTGTGTGTGTGTGTCTGTGTGTGGGGGGGGGGGGGGGGGGGGGGGGGGCTGAAGTGACATCACAGAAAAGCTGTGGCTTGAGTGGCTGTTTGGGAATCTACAATAAATTTAAAAAATTAAGCATTGGTAAGTAATTAAACATAATTACATAATTATAATTTAGAGGGATATCTAAGAGATCGGAGAGTACTATATTTAGCTTTCGCATTTCTATTAGAAATCTCGTGCTATGAAACAGATAGTTAACAGTAACTTTGAAATTTAAAAAAAAATATATATTTTTTTTTAAATTACATTTTAATTTTAATTAATTGACGCAATGTCAGTTAGGGTTGCAGTTCTCTGACTGTGAGATGTGGCAGGTCCGGGAGGCTTCCAGCGTCCCGGATGGCTTCATCTGCAGAAAGTGCACCCAACTGGAGCTCCTCACAGACCGCATGGTTCGGTTGGAGCAGCAATTGGATGCACTTAGGAGCATGCAGGTGGCGGAAAGCGTCATAGATCGCAGTTATGTAAATGTGGTCACGCCCAAGGTGCAGGCAGAGAAATGGGTGACCACCAGAAAGGGCAGGCAGTCAGTGCTGGAATCCCCTGTGGTTGTCCCCCTCTCGACCAGGTATACCCCTTTGGATACTGTCGGGGTGGATAGCCTATCAGGGGAAAACAGCAGCAGCCAGAGCAGTGGCACCACGCCTGGCTCTGATGTTCAGAAGGGAGGGTCAAAGCGCAGAATAGTAATAGTAATATGGGACTCTATAGTCAGGGGCACAGATAGGCGCTTCTGTGGACGTGAAAAAGACTCCAGGATGGTATGTTGCCTCCCTGGTGCCAGGGTCCAGGATGTCTCCGAACGGGTAGAGGGCATCCTGAAGGGAGAGGGCAAACAGGCAGAGGTCGTTGTACATATTGGTACTAACGACATAGGCAGGAAGGGGCATGAGGTCCTGCAGCAGGATTTCAGGGAGCTAGGCAGATAGTTAAAAGACAGGACTTCGAGGGTTGTAATCTCGGGATTACTCCCTGTGCCACGTGCCAGTGAGGCTAGAAATAGGAAGATAGAGCAGCTAAACACGTGGCTAAACAGCTGGTGTAGGAGGGAGGGTTTACGTCATCTGGACCACTGGGAGCTCTTCCGGGGCAGGTGTGACCTGTATAAGAAGGACGGGTTGCATCTAAACCGGAGAGGCATAAATATTCTGGCCGCGAGGTTTGCTAGTGTCACACGTGTGGGTTTAAACTAGTATGGCAGGGGGTGGGCACGGGAGCAATAGGTCAGAAGGTGAGAGCATTGAGGGAGAACTAGGGAATAGGGACAGTGTGGCTCTGAGGCAGAGCAGACAGGGAGAAGTTGCTGAACACAGTGGGCCTGGTGGCCTGAAGTGCATATGTTTTAATGCAAGAAGTATTACGGGTAAGGCAGATGAACTTAGAGCTTGGATTAGTACTTGGAACTATGATGTTGTTGCCATTACAGAGACCTGGTTGAGGGAAGGGCAGGATTGGCAGCGAAACGTTCCAGTATTTAGATGTTTCAGGCGGGATAGAGGGGGATGTAAAAGGGGATGCGGAGTTGCGCTACTGGTTCGGGAGAATATCACAGCTGTACTGCGGGAGGACACCTCAGATGGCAGTGAGGCGATATGGGTAGAGATCAGGAATAAGAAGGGTGCAGTCACAATGTTGGGGGTTTACTACAGGCCTCCCAACAGCCAGCGGGAGATAGAGGAGCAGATCGGTAGACAGATTTTGGAAAAGAGTAAAAACAACAGGGTTGTGGTGATGGGAGACTTCAACTTACCCAATATTGACTGGGACTCACTTAGTGCCAGGGGCTTAGACTGGGCGGAGTTTGTAAGGAGCATCCAGGAGAGCTTCTTAAAACAATATGTAGACAGTCCAACTAGGGAAGGGGCGGTAGTGGACCTGGTATTGGGGAATGTGCCCGGCCAGGTGGTAGATGTTTCAGTAGGGGAGCATTTCGGCAACAGTGACCACAATTCAGTAAGTTTTAAAGTACTGGTGGACAAGGATAAGAGTGGTCCTAGGATGAATGTGCTAAATTGGGGGAAGTGTAATTATAACAATATTAGGCGGGAACTGAAGAACATAGATTGGGGGCGGATGTTTGAGGGCAAATCAACATCTGACATCTGGGAGGCTTTCAAGTGGCAGTTGAAAGGAATTAAGGACCGGCATGTTCCTGTGAGAAAGAAGGATAAATACGGAACTTTCGGGAACCTTGGATGACGAGAGATATTGTAGGCCTCGTCAAAAAGAAAAAGGAGGCATTTGTCAGGGCTAAAAGGCTGGGAACAGACGAAGCCTGCGTGGAATATAAGGAAAGTAGGAAGGAACTTAAGCAAGGAGTCAGGAGGGCTAGAAGTACTTTGCATCAGTATTCACCAAAGAGAAGAAATTGGTAGATGTTGAGTCTGGAGAAGGGTGTGTAGATAGCCTGGGTCACATTGAGATCCAAAAAGACGAGGTGTTGGGTGTCTTAAAAAATATTAAGGTAGATAAGTCCCCAGGGCCTGATGGGACCTACCCCAGAATACTGAAGGAGGCTGGAGAGGAAATTGCTGAGGCCTTGACAGAAATCTTTGGATCCTCGCTGTCTTCAGGGGATGTCCCGGAGGACTGGAGAATAGCCAATGTTGTCCCTCTGTTTAAGAAGGGTAGCAAGGATAATCCCGGGAACTACAGGCCGGTGAGCCTTACTTCAGTGGTAGGGAAATTACTGGAGAGAATTCTTCGAGACAGGATCTACTCCCATTTGGAAGCAAATGGACGTATTAGTGAGCGGCAGCACTGTTTTGTGAAGGGAAGGTCGTGTCTCACTAACTTGATAAAGTTTTTCAAAGAGGTCACTAAGATGATTGATGCAGGAAGGGCAGTGGATGTTGTCTATATGGACTTCAGTAAGGCCTTTGACAAGGTGTCATGGTAGACTACTACAAAAGGTGAAGTCACACGGGATCAGGGGTGAGCTGGCAAGGTGGATACAGAACTGGCTGGGCCATAGAAGGCAGAGAGTAGCAATGGAAGGATGCTTTTCTCATTGGAGGGCTGTGACCAGTGGTGTTCCACAGGGATCAGTGCTGGGACCTTTGCTCTTTGTAGTATATATAAATGATTTGGAGGAAAATGTAACTGGTCTGATTAGTAAGTTTGCAGACGACACAAAGGTTGGTGGAACTGCGGATAGCGATGAGGACTGTCGGAGGATACAGCAGGATTTAGATTGTTTGGAGACTTGGGCGGAGAGATGGCAGATGGAGTTTAATCGGACAAATGTGAGGTCATGCATTTTGGAAGGTCTAATGCAGGTAGGGAATATACAGTGAATGGTAGATCCCTCAAGAGTATTGAAAGTCAAAGAGATCTCGGAGTACAGGTGCACAGGTCATTGAAAGGGGCAAAACAGGTGGAGAAGGTAGTCAAGAAGGCATACGGCATGCTTGCCTTCATTGGCCGGGGCATTGAGTATAAGAATTGGCAAGTCATGTTGCAGCTGTATAGAACCTTAGTTAGGCCACACTTGGAGTATAGTGTTCAATTCTGGTCGCCACACTACCAGAAGGATGTGGAGGCTTTAGAGAGGGTGCAGAAGAGATTTACCAGAATGTTGCCTGGTATGGAGGGCATTAGCTATAAGGAGCGTTTGAATAAACTCGGTTTATTCTCACTGGAACGAAGGTTGAGGGGAGACCTGAAAGAGGTATACAAAATTATGAGGGGCATAGACAGAGTGGATAGTCAAAGGCTTTTCCCCAGGGTAGAGGGGTCAATTACTAGGGGGCATAGGTTTAAGGTGAGAGGGGCAAGGTTTGGAGTAGATGTACGAGGCAAGTTTTTTACGCAGAGGGTAGTGGGTGCCTGGAACTCGCTACCGGAGGAGGTGGTTGGAAGCAGGGACGATAGTGACATTTAAGGGGCATCTTGACAAATACATGAATAGGATGGGAATAGAGGGATACGGACCCAGTAAGTGTAGAAGATTGTAGTTTAGTCGGGCAGCATGGTCGGCACAGGCTTGGAGGGCCGAAGGGCCTGTTCCTGTGCTGTACATTTCTTTGTTCTTTGTTCTTGAAGACATGTCCATTGAGGTCGTTGTTCAACTTAACGAGATAAAGGTTTGGTTTATTTTTCTGATTTTTAAATGCATCAGTTGATGTTATTGTGTCCACATCTTTCATTTCTGTTGTTGTAAGTCACACCACTGCATTCTGTTTCTCCAAGTCGGCTGCTAACACCGACATTCCCATCCCGGGTCTGTCCAGTTCCGGTAACTAAGCCCCTCGTTTATTCCCCATCCCCCTGCAAACAACCAATCATTTTGAAAGGGATCTTGCTAACTGCGTGAACAACTTCCTCAACCCAAATGCCACATTCATGCGCCTAGAGTTCCTAACCTATCTCTCCCTGGACCAAACGTCACCAATACCAAATAAAATAGCGCAACTCACACAGTAACTGAACAGATAGTGCCACCTCCACTGTCAGAGCCTCAGATCATTGCCTCTCCAGGGCTCCTAACTTGGCATCTTCAAGTTCCTTTACTCTCCAGCTACGATGCCAGTGTTGGTTTGAATTCCACTGCCGGAGCCTTCGCTTCTCCCACCACGTTTCTGTCCACCAAGCACAGACAGCAGCTCCCTGGCCATGCTCATTGCCATTCTCTAGTGGCTGCTCTCCCACCGTATGTCTCCTCCTCATTTACCATCTCTACTACCTCGTCTGCATCACCACCATTTCCCCTCTCCCAACTTGCCTCAATTGACACTAACTGGCTTGCCTCCAAACTACTTTTTCTTCAAGTAGCTCTCCGAAAACTGGATCCTTTGCCAACACTTGCTCTTCAATGCCCTGTCCGAGATGCCCCCCATGAAACCTATCCTGACACCATCCGGATTCTTCACCAACCTGCTCATCCGCCTCCAGCGCCTCGACACATCCCACTTCCTGTCTGCACTGGTATTTCTGCAGGGTGGGCGGTGGGGGGGGGGGGAATCCGTGTGCCCCTTTTCTCCCCCTCCTCCCACGCCTTTACCCACCTCCCATTTGGCTTTCGGGATATTGTGTTACTCCCCAGCACCCATCTCGGCCTGGAGTATAGGAAACGTGAGCCCTTTTACCCGGACTCCTCTGCAGTGCGGTCCACTCTGGCGACCCCAGCTGTTCTCCATATTTGACCCGTTGCGCCCTCAGCTTCCAACGTCTACTATCCCCAATACGTGGACCCTCATGATCCCTGTATTCTGTATGTGCTGCACAGAGGATCATCCTGGATTTAGGAAGACGAGGGATATTTAAAGAAATCCGAGATATAGTTGGTGAGGGGCGTATCCAAAGGCGACGGGATAATTGGGTATCGCCATGTATGGCAGCGCCAAAGAGCCAAGGAAAGAACCCTGCACTCAGTAGTCACAGGGCACTAAACGAATTCGTGGATGGGGAAAAAAGATCCTGGATATTTTGTTGCGGGTGTGAATTAATAGGATTACAGCAGGACATTGACAGGATGCAGAGCTGGGCTGAGACGTGACAGGTGGAGTTCAGCCTTGATCAATGTGAACTGATTCATTTTGGAAGGCCGAATTTGACTGCAGAATACAGGGTTAATGGCATGATTATTGGAAGTGTGGAGGAACAGATGATCTTGGGGTCCAGGTACGTAGATCCCTCCAAGTTGCCACCCAGGTTGATAGGGTTGTGAAGGAGGCGTATGGCGTGTTGGCTTTTATTAACAGTGGGATTGAGTCTAAGAGCCGGGTGGTTTTCCTGCAGCTTTCTAAAACTCGAGTCAGACCACACTTGCAATATTGTGTCCAGTTCTGGTCGCCTCATTATAGGAAGGATGTGGATAATTTGGAGAGGGTACAGAGCAGATTTACCTTGATGCTGCCTGGACTGGAGGGCATGTCTTACGAAGAAGGGTTGAGGGAGCCAGCAGAGGTGGTGGAGTCGGAGTCATTAGGGACATTTAAGCGACTCTTGGACAGGCACATGGACAGTTGTAAATTGAAGGGATGTAGGTTAGGTTGGTCTTATATTAGGATGAATGGTCGGCACAACATCGTGGGCTGAAGGGCCTGTACTGTACTGTACTGTTCTATGTTCAATGTTCTAAGTTCTATGAATCGCTCTTTGATTTGCGAGTGGCCGGGGACGAGGTGGAGCACTGAAGCCCGGTCTTGAATCAGAAGTGAATTCTCCAGAGTTGTAAGTGACAAGGAAAGGTGTGCGGGTGGAGAGGGACAAGTTCTGGGACGTTCAGCCCAGCTGAATTTAGCTGTGAGAAGGGAGTCAGAGGTGAGGTAATGCGTGAGATGAAGTGATTCAGTGAAGTAGAGAGAATGATCTGAAGAGGAAGAGCGGGGGAAGTGATGGATGTGATGTCTGTGCCGTGGTAGCAGCGGATGTGTTGGGTTAAAGAGAGGCAGGTGCGAGATAATGATGGGGAACATTGGTAAAAAGGACAGAGGAAAGCTCGATGTACGTTCAACGTGAAAGAAGTGGTGCTGCTGAAATAATGTGTTGGAGGTGCCCAGCAGTATGCGTCCTGCGGATCTTTAGTAGCAAGAATATTTTTAGCTGAAAATCAGGGACCACATAGTGGCACGGGTAGAGCAGAAAATATATGAAGATATGCTTATGAACCAGAGAAGGTAGCGGTGGCGTGTGGAGGACTACGAGATCATAAGACATAGGAGCAAAATTTGGTCACTCGGCCCATCGAGTCTGCGCCGCCATTCAATCATGGCTGATATTTTTCTCATCCCCATTCTCCTGCCACCTCCCTATAACCCCCGATGCCCTTATTAATCAAGAACCTACCTATCTCCGTCTTAAGGCCACAGTGATTTAGCCTCCATAGCCTTCTGGGGCGAACGGTTTCACAGATTCACCACCCTCTGGCTGAAGAAATTCCTCCACATCTCTGTTTTAGAGGATCGTCTCTTTAGTCTGAGATGGTGTCCTCCGGTTCTAGTTTTTCTTACAAGCGGAAACATCTTCTCCACGTCCACTCTATTCAGGCCACGCATTATCCTGTAAGTTTCCATGAGAGCTCCCCCTCATCCTTCTAAACTCCAACGAGTACAGGCACAGAGTCCTCAATCGTTCCTCATACGTTAAGCTCCTCATTCCAGGGATCATTCTTGTGAACCTCCTCTGGACCCTTTCCAAGGCAGCACATCCTTCCTTAGATACTGGGCCCAAAACTGCTCACAATACTCCAAATGGGGTCTGACCAGAGCCTTATAAAGCCTCAAAAGTACATTCCTGGTCTTGTATTCTAACCACCTCGACGTGGATGCTTACATTGCATTTGCCTTCCTAACTGCCGACTGAACGTGAACGTTAACCTGAAGAGAATCGTGAACAAGGACGCCCACGCCTCTTTGTGCGTCTGATATAAAGAAGCCAAATGTGCCGAAAGGAAGGAATGCGTTGTGAACTGCAGCCGGGTTATTACATCAGGTGCAGTGACCAGCGAGAAGCCGGGGATACGAGGGCAGGAAAGGCAGGGATGTGCTAAAGGGTGTTGGAAGGTGGAATGACTTTGGAGGATGTGACACAGAACAGTGGAGTTAGTGAGGTTATACAGGCGGAGTTACGGAGAGCAGGAAGCGGAGCCGGGCGTGAATGTGTTTGGGAGGGCTGCCTGGCCCGAAATGAAGAATGGGATGTTTTGTTGGATTATTGCTGAGCAACGGAGAAAGTGGCGCGTGCTTTCAAACTCCTGCTGGTTCAAATCTATGTGCCTGTGAAATGCCACTGAAAGTGTCGATTTGCAATGAACAATACAGTGTAATAAGGAAATGTGGTGTGAGTTCCAGACGATTAGCATAATATTCTGATTGACTAGTCCCAGTAGAAACATCAGTATGCACCCCACTAATTCTGAATTTAAACCGGTGTGTGGGGTTTGCAGAAGGAATTATGTGGAATACTCCATTATTTGGGGCCCAAGGTCCGGGCCATTGTCTCTCTTGATCTCTCGACGTCAGCATTTCAGCAAAAACAATAACTGAGATTTCCAGACCGACCGTGAAGGTGAACAAGTAAAACATGACACTGAGTCACATGGGGGTATACTGTCCAGTCGCTGGTCAAAGATGCTATTGCAAAGAACATATTTTATTTTGAAAATGCCGGTCAGAACGGCAAATATGTGTCAAGAGATTTGCAGAACTTTCGGCGCAGGCATGTTATGGCAAGGCGAGGATGTTGAAGGGATGTGGTTGAGAAAATTATTGGAGGAGCATAAAGCTATTGGGGTTTTGTAGATTCGAAAAGGATCAATTCGATGCTGTTAGGTCGGGGTGTATTGTTAAAACAAGCAGTTGAAGTTTATGATGAAGATATTACAGCATTACTTTGTCATCAGGAGGTCAGTTCTTGCAAATTTGATCCATTGTTTAACGCGTCTATGTACATTTCTCAAGGCAGAGCTGGTGATGTACTTCAGTGAGACATTCAACAAGTTCTCACATGATGACTATGATCGAGAAGGTAAGAACATCTGGGATCCAGGGCAATTTGACTGGTCGAAAAAAATAGGCTTATTGGCTGCAGACAGAAAGTGATGAGCGATCACTGTTCCTGTGACAGGAAGCCGATATCCAGTCGGCCACGTCAGGAATTTGCGCTGTCTCCTCTACTGTTTTCAGTAAACATTGATGATGTACACATGAAAGTTGGAGGAACGATCTGTAGCATCGCAGATGCCAGGACAATTACTGGTGTGGCACAGTTGTTTCACAGCTCCAGGGTTCCAGGTTCAATTCCCCCCTGGGTCACTGTTTGTGCGGAGTCTGCACGTTCTCCCCGTGTCTGCGTGGGGTTCCTCCGGGTGCTCCGGTTTCCACCACAGTCCAAAGATGTGCAGATTTGGATTAGCTTTGCTCAATTGCCTTTAGTGTCCAAAAAGATTAGGAGGGGTTACTGAGTTATGGGGGTAGGGTGGGCTTGTGGGCTTCGGTAGGGTGCTCTTTCCAATGGCCAGTGCAGATTCGATGGGCCGAATGGCTTCCTTCTGCGCTAATAATTGTCTGATTCTATGATAAACAGCGAAGACGAAAAACTTAGATTGCAGGGCGATGCAGACGGACTGTTTAGATGTATAAAATAGTAGCAAAAATAACTTAACACTGTAAGGTGTGACGTAATGCATTTTGAGAGGACTAAAACGTCGAGGGGGGCACAATGAACAGTCGGACAATAGGAAGCAGAGAGGACCAGAGCGACCTTGGAATGCATCTCAGAAGATCCTTCAAGATGTCTGAAAAGTTCAATAAGGACCTGAAAAAGGTATGTGAAATACTCGTTCTAATTAGTCCAGGTACAGAGTATAAGAGTAGAAAGGTTATGATGGATCGTATGAACCGCTCTTTGACCCCAGCTGGAATTCTCCTTAGTGCAGAGAAGGCCGTGATTTAAAGAACATTTAGAGAGGGTGTGAGAAAACATTTATCACTGAGCAGGCTGTTAGAATCTGGAAATCACTGCCTGAAACTGTCGGGACGGGAACATTCATGAGACGGCTCGATGAACACTTCATTTATTTATTTTTCTATAATAAATTTAGAGTACCCAATTATATACATTTTTTCCAATTAAGGGGAAATTTAGCGTGGTCAATTCACCTAACCTGCACATCTTTGGGTTGTGGGGGTGAAACCCACGCAGACACGAGGAGAATGTGCAAACTCCGGGATTCGAACCCGGGTCTTCAGCATTGCAGTCCCAGTGCTAACCACTGCGCCAACGTGCCGCCCCTCGACGAACACTTTAGACAACATAATTTGCAAAGCTAGGACTGAGGAGCTGGTAAATAGGATAAGAACAGAGACATTCCTAAAGGCCGACGCAGACACAATGCTCTTCAAGGGCTATTTCTACTTTGAAATCGGCCGCCTCATATGCTGGCCAACGAGAAGTTTGTAATCAATGAACATGTGATCACAGAGTGAGAGGACAAGTGAAGTCAATTTATGAGTGTGTCTAAATGTAAGTGACAAAAAAATATGCAGTTAAATATCGTGCATAGCATGTACAGCCGGGTAGAAATACTTACTGGGTACACCCACGATGGCGAGAAATGGATAGTAACCAGCCTGAATAACTTTCAGTATGCACTCGAACCGCCATAACGCTGACATCCTTTCGTAAAATGAAAAAAGACAGAAAAGAGCCACGGATAAAGCTCTGTCGGCTGCTGTGACATTCCAATCTGATGTATTCAAATTCCCAGACATTTCTGTCACAGTCCAATGAATGTTGCTCTGACTCTGATTCATTGCTGTAACGCTCATTCGAGTATTCCACGATTCTCACCCAATGTTGTAAAAAACTAATCTGATGTTCTGAGATTCTATCCCTCATTAATCGACATATTTATAGGAGTGGGTATCTCTCCTGCGGCACAGGTGGGTTCCAGCGAGACCGACATTAATTCCAGTCACGGAACAAACAGTTTCAGTTAACCACTTGCAACCCATTGTGTACCTTGATGAAGTGGAAGAATGTGCGGTAATGCTGGGATATCTGACGGTTACTGAGGAGAGGAAAATGGGAAATAGTGGAGGGAGGAAATATCACCGTTCAATCGAGATTGGTTATGTCAGTTGTTCAGGCTGATTGTCTGGTTCATAATAGTTGAGTACATTTGTTTTTAGTGTGAAGAGAAAAGGAGGGAAACACTGTGAATTCAGACAGTCCGTCTAGGTTACTCAGCTCGTCTTCCACAAGGCCTTGGGCAAATACAACAGTATTGTTTACTCGGCGGAAATGTTTTAATAGAAGGCAATCCTCACCAATGTATGAATTGAAAAACATGTTCGATAAACATGATAACATTTTGATGTGGTAGCTGAAATGGACGAGGAAGTCACTGCTCAGGTCATGCGCATGTTATTGGAACTCAAGATATTTAGGCCCTGGTCAAAAAGAAGAAGGAGGCATGTAACATGCAGAGGCAGCTGCAATCACGTGGATCCTTTGAAGTGCATAGAGGTTGGCAGAGTAGCGTTATGTGTTGTGCACCAACACCCGGACCTGCCATCGGTTCATCCGCAACCGCGACCCCAGAGACGTCATCCACTTGCCGGCCTTCAACCCATCCATGGCGCAGTGCGGTCTGGACATCCACAGACCTGTGAAGCCAAACCATTGCCCGACACCGACCCGGAACGATCGGCCGCGCAGACCCATCTACTTGACACAGGAACCGCAAGCAAGGAAACAAGAGTGTAGAAGACTGTGTGCCAAAGGAGCAAATCCGCAAGCTTCCTAACCGGAAACCCTGGATGAACAGGGATATCCATTGCTGGCTGAAGTCCAGGTCTGAGGCGTTCAAGTCAGGCGAACCTGACCTGTACATGAAAGTCAGATATGATCTAAAGAAATTCATCAAAGATGCCAAAAGACAGTTCCGGACCAAGCTCGAGTCCTAGGATAGCCAAACGAATCCCCGTGTCAATGGCAAGGTTGCAAGACATAACGGGCTATCCGATGGAGGCATGTATACTCGCCGGCTCCAATGCACCGCTCCCTGAGGAGCTCAACGCATTCTATGCCCACTTTGAGCAAGAGGTCAGCGAGAACAAGCCCTCCACCCCCAGAAGCCGCGGATGAACTTGTATCAGAGATCACTGCGGACGTCGGAGCAGCCTTCGTGAAGGTAAACCGACGGAATGCCACCGCTCCGGATGGGGTGCCCGGACGAGCACCTAGATCTTGCACGGATCAGCTGGCGGGGGTATTTGCAGACATCTTCAACCTCGTTTTACAACCATCTGAGGTCCCTATATGCTTCAAGAAGACGACCATCACCACAAAAGAAATCCAAGCAGCGTGCCTTAATGACTATCGTCCAGTGGCTCTGACATCCATCATCATGAAGCGCTTCCAAAGGTTAGTCATGGCACGAATCGACTCCAGCCTTCCGGATTGACTTGATCCACTACAGTTCGCCTACACTGCAACATGTCCACGGCAGACGCCATGTCTATGGCCCTGCACTCTACCATGGAACATCTAGATACAAAGACACTTATGTCAGACTCCTATTTATCGACTACAGCTCAGCCTTCAACACCATCATTCCCACAAAACTCACCTCCAAACGCCGTGGCCGTGGCCTCGGCTCCGTCCCTCTGTGAGTGGATCCTAAACTTTTTAACCCACAGGCCACAATCAGTAAAGATAGGCAACAACACCTCCTCCACGATCATCCTCAACACCGGTGCCCAACAAGGCTTTGTCCTCAGCCCCTTACTATACTCCTTGTTCACCTATGACTGTATGGCCAAATTCCCCTCCAACTCGATTTTCAAATTTGCTGATGGCACCACCATAGTGGGTCGCATTTCAAACAATGACGAGACAGAGTACAGGAATGAGCTAGATAATTTCTGTGGCTGCTATGAAACCTACAACACGACATCCGGTGGGCATTAATCAGTAATTGGAAATAACAGATTTCCATTAAAAAAAAACATTGATGGCTAATATTTTTGTGGAGGCTTTAGAAAGGGTGCAGAAGAGATTTACCAGAATGTTGCCTGGTATGTAGGGCATTAGCTATGAGGGGAGTTTGAATAAAATTGGTTTGTTTTCAGTGGAACGAAGGAGGTTGACGGGCGACCTGAATGAGGTCTACGAAATTATGAAGGGTTTCGATGGAGTAGATAGTCAGAGACATTTTCCCAGGGTTGAGGGGTCAATTAATAGGGGGCGTAGGTTTAAGGTGCGAGGGGTAATGTTGAGAGAAGATGAACGACGCAATTTGTTTACAAAGAGGGCAGTGGGTGGCTAGAACTGCTGCCGGAGGGGGCGGTGGAAGCAGGAACGGAGGATTCCACCATCTCCTCCGGCAGGAGTGATGTTTAAGGGGCATCTTGACAAATACATAAATAGGATGGCAATAGTGGGATACGGACCACGAAAGTATAGACAATTTTAGTTTTGACGGGCAGTATGGTCGGCGTGGGCTTGGAGGGCCGAAGGGCCTCTTCCTGCGCTGTACTTTTCTTTGATCTTTGTTCTTTTTCGGAATTAAGTTTTGATCAAAATTTCAATAGTTTCCATTATGTGGTCATCATTTTCTGAAGTGAAACTATCACGTTTGCTGAACAGACACAAACTCCCCTGTTTCATACTGGGCAGAAACATTAAAATTCCCTCCTCTGTAATCATGAGTCAAAGCTTCCTTGGTCCGATTTGCCGTTCAACATTAACACAACACGTCATCTCACAGCCATGTGACATTTACACTTCCACAGTCTTGAATGAGAATCTTTCTTGCCTGGCTCCACAGTGGGTGAGAGAGGGACAAACAGCAGGATTTTCGCCCAACTCTCCATTCAGGCGCTACCAACAGAACGCGGGACTGCCGCTTCACTCAGCGGGTTACTACCCATCCCGGGGGTACTCCAACCAGGAGCAAACCTCCCAATACACCGAGCACAGGCTCAGAAACAGGCAGCTAGATTATATCACGCTCACTTCACCTCCGAGCAGCATTTACACAATCCCTCAGTGAGTGGAACTTCCCTTGAGCTTCTTTAGTTCTATTCAGCTCCTGTGACCTCTATGGACAGAATAATTTCAGTTTGAAGTCATGTTGTCATCACGCCCCAAGATTTGGATCCAGATCTGGGAAATATTCCTGTCTGTGTGAGCAATAAAATGTGGCGGTATCGAAAGATAGCAGGCGACTCTAGAGCAAAACGTTATTAGAAGAGAAATTGCAGAAACAGTGCAATGATTTAAAAGCATCTCGACGAGTGCTCCACACTTCTACAACGGAAAAAAGGCGGAGCTCCGTAGAGACCCTTCACGGTGCCTGAACCCCTCCATGGCGCCGAGAAACCCTTCACGGCGCCTGAACCCCTCCATGGCGCCTAGAAACCCTTCACGGTGCCCAGAACCCCTCAATGGCGCCTAGAGACCCTTCACGGTGCCTGAACCCCTCCATGGCGCCTAGAAACCCTTCACGGTGCCTGAACCCCTCCATGGCGCCGAGAAACCCTTCATGGTGCCCAGAACACATCCATGGCGCCTAGAAACCCTTCACGGTGCCCAGAACCCTTCCAAGGCGCCTGGACACCCATACCCGGTGTCCAGAACCCCTCCATGGCGCCTAGAGATCATTCACTGTGCCCTGAACCCCTCCGTGGCGCCTGGAGACCCTACCCGGTGTCCTGAACTTCTCCATTGCGCCTGGAAACCCTTCACGGTGCCCTGAACCTCTCCATGGCGGCTAGAAACCCTTCACGGTGCCCAGAACCCCTCCATGGCGCCTAGAGACCCTTCACTGTGTCCTGAACCCCTCCATGGCGCCTGGAGACTCTACCCGGTGTCCTGAACATCTCCATGGCGGCTAGAAACCCTTCACGGTGCCCAGAACCCCTCCATGGCGCTTCGAAACTCATCGCTGTGCCCTGCAGCGCTCCATGGCGCCTGCAGACCCTACCCAGTGTCCTGAACTCATCCATGGTGCATGGACACCCTTCATGGTGTCCTGAACCCCTCCATGGCGCCTAGAAACAATTCACTGCTGTGGGTGGCTGCCTCGATTTTTCTTATCGACTGTAAACTTTGAGGGAATGAAAGTATCTGAGGGACAGGCAGGAATTGACATTGAGGCAGAAGCTCAGCTGTGATCAAACTGATTGTTGGGGCAGGAGTGAGTGGTCGTGTAGTCTCCCAATGTTGTCATTTGCTATCAGTTCCAGTTGGCACAGCACTCGCAGTTCGCAACTGCGAGATAAGATTTTTAAGTTACATCTTTCGAATAATTATTTCAATATTCTGGGATACAGTTCAATTATCTGGTCTGCTCTGCCTGTGAGATTGGTGGAGGCAGATACAACAGTGGCTTTCAAATGTCAATGCGAGAAACGACTGGAATCAAATGCATGTCTCTGGGGAAAGGATGTTCGATTGGGATTGAATGATCTGCTTATCTAAAGAGCCGCTGAGGTTAAACGGAATGAATGTCCTCCGTCGGTATTTCACGTACTTTTAAGTTTTTGGTCACATCTGGCTGTGAGATGATGTGCACCAACACCTTGAGTTTCCCCTGAATGTTACCCACCACGGCGAGTAGGATCACGGTAATCCGTTTCTACAATGTGTCCGTGCTTTCAGCCAGCGTCAGCTTCAGCTCACTGGTTACTTCACAGCATCAACTTAATTGTAAGTTCGGAACTGTCTCACCATGGGCGCTGATTGGCGTTTTTAATATTTCCGAAACATGTGTTTTTCATAAATAAAAGCAGCAGCACATTTATAATTGGAAGTTGGTGTATTTTGTTTAGAGGTTACATTAATCTGATTGAAAAAGATGTTTGTGCCACGTGTTTACTTTCTGACCTCACACTGCGGAAACCCAAGTTCGATTCCAGCTCTGTGCAATAACTGACCTATCACACATTGTCAATTAGTCACAACATAAATTGTGGAAAAGAGCATTAACAATTATCTATTATACATTTTGTGAAATTTCAGAACAAGATTGGTTACGCAGGCAAATTAATTAATCCATTTTTTGCCCAAGTGAAACGCTGTTTCTCAGATCTCCAAGAACGCTCAGGGAGTTCGAAAGCATCCCGGACCAAGCAGTGCGCTTGATTGCTCCTCCTGCCACAGGCATTCAATCCATCCAACAGCCATCCCAAAATGCACCGCAATAACTCAACAAATTTCCTCAGGCAATTGACCCTTGCACAGCACCTGCCATACCTACGACCACTATCATTTTGAAGAACTAGAAAAGCCCCTACTTGGGACAATCACCAACTAGAATTTCCCCACGAAATCACTCACCACTCCCAGTTGGAACCATATAAACGTTCCTTCACGGTGACGGGGAAAAAAATCATTTAGCTTCCTCCCTAAAAGCACTTTGGGTTTACCCAATCTTCACGGACTGCAACGATTCAAGAAAGCAGCTCACCACCACCTTCTGAAGGGCAACTGGGAATGGGCAATAAATTCTGTCCTAACCAGCAACTCTCAGATCCAGTAAAAGTAATCTTTTTAATGCATTGGTGCTTTGAATTTCTGGGGCCTGGGATGAACTGTTCTCCTTTCTTTAAAAAAATATATTGAGTACACAGTTCATTTTTTCCATTATGGGGTAATTTAAGCTGACCAGCTCACCTACCTTGCGGATCTTTGGGTTGTGGGGGAGAAACCGACGCAAAAACGGGGATAATGTGCAAACTCCACACGGATAGTGACCCAGAGACGGGAAAGAACCTGAGAATTCGGCGCCGTGAGGCAGCAGTGCTAACCACTGCGGCATTGCGCTGTCCCTGATTTTTCATTCTAACGGTGGAATGAATCATGTAACTTCTGCTTCAGAGGAACCTGGATCAAAAGTATTTCTAACAGCATGAATCCTGGAAGACAGAAACAATGTGCTTGCTGCAGTAAGGTGGAAGGGAGTGATGTGCAATATCCTAGAGCATTAAACGTTCTCTCCCCCTTTCTCTCTTTACCATTCTCCTTTATTCTGTTTCTAATTTGTTTTTATTGGTATCGGGTGACGATTTGATTTGCTGTGGGACTCTTCAGCAAGATATTCTTCTGCATCTTTTTCTAGGCATGCACATTTTCTGGCTTTGCTGCTTTTTGGAACCACTGCAAACATGATAAACAGTTGGAAATTCACAACATTGAAGGAGGCTCTTTGCTCCACAATTACTGTGTCTGTGCCCACTATTACTATTATACAGACACATGGTCAGATAATTGAAAACAGGAGTTTGGTCGTCTTGCTCAAGTTGTTCAAGGCATTGGGAAGGACACACTTGGAATACTGTGTACAGTTCTGGAATTTCGAAAAAATATTATTTAGGCAGAAGGAATGCAGAAAAGGTTTGCTATGCTGCTACGGGACTTGATGGTGAGAGTGATTAGGAGCGGCTGGATAGACTGGAACATGTTTCTTGGAGGCTAGTGGTGATCTTGACGACGGCTGTATAATAATGAGGGGAATAGATCAGGTAGATGTTCCCAAACGTAATGGAATCCAAAACTAGAGGGCATAGGTTTAAGGTGAGACGGGGCTGATACAAAAGGGCCCAGCGGAACAATTGTTTCACACAGAGGTTTGTGAGTGTCTGGAACGAGCTGGCAGAGGCAGTAGGAGAAGCGTCTGCAATTCTGCCCTTTAAAAAGCATTTAGATATTTATATGGAGAAGATGGGTATAGGGGAATAAGACCAAATGTGGGTAATTGGACAGGTTGTGTACAGTGCTGGGATACATAAAGGATATTATTTAGGGAGAAGGAATGCAGAAAAGGTTTGCTAGGCTGCTACGGGAATTAATGGTTTGAGTTAATAGGATCGGCTGCATATTCTGGAATTTTTTTCTTGGAGGCTAGGGGTGATCTTGACGACGGCTGTAAAATAATGCGGGGAATAGATCAGGTAGATGTTCCCAAAGGTAATGGAACCAAAACTAGAGGGCATAGGTTTAAGGTGAGAGGGGGTTGATGCAAAAGGATCCAGAGGAACAGTTGTTTCACACAGAGGTTGGTGAGTGTCTGGAACGAGCTGGCTGAGGCAGTAGTAGAAGCGTCTGCAATTCTGCCTTTTAAAAAGCATTTATATAGTTATATGGAGAAGATGGGTAGAGACGAATATGACCAAATGTGAGCAATTGGACAGGCTTTGTGTAGGAAAAACTGGGCGGCATGGACAAATTAGGCCGAAGGCCCAATTTCCATGCTGTAAACGTCTGTGACTCTATAACCTGTCCCATCTTCCAGATCTGTTTCGCCGCATTTTCGAGCACTCCATCTGTATGTGCCAGTGTGTTTGAAATTTTGCTGTGGGTGTCTGCCTCCATTTTTCTTATCGACTGTGAACTTTGAGAGAATGAAAGTATCTGAGGAACAGGCAGGAATGGACATTGAGGCAGAAGCTCAGCTGTGATCAAACTGAAAGTTGGGACAGGAGTGAGTGGTCGTGTCGTCTCCCTATGTTGTCATTTGCGATCAGGTCCAGTTGCCACAGCACTCGAAGTTCGTAGGTGAATATAACTGCGAGATAAGATTTTTAACTTACATCTTTGCAACAACTTTTTCAATGTTCTGGGATACATTTAAATTATCTGGTCTGCGCTGCCTGTGAGATTGGTGGAGGCAGATACAACAGTGGCTTTCCAACTTCAATGCGAGAAACGACAGCAATCAAATGCATGTCTCTGGGAAAAGGTCGGTCGAGTGGGATTGAATGATCTGCTAATCTAAAGAGCCGCTGAGGTTAAACGGAATGAATGTCCTCCGTCGGTACTTCACGCACTTTCAAGTTTTTGGTCACGTCTGACTGTGAGATGATGTGCAGCGACACCTGGAGTGTCCCCTCAATGTTGCCCACCACGGCGAGTTTGATCACGGTAATCCTTTATATACAATGTGTCCGTCTGCGACATCAGCGTCAGCTTTAGCTCACTGGTTACTTCACAGCATCAACTTAATTGTAAGTTCGGACCTGTCTCACCGTGGGCGCTGCCTGGCGTTTTTTATATTTCCAAAACATGTGTGGTGCATAAATAAAAGCAGCAGCACATTTATAATTAGAAGTAGGTGCATTTTGTTCCAGGCTGAATTGATCTGTTTAAAAAGCAGCTTATGCCACGTGTTTACTTTCTGGCCTCTCGCTGCGGAAACCCGAGTTCGATTCCAGCTCTGTACAATAACTGACCTGTCACACTTTGCCAATTACTCACTACCAAAATGGAGGAAAAGAGCATTAACGATTATCTATTATACATTTTTTGAAATTTCGAAACAAGATTGTTAACGCAGGCAAATTGATTAATCCATTTTTTTCACGTGAAACGCTGTTCCCCAGATCTCCAAGAACACTCAGGTAGTTCGAAAGCATCCAGGACCAAGCAGTGCGCTTGATTGCTCCTCCTGCCACAAGCATTCAATCCCTCCGCCACAGGCATCCCAAAATGCACCGCAATAACTCCACAATGTCCCTCAGGCAATTGTTCCTTCGGCAGCACCTTCCAGACCTACGACCACTGTCATTCGGAAGAACTAACAAGCCCCTACTTGGAAAAATCACCAACTGCAATTCACGCTCCAAATTACTCACCACTCCCACTGAAACCATATAAACGTTCCTTCACGGTAACGGGGGGAAATCATTTAGCTTCCTCCCTTAAAGCACGTGGGTGTACCCAAACTTTACGGCCTGCAACGATTCTAGAAAGCAGCTCACCACCACCTTCTGAAGGGCAACTAGGGATGGGCAATAAATTCTGTCCCAACCAGCAACTTTCACATCCAGTAAAAGCGATCTTTTTAATGCATTGGAGCTTTGAATTTCTGGGGCCTGTATGAACTGTTCTCCATCCTTCAAAAATAAATATACAGTACCCAATACTTTTTTTCCAATTAAAGGGCAATTTCGTGTCGTAAATTTACCTACCCTGCACGTCATTGGTTGTGGGGAGAAATCCACGCAAAAACGGGGAGAATGTGCAAACCCCACACGGACAGTGACCCAGAGCCGGAATTGAAACTAAGAACGCAGCGGCGTGAGGCAGCAGAGCTAACCACTGAGCCATCCTGCTGTCACTATTTGTCATTCTAACGGTGGAACTAATCATGTAACTTCTGCTTCAGAGGAAAGTACATCTAATGTATGTCTAACAGCAAGAATCCTTCAAAATAGAAACAATGTTCGTGCTGCAGTAAGGTGGAAGGGAGTGGTGTGCAAAATACTCCAGCATTAAAGGCTCTCTCCCCCTTTCTCTCTTTACCATTCTCCTTTATTCTGAATCTAATTTGTTTGTATTGGTATCGGGTGAAGATTTGATTAGCTGTGGTTCTCTTGAGCAAGATATTCTTCTACATTTTTTCCAGTCAGACACATTCTGCGACTTTGCTGCTTTTTGCAACCACAGCAAACGTGATGAATAATTGGAAATTCACAACACTGAAGGAGGCTATTTTTTCCACAATTACTGTGTCTGCCCATTATTACTATTGTACAGATACATGGTCAGATAATTGAGCACAGGAGTTGGAATGTCTTGCTTAAGTTCTACAAGACGTTGGGAAGACCACACTTGGAATATTATGTACAGTTCTGGTCACCCTAATATAGAAACGATATTATTAACCTAGAAAGAGGGCAGAAAAGATTTGCTAGGCTGCTACCGGATTTGATGGTTTGAGTTATACGGAGCTGTTTAAACTGGAATATTTTTATTGGAGCCTAGGGGTGATCTTGACGACGGCAATAAAGTAATGGGGGGCATGGATCAGGTAGATTATCACAAAGGTAGTGGAATCCAAAACTAGAGCGCGTAGGTTTAAGGTGAGAGGGGGGAGATACAAAACGGTCCACATGAAAAATTGTTTCACACAGAGGGTGGTGAGTGTCTGGAACGAGATGGCAGAGGCAGTAGTTGAGTCGTCTACAATTCTGCCTTTTAAAAAGCATTTAAATAGTTATATGGAGAAGATGGGTGTAGAGGAATATGACCAAATGTGGGCAATTGGACAGGCTTTGTGCAGTAAAAACTGGGCGACATGCACAGGTTAGGCCGAAGGACCTATTTCCATCATGTAAACGTCTATGACTCTATAACCTGTCCCACCTTCCAGCTCTGCCTCGCTGCAGATTCGAGCACTCCATCTATATGTCCAAATCGGTTTGAATGTCTGCCTCCATTTTTATTCGCGATAGTGAACTTTGAGGGAACGACAGTGTCTGAGGAATAGACAGGAAATGACATTGAAGCAGAAGCTCAGCTGTGATCAAACTGAATGTTGGGGCAGGAGTGAGTGGCCGTGACGTATCCCTATGTTGTCATTTGCTACCAGTTCCAGTTGCCACAGTACTCGCAGGTGAATATAACTGCGAGATAAGGTTTTTAAGTTACATATTTCCAACAATTATTTCAATGTACTGGGATAGATTTCAATTATCTGGTCTGCACTGCCTGTGAGATTGGTGGTGGCAAATACAACAGTGGCTTTCAAATTTCAATGCGAAAAACGACAGCAATGAAATGCATGCCTCTGGGGAAAGGTCGGTCCAGTGGGATTGAATGATCTGCTAATTCAAAGAGCCGCTGAAGTTAAACGGAATGAATGTCCTCCGTCGGTACTTCACGCACTTTAGGTTTTTGGTCACGTCTGGCTGTGAGATGATGTACACCAACACCTGTAGATTCCCCTCAATGTTACCCACCACGGCGAGTATGATCAAGGTAATCATCTATATACAATGTGTCCATGCTTGACGATCGCGTCAGCTTTAGCTCACTGGTTACTTCAAAGCATCAACTTAGTTGTAAGTTCGTTCCTGTCTCACACTGGGCGCGTGTGTGTTGCATAAATAAAAGCAGCAGCACATTTATATTTAGAAGTAGGTGCATTTTGTTTAGAGGTTGCATCAGTATGTTTTAAAAAGAGGCTTGTGCCACGTGTTTGCTCTCTGATCTCACACTGCGGAAACCCAAGTTGGATTCCAGCTCTGTACAATAACTGATCGATCACACTTTGTTAATTACTCACAACCTAAGTGCAGGAAAAGAACATTAACGATTATCGATTATACATTTTTTTAACATTCGGAACAAGATTGTTTACGCAGGCAAATTCATTAATGCATTTATTTCCGTGAAAACCTGTTCCCCAGATCTCCAAGAAAACTCAGGGAGTTAGGCAGCATCCAGGACCAAGCAGTGCGCTTGATTGCTCTTCCTGCCACAAGCATTCAATCCCTCCGCCAGAGACATCCCAAAATGCACCGCAATGACTCAACAAAGTTCCTTCGACATTTGTTCCTTAGACAGCACCTTCCAGACCTACGACCACTGTCATTTTGAACAACTAGAAAAGCCTCTACTTGGGACAATCACCAACTGGAATTTCCCCTCCAAATCACTCACCACTCCCACTTGGAACCATATAAACGTTCCTTCACGGTAACGGGGAAAAAATCATTTAGCTTCCTCCCAAAAAGCACGTTGGGTGTATCCCAACCTCAGGGTCTGCAAAGATTCAAGAAAGCAGCTCACCACCACCTTCTGAAGGGCAACTAGGGATGGACAATAACTTCTGTCCGAACCAGCAGCTGTCATATCCAGGAAAAGTAATTTTTTTAATGCATGGATGCTTTGAATTTCTGGGCCCTGGGATGAACTGTTCTCCATTCTTAAAAAAAATATATAGAGTACACAATTCATTTTTTCCATTCTGGGGTAATTTAAGGTGGCCAGCCCACCTACCTTGCGGATCTTTGGGTTGTGGGGGAGAAACCAACGCAAAAACGGGGATAATGTGCAAACTCCACACAGACAGTGACCCAGAGACGGGATAGAACCTGAGAACTCGGTGCCGCGAGGCTGCAGTGCTAACCACTACGCCATCGCGCTGCCCCTGTTTTTTCATTCTAACCGTGGAATGAATCATGTAACTTCTGCTTCAGAGGAAACTGGATCGAAGGTATTTCTAACAGCATGAATCCTGGAAGACAGAAACAATGTGCTTGCTGCAGTAAGGTGGAAGGGAGTGGTGTGCAATGTACTCCAGCATTAAACGCTCTCTCCCCCTTTCTCTACTTACCACTCTCCTTTATTCTGTTTATGTTTTGTTTCTATTGGTATCGGGTGACGATTTGATTTGCTGTGGGTCTCTTGAGCAAGATATTCTTCTGCATCTTTTTCTAGGCAGGCACATTCTGTGACTTTGTTGAATTTTGGAACCACTGCAATCATAATAAATACTTGGAAATTCACAACACTGAAGGAGGCTCTTGGCTCCACAATTACTGTGTCTGTGCCCGTTATTACTATTCTACAGATACATGGCCAGATAATTGAATACAGGAGTTTCGACGTCTTGCTGAATTTGTACAAGACATTGGGAAGGAGACACTTGGAATACTGTGTACAGTTCTGGAATATAGAAAGAATATTATTTAGGGAAAAGGAATGCAGAAAAGGTTTGCTATGCTGCTACCGGACTTGATGGTTAGAGTTAATAGGAGCGGTTGGATACACTGGAACATTTTTCTTGGAGGCTAGGGCTGATCTTGACGACGGCTGTAAAATAATGCGGGGAATAGATCAGGTAGCTGTTCCCAAATATAATGGAATCCAAAACTAGAGGGCATAGGTTTAAGGTGAGAGGAAGTGATACAAAAGGGTCCAGAGGAACAATTGTTTCACACAGAGGTTTGTGAGTGTCTGGAACGAGCTGGCAGAGGCAGTAGTAGAAGCGTCTACAATTCTGCCTTTTAAAAAGCATTTAGATATTTATATGGAAAAGATGGGTAAAGGGGAATAAGACCAAATGTGGGCAATCGGGCAGGCTTTGTATAGTAAAAACCGGGCGGCATGGACTAGTTAGGCCGCAGGGGCTATTTCCATGCTGTAATCTTCGATGACCCTGACTTGTTCCACCTTCCAGATCTGTATCGCTGCAGATTGGAGCACACCATCTATATGTCCAAATCGGTTTGAAATTTTGACTGTGGGTGTTTGCCTCCATTTTGCTTACCGACAGAGAACTTTGAGTGAATGAAAGTATCTGAGGAACAGGCAGGAAATGACATCGAGTCAGAAGCTCAACTGTGATCAAACTGAATGTTGGGACAGGAGTGAGTGGTCGTGTCGTCTCCCCATGTTGTCATTTGCGATCAGTTCCAGTTGCCACAGCACTCGCAGATGAAGATATCTGCGAGATAAGATTTTCAAGTTACATGTTTCCAACAATTATTTCAATGTCCTGGGATACAGTTTAATTATGCTGTCTGCACTGCTGTGAGATTGGTGGAGGCAGATACAACAGTGGCTTTCAAATGTCAATGCGAGAAACGTCAGCAATCAAATGCATATCTCTGGGGAAAGGTCGGTCGAGTGGGATTGAATGATCTGCTAATCTAAAGCGCCGCTGAGGTTAAACGGAACGAATGTCCTCCGACGGTATTTCGCGGACTTTTAAGTGTTTGATCACATCTGGTTGTGAGATGATGTGCACCCACACCTGGATTTTTCCCTGAATATTACCCACCACGGCGTGTAGGATCACGGTCATTCTTTTCTACAATGTGTCCGTGCTTTAAGCCAGCGTCAGCTTTAGCTCACTGGTTACTTCATAGCATCAACTTAACTGTAAGTTCGAACCTGTCTCACCCTGGGCGCTGCCTGGCGTTTTTAATATTTCCAAAACATGTGTGTTGCATAAATAAAAGCAGAAGGACTTTTAAAATTGGAAGTTGCTGTATTTTGTTTGGAGCTAACATTAACATTAACATTTGGAGCTAACTCTTTGGAAAAGATGCTTATGCCACGTCTTTACTTTCTGATCTCACACTGCGGAAACCCAAGTTCGATTCCAGCTCTGTACAATAACTGACCTATCACACATTGTCAAAATACTCACAACGGAAATTGTGGAAAAGAGTATTAACAATCATCTATTATACATTTTGTGAAATTTCAGAACAAGATTGGTTACGCAGGCAAATTGATTAATCCATTTTTGTCCAAGTGAAACGCTGTTCCCCTGATCTCCAAGAACGCTCGGGGATTTCGAAAGCATCCCGGACCAAGCAGTGCGATTGATTGCTCCTCCTGCCACAGGCATTCAATCCTCCAACAGCCATCCCAAAATTCACCGCAACAACTCAACAAATGTCCTCAGGCAATTGTCCCTTCGACAGCACCTTCCATACCTACGACCACTATCATTTTGAAGAACAAGACAAGCCCCTACTTGGGAAAATCACCAACTGCAATTTCCCCTCAAAATCACTCTCCACTCCCACTTGGACCCATATAAACGTTCCTTCGCGGTAACGGGGAGAAAGATCATTTAGCTTCCTCCATAAAAGCACGTTGGGTGTACCCAATCTTCACGGACTGCAACGTTTCAAGAAAGCAGCTCACCACCACCTTCTGAAGGGCAACTGGGAATGGGCAATAAATTCTGTCCTAACCAGCAACTTTCACATCCAGTAAAAGTGATCTTTTTAATGCATTGATGCTTTGAATTTCTGGGGCCTGGAATGAACAGTTTTGCATTATATAAAAATAAATATAGAGTAATCAATTCATTATTTCCAAAGAAGAGGCAATTTCGTGTGGCCAGCCCACCTATCATACACATCTTTGCTTGTGGGGGAGAAACCAACGCAAATACGGGGCCAATGTGCAAACTGCACACGGACAGAAGGGCAAGGTTTAGAGTAGATGAACGAGGCAAGTGTTTTTACACAGAGGGTAGTGGGTGCCTGGAACTCTCTACCGGCGGAGGTGGTGGAAGCAGGGACGATAGTGACATTAAAGGGGCATTTTGACAAATATATGAATAGGATGGGAATAGAGGGGTACGGAGTCAGGAAGTGTAGATGATTGTAGTTTAGTCGGACAGCATAGTCTGCACGGGCTTGGAGGGCCGAAGGGCCTGTTGTTGTGCTGTCCATTTCTTTGTTCTTTGTTGACAGTGACCCAGAGCCGAGATCGAACTTGTGAACTCTGCGTCGTGAGGCAGCAGTGCTAACCGCTGGGCCATTGTGCTATCTCTGTTTGTCGTTCTAACGGTGGAATGAATCATGTAACTTCAACTTCAGAGGAAACTGGATCTTATGTATTTCTAAGAGCATGAATCCTGGAAGATATAAACAATGTGCTTGCTGCAGTAAGGTGGAAGTGAGTGGTGTGCAATGTACTACAGCATTAAACGCTCTCTCCCCCTTTATCTCTTTACCACTCTCCTTTATTCTGTTTCTGTTTAGTTTCTATTAGTATCGGGTGAAGATTTGATTAGCTGTGAGTCTCTTGATCAAGATATTCTTCTTCATGTTTTCCAGTCAGACACATTCTGCGACTTTGTGTTTTTTGGAACCACTGCAAACATGATGAATAATTGGAAATTCACAACATAGAAGCGGCTCTTTGTTCCACAATTACTCTGTCTGTCGCCATTATTACTATTATACAGATGCATAGTCAGATAATTGAATACAGGAGTTGGGAGATCTTGCTGAACTTGAACAAGACATTGGGAATGACAAACATGGAATACTGTGTACAGTTCTGGTCACCCTAATATAGAAAGGATGTTATTAACCTAGAATGAGGGCAGAAAAGATTTGCTAGGTTGCTACCTGACTTGATGGTTTGAGTTATAAGGAGAGGCTCGATCGGCTCGAACATTTTTCTTGGAGGCTCGGATTGATCATGACGGCGACTATAAAATAATGCGGGGCATAGATATTGTAGGTGTTCCCAAAGGTAATGGGATCCAAAACTAGAGGGCAAAGGTTTAAGGTGAGAGGGGAGAGATACAAAAGGGTCCAGGTGAACATTTTTTTCGCACTGAGGGTTGTGAGTGTTTGAAATATTGGCAGTAGTACAGCTGTCTACAATTCTGCTTTTAATAACTATTTTGATATTTATGTGGAGAAGATGGGTAAAGAGGAATATCACCAAATGTGGGCAATCGGGCAGGCTTTGTGTAGTAAAAACTGGGAGGCACGGACAAGTTAGGCCGACGAACCTATTTCCATGCGGTGAACATCGATGAATCTATCACCTGTTCCACCTTCCAGATCTGTGTCACTGCAGATTGGAGTACTCCATCTATATTTCCAAATCGCTTTGAAATTTTGCTGTGGGTGTCTGCCTCGATTTTTCTTATCGACAGTGAACGTTGAGCGAATGAAAGTATCTGAGGAACAGGCAGCAAATTCCATTGAGGCAGAAGTTCAGCTGTGATTAAACTGAATGTTGGGGCTGGAATGATTATCCGCATACAGAGTAACGAACCCTCTATAATGTCCTCATCAAACACTCCCAGGACAGGTACAGCACAGGGTTAGATAGAGTAAAGCTCTCAATTTCTGGGGCCTGGGATGAACTGTTCTCCATTCTTAAAATATATATATAGACTAAACATTTCATTTTTTCTATTATGGGGCAATTTAAGCTGGCCAGCCCACCTACCCTGCGGATCTTTGGGTTGTGTGGTAGAAACCAACGCAAAAACGGGGATAATGTGCAAACTCCACACGGACAGTGACCCAGAGACTGAATAGAACCTGAAAACTCGGTGCCGCGAAGCAGCAGTGCAAACCACTGCGCCATCGCGCTGTCCCTGTTTTTTCATTCTAACCGTGGAATGAATCATGTAACTTCTGCTTCAGAGGAAACTGGATCGAAGGTATTTCTAACAGCATGCATCCTGGAAGACAGAAACAATGTGCTTGCTGCAGTAAGTTGGAAGGGAGTGATGTGCAATGTAATCCAGCATTAAACGCTCTCTCTCCCCCTTTCTCTCTTTACCACTCTCCTTTATTCTGTTTCAGTTTTGTTCCTATTTGTATCGGGTGACGATTTGATTTGCTGTGGGACTCTTGAGCAAGATATTCTCTCCACCTTTTTCTAGGCAGGCGCAAGACATTGGGAAGGACACACTTGGAATACTGTGTACAGTTCTGGAATATAGAAAGGATATTATTTAGGGAGAAGGAATGCAGGAAACGTTTGCTAGGCTGCTACGGGACTTGATGGTTAGAGTTAATAGGATCGGCTGGATATACTGGAACATTTTTCTTGGAGGCTCGGGGTGATCTTGACGACGGCTGTAAAATGAAATGAAAACCGCTGATTGTCACAAGTAGGCTACAAATGTAATTACTGTGAAAATACCCTAGTCGCCACATTCCGGCGCCGGTTCGGGGAGAGTGTTATGGGAATCGAACCGTGCTGCTGGTCTGCTATAATCCAGCGATTTAGCCTTGTGCTGAACAGCCCCACAGAAACAATGCCGGGCATAGACCAGGTAGATGTTGCCAAAGGTAATGGAATCCCAAACTAGAGGGCATAGGTTTAAGGTGAGAGGGGATTGATACATAAGTTTATACAAACAATTGTTTCACTGGTTTCTGTTTCTGTTTTGTTTCGATCGGTAACGGGTGAAGGTGTGATTTGCTGTGAGTCTCTCGAGCAAGATATTGTTCTACATCTTATTCCACTCAGACACATTCTGCGACTATTTTGCTTTTTGCACCACTGTAAACATGGTGAACAATTGGAAATTCACAACGCTGATGGAGGCTCTTTGTTCCACAATTACTGTGTCTGTGCCCATTGTTACTATGATCTAGTTACATGGTCAGATAATTGAATACAGGAGTTGGGTTGTCTTGCTGAAGTTGTACAAGACATTGTGAAGGGCACACTTGGAATACTGTGTACACTTATCGTCAACGTAATATAGAAAGAGGGCAGAAAAGATTTGCTCGGCTGCTACCGGACTAGACAATTTGAGTTATAAGGAACGGCTGGATAGACTGGAACATTTTTTTTGGAGGCTGGGGGTGATCTTGACGTCGGCTATAAAATAATGAGGAGCATAGATGAAGTAGATTTTCGCAAATGTAGTGGAATCCAAAACGAGAGGGCATAGGTTTAACGTGAGAGGGGAGAGATTCAAAAAGGTCCAGAGGAACAATTGTTTCACACAGAGGGTGGTGAGTGTCTGGAACGAGCTGGCAGAGGCAGGAATAGAGGCGTCTACAATTCTGCCTTTAAAAAGCATTTAGATAGTTATATTGAGAAGATGGGTATAGAGGAATATGACCAAATGTGGGCAATTGGACAGGGTTTGTGTAGTAAAAACTGGGCGGCATTGTCAAGTTAGGCCGAATGGCCTATTTCCATGCTGTAAACTTCTATGACCCTCTGACCTATCCCACCTTCCAGATCTGTGTCGCTGCAGATTCGAGTACTCCATCTATATGTCCAAATCGGTTTGAAATTTTGCTGTGGGTGTCTGCCTCGATTTTTCAGATCGACAGTGAACTTTGAGGAATGAAAGTATCTGAGGAACAGGCAGGAATTGACATTGAGGCAGAAGCTCAGCGGTGATCGAAGTGAATGTTGGGGCAAGAGTGAGTCTCCCTATGTTGTCATTTGCGATCAGTTTCAGTTGCCACAGCACTCGCAGATGAAGATATCTGCGAGATAAGATTTTAAAGTTACATGTTTCCAACAATTATTTCAATATTCTGGGATACAGTTTAATTATCTGTTCTGCACTGCCTGTGAGATTGTGGAGGCAGATATAACAGTGGCTTTCAAATTTCAATGCGAGAAACGACAGGAATGAAATGCATGCCTTTTGGGAAAGGTCGATCGAGTGGGATTGAATGAACCGCTAATGTAAAGAGCCGCTGATGATAAACGGAATGAGTGTCCTCCTTCGGTACTTCACGCACGTTCAAGTTTTTGGTCACGTCTGGCTGTGAGATGATGTGCATCAACACCTGGAGTTTCCCGTCAATGTTACCGTCCACGGCGAGTAGGATCACGGTAATCCTTTATATAATGTTCCCATGCTTAAAACGACACAGCTTTAGCTCACTGGTTACTTCACAGCATTCATTTAGTTATAAGTTAGAACCTGTCTCACCGTGGGCGCTGACTGGCGTTTTTAAAATTTCCAAAACATGTGTGTTGCATAAAAAATGCAGCAGCACATTTATAATTAGAAGTGGGTGTATTTTGTTTAGAGGTTGCATTGATCTGTTTTGAAAAGAGGCTTGTGCCACGTGCTTACTTTCCGATCATACACTGCGAAAACCCAAGTTCGATTCCAGCTCAGTATATCTGACCTATCACACTCTGTCAATTACTCACAAACTAAATCCAGGAAAAGAGCATGAACGATTATCGATTATACATTTCCTTAAATTTCGGAACAAGATTGTCTACGCAGGCAAATTTATTAATCCATTCTTTTCCACGTGAAACGCTGTTCCGCAGATCTCCAAGAACACTCAGTGAGTTCGAAAGCATCCAGGACCAAGCAATGCGCTTGATTGCTCCTCCTGCCACAAGCATTCAATCCCTCCGCCACAGCCATCCCAAAATGCACCGCAATAACTCAACAAAGTTCCTCGTGCAATTGTTCCTTCGGCAGTACCTTACAGACCTACGACCACTAAGATTTTGAAGAACTAGACAAGCCCCTACTTGGGACAATCACCAACTGGATCTTCCCCTCCAAATCACTCACCGCTCCCACTAGGAACCATATTAACGTTCCTACACGGTAACAGGGGAAAAATAATTTTGCTTCCTCCATAAAAGCACGTGTGTGCACCCAAACCTCATGGACTGCAACGCTTCAAGAAAGCAGCTCACCACCACCTTCTGAAGGGCAACGAGGGATGGTCAATAAATTCTGTCCTAACCAGCAGCTGTCATATCCAGTAAAAGTTATCTGTTTAATATATTGGTGCTTTGAATTCCTGGGGCCCGGGATGAACTGTTCTCCATTCTCGAAACAAAAATATCGGGTACCCAATTCATTTTTTCCAATTAAGTCCCAATTTAGCGTGACTAATCCACCTACTCTGCACATAATTGGGTTGTGGGGGCATAACCCACGCAAACACAGGGAGAATGTGCAAACTCCGCACAAAGAGTGACCCAGAGCCTGGATCGGACCTGAGAACACGACGCCATAAGGCAGCAGTGCTAGCCACTGCGCCACCGTCCTGCCCCTGTTCGTAATTCTAACGGTGGACTGAATCATGTAACTTCTGCTTCACAGGAAACTGGATCGAAGGTATTTCAAACAGCATGAATCCTGGAAGATAGAAACAATGTGCTTGCTGCAGTCAGGTGGAAGGTAATGGTGTGCAATGTATCCAGCAGTAAACGTGGTCTCCTCCTTTCTCTCTTTACCACTCTCCTTTGTTTCACTTCTGTTTCTATTGGCATTGGGTGAAGATTTGTTTTGCCGTGGGTCTCTGAGCAAGACATTCTTCTACATCTTATTGCAGTCAGACACATTTTGCGACTTTTTTTGCTTTTTACTCGACTGTAAACATGATGAACAATTGGAAATTCACAACGCTGAAGGAGGCTCTTTGTTCCACAATTACTGTGTCTGTGCCCATTGTTACAATTCTCCAGATACATGGTCAGAAATTGAATACAAAAGATGGGACGTCTTGTTGAAGCTGTACACGACATTGGGAAGGACACAATTGGAATAATGTGTACAGTTCTGGTCACCGTAATATAGAAAGAGGGCGGAAAAGATTTGCTCGGCTGCTTCCGGTCTTGAAAAGTTGAGTTATAAGGACTGGCTCGATAGACTGGAACATTTTTATTGTAGGCATGCGGTGATCTAGACAACGGCTAAAAAATAATGACGGGCATAGATAAGATAGATTTTCCATGAGGTACTGGAATCCAAAACTAGAGGGCATAGGTTTAAGTTGAATGAGGAGAGAAACAAAATGGTCCAGAGGCACAATTGTTTCACACAGAGGGTGGTGAGTGTCTGGAACGAGCCGGCAGAGGCAGTAGTAGAGGCGTCTACAATTCTGCCTTTTAAAAAGCATTTAGATAGTTATATGGAGAAGATGGGTATAGAGGAATATGACCAAATGTGGGCAATTGGACAGGCTTTGGGTAGTAAAAACTAGACGGCATGGACAAGTTAGGCCGTAGGGCCTATTTCCACTCTGTAAACTTCTATGACCCTATGACCTGTCCCACCTTCCAGATCTGTGTCGCTGCAGATTCGAGCACTCCATCTGTATGTCCAAATCGGTTTGAAATGTTGCTGTGGTGTCTGCCTCCATTTTTCTTATCTACAGTGAACTTTGAGGGAATGAAAATATCTGATGAACAGGCAGCAAATGACATTGAGGCAGAAGCTCAGCTGCGATCAAACTGAATGTTGGGGCAGGAGTGATGGCCGTGTTGTCTCCCGATGTTGTCATTTGCTATCAGTTCCAGTTGCCACAGTACCCGCAGGTCAATATAACTGCGAGATCAGATTTTTAAGTTACATCTTTCCAACAATTATTTAAATGTGCTGGGATACATTTAAATTATCTGGTCTGCTCCGCCTGTGAGATTGGTGGAGGCAGATACAACAGTGACTTTCAAATTTCAATGCGAGAAACAACAGCAATCAAACGCATGCCTGTGGGGAAAAGTCGGTCGAGTGGGACTGAATGATCTGCTAATCTAAAGAGACGCTGAGGTTAAACGGAATGAATGTCCTCCGACGGTACTTCACGCACTTTTACATTTCTGGTCACGTCTGGCTGTGTGGTGATGTGCAGCGACACCTGGAGTGTCCCCTCAATGTTACCCACCACGGCGAGTAGGATCACGGTAGACCTTTATATACAATGTGTCCCTGCTTGACGTCAGCGTCAGCTTTAGGTCACTGGTTACTTCACAGCATCAACTTAATTGTAAGTTCGAGCCTGTCTCACCGTGGGCGCTGCCTGGCGTTTTTATATTTCCAAAACATGTGTGGCGCATAAATAAAAGCAGCAGCACATTTATAATTAGTAGTCGGTGTATTTTGTTACAGTCTGCATTGATCTGTTTTAAAAAGCAGCTTATGCCACGTGTTTACTTTCTGGCCTCTCGCTGCGGAAACCCGAGTTCGATTCCAGCTCTGCAGAATAACTGACCTATCACACTTTGTCAATTACTCACTACCTAAATGGAGGAAAAGAACACGAACGATTGATTATCTATTATACATTTTTTTGAAATTTCAGAACAAGATTGCTTCCGCAGGCAAATTGATTAATCCATTATTTTCCACGTGAAACGCTGTTCCCCAGATCTCCAAGAACACTCAGGTAGTTCGAAAACACCCAGGACCAAGCAGTGCGCTTGATTGCTCCTCCTGCCACAAGCATTCAATCCCTCCGCCACAGCCATCCCAAAATGCACCGCAATAACTCAACAAAGTTCCTCAGGTAATTGTTCCTTCGACAGCACCTTCCAGACCGACGACCACTGTCATTTTGAAGAATTAGACAAGCCGCTACTTGGGAAAATCACCCACTGCAATTCCCCCTCCAAATCACTCACCACTCCCACTAGGAACCATATTTACGTTCCTTCACGGTAACGGGGATTTGTTTTTTAGCTTCCTCCCTTAAAGCACGTGTGTGTACCCAAACCTCACGGCCTACAACGATTCAAGAAAGCAGCTCACCACCACCTTCTGAAGGGCAACCAGGGATGGCAATAAATTCTGTCCCAACCAGCAACTCTCACATCCAGTAAAAGTGATCTTTTTAAAGCATTGGTGCTTTGAATTTCTGGGGCCTGGGAATGAACTGTTTTCCATTCTTTAAAAATAAATATAAAGTACCCAATTCCTTTTTTCCAATTATGGGACAACTTGGTGTGGCCAATCCACCTACCTTGCACATCTTTTGTTGTGGGAGAGAAATCAACGCAAAACCGGGGAGAATGTGCAAACTCCACACGGACAGTGACCCAGAGACGGAATGGAACCTGAGAACGCAGCGACGTGAGGCAGCAGTGCTAACCACTGGCCCATCCTGCTGTCCCCATTGTTCATTCTAACGGTGGAATGAATCATGTAACCTCTGCTTCAGAGGAAAGTTAATCTAATGCATTTCTAACAGCATGAAACCTTGAAGATAGAAACAATGTGCTTGCTGCAGTAAGGTGGAAGGGAGTGGTGTGCAATGTACTCCAGCATTAAAGGCTCTCCCCTTTTCTCTCTTTACCATTCTCCTTTATTCTGTTTCTGTTTTGTTTCTATTAGTATCGGGTGAAGATTTGATTAGCTGTGAGTCTCTTGAGCAAGATATTCTTCTACATTTTTTCCAGTCAGACACATTCTGCGACTTTTTTGCTTTTTGCTCCACTGTAAACATGATGAAGAATTGGAAATTCACAAAGGCTCTTTGTTCCACAATTACTGTGTCTGTGCCCATTGTTACTATGATCTAGTTACATGGTCAGATAATTGAATGCAGGAGTTGGGATGTCTTGCTGAAGTTGTACAAGACATTGTGAAGGACACACTTGGAATACTGTGTACTGTTCTGGTCACCGTTATATAGAAAGAGGGCAGAACAGATGTGCTCGGCTGCTACCGGACTTGACAGTTTGAGCTATAAGGAGCGGCTGGATAGACTGGAACATTTTTCTTGGAGGCCAGGGGTGATCCTGACGTCGGCTATAAAATAATGAGGGGCATAGGTGAAGTAGATTTTCCCAAAGGTAGTGGAATACAAAACTAGAGGGCATAGGTTTAAGCTGAGAGGGGAGAGATACAAAAAGGTACAGAGGAACAATTGTTTCACACAGCGGGTGGTGATTGTCTGGAACGAGCTGGCGGAGGCAGTAATAGAGGCGTCTACAATTCTGCCTTTAAAAAGCATTTAGATAGGTATATGGAGAAGATGGGTATAGAGGTATATGACCAAATGTGGGCAATTGGACAGGCTTTGGGTAGTAAAAACTAGACGGCATGGACAAGTTAGGCCGAAGGGCCTATTTCCATTCTGTAAACTTCTATGACTCTATGACCTGTCCCACCTTTCACATCTGTGTCGCTTCATATTCGAGCCCACCATCTATATGTCCAAATCGGTTTGAAATTTTGCTGTGGGTGTCTGCCTCGCTTTTTCTGATCGATAGTGAACTTTGAGGGAATGAAAATATCTGAGGAACAGGCAGCAAATGACATTGTGGCAGAAGCTCAGCTGTGATCAAACTGAAGGGCGATGGTTGATGGGACGTGTTCAGACTGGAGTCCAGTTACTAGTGGTGGACTACAAAGATCTATTTTGGGGCCACTGCTGTTTGTCATTTTTATAAATGACCTGGAGGAGGGCATAGAAGGATGGGTGAGTAAATTTGCAGATGACACTAAAATCGGTGGAATTGTGGACAGTGCGGAAGGATGTTACAAGTTACAGAGGGACATAGATAAGCTGCAGCGCTGGGCTGAGAGGTGGCAAATTGAGTTTAATGCAGAGAAGTGTGAGGTGATTCATTTTGGAAGGATGGGCTAATGGTGTACTGGGCAAATGGTAAGATTCTTGGCAGTGTGGATGAGCAGAGAGATCTCGGTGCCCATGTACATAGATCCCTGAAAATTGCCACTCAGGTTGAGAGGGTTGTTAAGAAGGCGTACGGTGTGTTAGCTTTTATTGGTAGAGGGATTAAGTTTCGGAGCCATGAGGTCATGTTGCAGCTGTACAAAACTCTGGTGCGGCCGCATTTAGAGCATTGCGTGCAATTCTGGTCACCGCATTATAGGAAGGATGTTGAAGCATTGGAAAGGGTGCAGAAGAGATTTACCAGAATGTTGCCTGGTATGGAGGGAAGGTCTTATGAGGAAAGGCTGAGGGACTTGAGGCTGTTTTCGTTAGAGAGAAGAAGGTTAAGAGGTGACTTAATTGAGGCATACAAGATGATCAGAGGATTGGATAGGGTGGACAGTGAGAGCTTTTTGCATCGGATGGTGATGTCTAGCACGAGGGAACATAGCTTTAAATTGAGGGGAGATAGATATAAGACAGACGTCAGAGGTAGGTTCTTTAGTCAGAGAGTAGTAAGGGTGTGGAATGTCCTGCCTGCAGCAGTAGTGGACTCGCCAACACTAAGGGTATTCAAATGGTAATTAGATAGACATATGGGCGATAAGGGAATCGTGTAGATGGGATTTAGAGTGGTTTCACAGGTCGGCGCAACATCGTGGGCTGAATGGCCTGTACTGCACTGTAATGTTCTTTGTTCTATGTTCTATGTGCTTCAGAGGAAACTGGATCGAAGGTATTTCTAACAGCATGAATCCTGGAAGACAGAAACAATGTGCTTGCTGCAGTAAGGTGGAAGGGAGTGATGTGCAATGTACTCCAGCATTAAATGCTCGTTCCTCCTTTCTCTCTTTACTACTCCTTTATTCTGTTTCTGTTTTGTTTATATTGGTATCGGGTGAAGTTTTGATTTACTGTGGGTCTCTTGAGCAAGATATTCTTGTTCGTCTTTTTCCAGTTCTGCGACTTTGTTGCTCTTTGCAACCACAGCAAACATGATGAATAATTGGAAATTCACAGCACTGAAGGAGGCTCTTTGTTCCACAATTAATGTGCCTGTGGCCATTATTACTATGAATCAGATACATGGCCAGATAATTGAATACAGGAGTTGGGACGTCTTGCTGAAGTTGTACAAGAAAATGGGAAGGAGATAGTTGGAATACTGTGTACAGTTCTGGTCACCCTAAGATAAAAAGGATAGTATTAACCTAGAAAGAGGGCAGAAAAGATTTGCTAGGCTGCGACCGGACTTGATAGTTTGAGTTAAACGGAGCGGCTGGATAGACTGGAACATTTTTCTTGGAGGCAAGGGGTGATCTTGACGTCGGCTAAAAAATAATGAGGGCCATTGATGAAGTAGATTTTCCCAAAGGTAGTGGAATCGAAATATAGAGGGCATAGGTTTAAGGTGAGAGGGGAGAGATACAAAAGGGTCCAGATGAACAATTGTTTCACACAGAGGGTGGTGAGTGTCTGGAACGAGCTGGCAGAGTCAGTAGCAGAGGCGTATACAATTCTGCCTTTAAAAAGCATCTAGATAGTTATATGGAGAAGATGGGTATGGAGGAATATGACCAAATGTGGACAACTGGACAGGGTTTGTGTGGTAAAAACTGGGCGGCATGCCAAGTTTGGCCGAAGGGCCTATTTCCATGCTGTAAACTTCGATGACTCTATGACCTGTCCCACCTTCCAGATCTGTGTCGCTGCCGATTCGAGCACACCATCTAAAGTCCAAATCGGTTTGAAATTTTGCTGTGGGTGTCTGCCTCGATTTATCTTAACGACAGTGAACTTTGAGGGAATGAAAGTATCTGAGGAACAGGCAGGAATTGACATTGAGGCAGAAGCTCAGCTGTGATCAAACTGAATGTTGGGGCAGGAGTGAGTGGCCCTGTTGTAATTTTCTATCAGTTCCAGTTGCCACAGCACTCGCAGCTCGCAGTTGAATATAACTGCGAGGTAAGATTTTTAAGTTACATCTTCCGAACAATTATTACAATGTGCTGTGATACAGTTCAATTATCTGGTCTGCACTGCCTGTGAGATTGGTGGAGGCAGATGCAACAATGATTTCGAATTTCAATGCGAGAAACACCAGTAATGAAATGCATGCCTCTGGGGAAAGTTCGGTCGAGTGGGATTGAATGATCTGCTAATCTAAAGAGCCGCTGAGGTGAAACGGAATGAATGTCCTCCGTTGTTACTTCACGCATTTTTAAATTTTTGGTCACGTCTGGCTGTGTGGTGATGTGCAGCGACACCTGGAGTTTCCCGTCAATGTTCCCCACCACGGCGAGTTTGATCACGGTAATCCTTTATATACAATGTGTCCGTGCTCGACGTCAGCGTCAGCTTTAGCTCACTGGATACTTCACAGCATCAACTTTCGAGTAAGTTCGAGCCTGTCTCTCCGTGGGCGCTGCCTGGCGTTTTTTATATTTCCAAAACATGTGTGGTGCGTAAATAAAAGCAGCAGCACATTTATAATTAGAAGTCGGTGTATTTTGTTACAGGCTGCATTGATCTGTTTAAAAAGCAGCTTATGCCACGTGTTTACTTTCTGGGCTCGCGCTGCGGAAACCCGAGTTCGATTCCAGCTCTGTACAAGAACTGACCTGTCACACTTTGCCAATTACTCACTACCTAAATGGAGGAAAAGAGCATTAACGATTATCTATTGTACATTTTTTGAAATATCGGAACAAGTTTGTTTACGCAGGCAAATTGATTAATCCATTTTTCCCCGTAAAGCGCTGTTCCCCAGATCTCCAAGAACAGTCAGATAGTTCGAAAGCATCCAGGACCAATCAGTGCGCTTGATTGCTCCTCCTGCCACAGGCATTCAATCCCTCCGCCACAGACATCCCAATATGCACCAGAATAACTCAACAAATTTCCTCAGGCAATTGTTCCTCCTGCAGCACCTTCCAGACCTACGACCACTGTCATTTTGAATAACTAAACAAGCCACTACTTGGGAAAATCACCGACTGCAATTCCCCCTCCAAATCACTCAACACTCCCACTTGGAACCATAAAAACGTTCCTTCACGATAACGAGGAAAAATCATTTAGCTTCCTCCCTAAAAGCACTTGGGTGAACCCCAAACTCACGGCCTGCAACAATTCAAGAAAGCAGCTCACCACCACCTTCTGAAGGGCAACTAGGGATGGGCAATAAATTCTGTCCCAACCAGCAACTCTCATATCCAGTAAAAGTGATATTTTTATGCATTAGTGCTTTGAATTTCTGGGGCCTGTATGAACTGTTCTCCAACCTTCAAAAATAAATATGCAGTACCCAATTCCTTTCTTCCAATTAAGGGGCAATTTCGTGTCGCCAATCCACCTACCCTGCACGTCTTTGGTTGTGGGGGAGAAACCCACGCAAAAACGGGAAGAATGTGCAAACTCCACATGGACAGTGACCCAGAGCAGGGATTGGAACTAAGAACTCAGCGGCGTGAGGCAGCAGTGCAAATGGAAATGACAACCAGGAGCTACATACGGTGGTCAGACCTGGAGCCTGGCATCGTGCGGCTGGGCCATCAATGTAACAGACTAGAAGCTGCAATCAGTCACACCCCTTCGTCCATGGCAATCACCCGGCAGACCTTGGGTGCACCTGCATTCGGTTTTTGCCCGGCATTTTCAGGGCTCAATGTTCTTTTTGATAGTGGATATCCATGCCAAAACGTTAGACATCCAACGTATGCCATTCACCACTTCGACGGCTGCCACCGAGAAGGTAGGCCTCTCAATTAATAGACTTGACACCCTGGAGGTAATGGATAAAGATTTACTAGCGAGACAAACGGGAGGAATCACATCCATACCGCCGCAGACTGAACTTCCTCAAACAGTGTGACTGAACGAGCAGTGCAGACTTTCATGAGGGACTTGCAGAAGCAGTCCATGCGATCCGTAGATACGAGGTTGGTATGTTTTTTTTTTCAGCTACCTTAACACAACACACATTACGACCAGAGCGGCACCGGAATAACTGCAGTTGGGCCGGAGGTTGATAACCCGCCTTAGTCTGGCGTTCCCCGAGATTGGCGGGAAAGTGCAATGGAATTCAGATCTTCAGAGGCAGTATTAAAGCAGGCAGATGCAAGACAGAGGTGTTCAAACGGGAGACACGGTATACATCTGAACCTGTGGAGGGAGTGATATTGGGGATACTAGGAACCATGCTGGAATGGACGGGAACGGTATCTTGCATGGCATAAACACGGGAGTGGACGTGTAGCCATCTGGGATGGCCACTTCCAGAATACAAAATGGACAATTGCAAAGATTGCTGGGAAATATGGACAATGCTAAGATAGCAGGCAGGCACAGAATCTGTCTGCATATTGGAGAAACAACTCCAAGACGAGACTGAAACTGTAGGCACATTAGCGTATGGATGGCCCATCTCCGTGAACAAAGGAAGATAATTAAGTCACCAATCTGGCCCCAGAGCTCACAGCGCCAGTACCCCAAACCGAAAGCACAAGCAAAGCCAGGCCAATGGCCACCTAGTACACGCCCAGCCATGAGGGCACCCACCCATTCATTGGTTAGGATCAATGCGAATGACCAAGAAACGGCCTAATTGCTTGGGGCCAATTTCAAGGCCCGCCAAAAGCGCGCGAAGCCCCCTTCAGATATAAGAAGAAGGCCCCAAGAGAGAATCGCTCTCGTGGAATCGGCTCTCAAAGCGGAGAGACCCTTCCACCCTCTGCACCGGAAGCAAGTAAGTCTAATGTCAACGCACGAAACCAGACGGACGACCTTATCTCTTCCCGTCCACCACTTCGACCCCAGCAGCCACAGATCCGAACAACAGCCATTGTTCCTCTGACTGGGTGGGCGCCCGAAGCTAAATAAAGGCTTTAGCAGCAGTGATAGTTTAGACTGTAGTATTTCGTGCATGAGTAGAACTTGCTGTGTGTGTAAATAAATAGTATTGACGTTGAACTAACTAACTGGTGTACCGGCTCTTCGATCAGTATTCGGGTTTGAACTCTGTGGCGGTATCGAAAGATACCTGGCGACTCTAAAGCAAACGAAATTAGAAATAAGGAAGGCGACCATATTGAACGGCATATTCAGAAACAACCAAAGAGAGCAAGATTTACTGGCGACCTCTAACGGGACTCGACCTAGAAGTGGCCTAATCACTCTGAGAAAACCCAAATTTGAATTGGAATCCAATTGGAAACAGAAAAACCACAAGTGTAAGAACAATACTGATCAAACCTCCAAGATTCGAAAGTCTGTTAATGCGTGAGTACTAACAGGGATTTAAGGTAAACCTGAGAAATTTTGTTGCGTAAAACAAGTGTGAGTTTGGTAGGCCGAATATTAGCGTAAGCCGTACCCGTGTTTACATCACCACTTCATCACCCTCTGTTCCAAATTCGGTGGACACCACAGAGATAGAGAAAAATGGCAATGAAGACAATGGAACGCCTTATGAACCCCCTGGAATTCGACGTTGCCGCGACCAGTAGATTAGGACAGTGCCCCGTATGGGAAGAAGAGATCAGAAAATATCTCAAAGGAAAAGCTTGGGCTCTATGGACTGAATTATGCGCCAATGACGAAACAGATCCCGGAGGTATAGGGCATACTTGGTGGGAGAACCTGGCAGAGATGCATAAGAAGAGCTTAGGGAAAGCTCGCAAGCCGATGGCAATCTTGTCCTTCTTGGCACAATTGCGAGGTACAAGAGGAGGTCGTGAGGACGCTCCATAGAGTGATTGAGGAGAAAGACAAGAGTAGTAAAGGAGATGTGAGTGGATATGAGAGAGAGAACAAGGAACTGTGAGAGCAGTTAGCGGCGAGGGACAAGGAGGTGGCTGATGTCAAGCGGGCACACCAGTCTTGTCTCGCCCATTTGAGCAGCGTTCACTCCAAATATGACAAAGCCTACCAGGACACGCAACGCGCGGTGTCGGTAAGACAGGAAAATGAACAATAGGTCGACCAGTTGCAGGAACAGTGCAACAACTTAAAAGCAGCCCGGAGCGCTCCACACTTTCACAACGGAACAAAGGCAGAGCTGGTAGACCACGCAAAGTGCCGGAAGCAAATTGCAGTCTCTGGTTTCTGTTCAGAATGGGTGGCAGAGCACGTTCGGAACCCAGCTAGATCAAGAAAAAGGCCCCGATTGGCAGGAGTTAAATGAGACTCCCCATAGATATGTACATGGGACATGTACATAGGAAAAACTCCAGAAACGAAAAGCACCCCACCCCCCAACTGAACAGGCAGAACACACCCCGATGAACCCTGTCACCACACAGCGCAGGGCCACAGCAGAAGGGAACACAGATTTCTTCCACACTAACCCGTTAACCGTCACTCAATTAAGAGACACGTCTGATAAAATAACACCGTTCTTACCCAATTCGGACCCCCACCAGTTCTTTGCAAGAGCAGGCGATCATGGTACGGCCTGGATGAAAAGGAGCAAGTGAAGCTCACAGTTTTAAGCCTCGACCCTTCAGTCGTGGCATCCCTTCCCGACCAACAGAATGTAGGAGGAGGCACCCTACAAGAAATGCACACAGCGATCGGCTATAACTAAAGAGGCCTAAACAAGTGGAGGCAAAAGAAGAGAGAGCACCCCACAGCGTATGCTGAACACTTGTGGATAGATTTCGCAGCAGTATTCGGAGAGTTAGCCCGCGCCCATTTGACCGTGGATAATATGGCCAAGTGGACTCGAATCCTAGTCTCTCATGCGACAGAGGCATGGCAGAGAGTTGCGCAAGTTACGACCCCTCAGACGAGGCCCACAACGAGAATTGGGATTTGAAAAAATTGTCCCGTGCTTAGGAACAGTCCATCCAAGGCAAAACCGTGGGCAGCACGGTAGGATTGTGGATAGCACAATTCCTTCACAGCTCCAGGGTACCAGCTTCGATTCCGGCTTGGGTCGCTGTCTGTGCGGAGTCTGCACATCCTCCCCATGCGTGCGTGGGTTTCCTCCGGGTGCTCCGGTTTCCTCCGACAGTTCAAAGATGTGCAGCTTAGGTGGATTGGCCAGGATAAATTGCCCTTAGCGTCCAAAATTGCCCTTAGTGTTGGGTGTTGTTAAATGGGTTATGGGGATAGGTTGGAGGTTTTGACCTTGGGTTGAGCTTCCAACAGCCGGTGCAGACTCGATGGGCCGAATGCACTGTAAATTCTACGATAATCTATGAAAACCGCATTTTTAAAACCAGATGAAGAGCAGGCAGACTTGCATCCAGTTAGGACGCACCAGGACCCCGCATGTGTAAATGAGGGCAGGAACAGCCCACAGCAACCCAAATCCCAAATTGTGGACAATTAGGACACTATGCACGAGAGTGCAATGCGCCCCAGAAGCACCAGAGAACCCAACAGACAGGCACCGTAATAAGAATGGGGCAAATCCAATCCATAGCGTTAGCGCCCGTTCTGAGAACGCAGACATTAACGGCACCGACTGACGGTGTTCGGGTTCCCCAATTTGGATCTGCGGCACCCTTTGGAACAAGTCCGGTAATCCGGTAGAAACAGGCAAAGCCCGGGGAAACACCATAGAATTTATTTGGGACACAGGAGGGTCCCGCACCACACTCCATTCCTCCACGATGTCCTGCAGCAACACAAAGCAGCATTTGCACAGCACAAGCACGACTGTGGCAAGATAGCTTAGTGAACATTACAGGTCCCGACCCCAGACCCCAAAAGCAGTACGGTTTTACCCAAGAAGCAGAGGGAGAAATTTCAAAGATAATACAGCCTGGTTGATCAAGGCGTACTCCGATCAGGAGCCTCCACGAATAATGCACCAATTTAGCCCGTCTGGAAACCCGATGGATCATGGCGACTGACCATTGATTACCGGGAACTGAACAAAGTAACCCCAGTAGCAGCCCCACCGTAGCCACGAGTCCCGAGACCATGCTAAAAAAAGGGACTACAGTCAAAGTTGTTTTCGATTTTGAACATTAGCAAAGGCTTTTGGTCCATTCCATATGATAAAGCGTGCCAATATATATTCGCCTTTATATTCCAGGGGCAGCAATACACGTGGACGTGCCTTTCACAAGGCTTCCACATCCCCCCTCCATTTTCCACTGACAGCTAGCAAATGGATCAGCAAAATGTTCCCGACCCGATTGTCTGGTCCAATATGTAGATGATCTGCTACTACAGGCCAACACAAAGGGTGAGCACATTTCGCTTCTCGCCGAACATTTCGGACTCCGACAACAGAATGGATGTCAAGTGAACCCCAAGAAGGCCCAGATTTTGCATGAAAAAGTGATTTACTTGGGTACAGTACTCACATATGGTAAACGCGAGACCGAGGAAAAGACAATTTATTCGATCGTCAAATTTCCGTGGATGCTTTAAAAAGAGCCCTCAGCACAGGTCCCATATCCACTTCCCCATACGCATTCGAAGTAGCAAGCACCGTCCAAAGCCTTTCGGCCGTGCTCCTCCAAGAACGACATGATCGCTTAGGCCCCGTGGCATACGCCTCACGCGTGTTAGATCCTGTCGAGCAAGGATTTTCTGCCTGCGAAAGGCACCTGCTCGCAGATTTGTGGGCAGTACAATACTTCGCCGACATGACAGGGCTCAACCTCATCGCCATTCTCACTGAACAGACCCCAACTCAGCTACTACTAGATGGTCGACTTATGGATGGCACAGTCAGCCAGATCCGTGCAACCCGTTGGACCCTTCTTTTACAGGGGCGGGACATAACAGTTAAAAGAACCAAGACCCACACTTTCCTAGCCGATAATTTACAATATGCAGGTACCCCACACGAGTGTGCGATCATCTCCACTAAACATAATACAGGACCCTTTATGCCAAAGCCAACTCCCAGGAAAGCAGGTACTACACCCCAGAGACCCCTGCCCACAGACACGTGCGCACCCATTATAACCTATGTGGATGGCTCCTCCATAGTTTTAAATGGGAAAAGAAATACTGGTTGCGGTATTTACATAAGAGGACGCACAGGGACGCGGCCCAGAAGAGATTTTGTTGAAATTGCCAGGACACTTAGGCTCGCAGGCAGCAGAGCTGGCAGCCAGAGCGCACATTGTAGATCAACTCGACTCGTTTCCGACCACAGCCGACATATATTCGGACAGTTTATATGTCTGCAACAGTTTAACCGAATTCCTACCCCTGTGGGAAAATAGAGGATTCGTTTCCGCAGACAGAAAGCCCCTACCCTCAGCCCCATTATTCCTACATATCCTAGAGACAGCTCAAGATAGGAAATACGGCATTATTAAAGTTCGTAGTCATCATCGTTCTTCCCCCCCCCCCCCACCCACCCCCGGTAACGTTAAGGCAGACGCCCTACCGCAGGCAGGTTCCAGACATGGTCACTTTTGGAACCCCCCGAAAGCGCCCCAGTACACGCGGATCAGCTCTCACAGACCAACATTCAAGATTTGGCAAAGGCTCAAAAAGAAATGAGAAGCTCAGGGACGTTTTAAAAGGCAACTTCGCAGCCCCTTATGATAAGGTTAAAAAAGCGATAACCATACATGACGGTGTGATTTTAAAAGACGGCATTTATGTATTCCCTAGCCAGGACAAGAACCAAATTATTTGTCAGTTCCATGACAATCATGGGCACGAGTACATTGAACCCACCCTAGCCCACCTCAGACCTTTCTGCTGGTGGCCTGATTTAAAAACCAATGTTACTCATTTCATTGAGAATTGCTTAATCTGTGCCCAGAACAATCCGGACAGATATGCAAGAAAAGCTCAGCTAAGTCACACCCTTATTATATGGGACCTCTACACCCTCACCGCCCCCCCCGCCCCCCGCCCACTGCAGAAATTGTTTTAAGTATGGGCTGCTGGTCATCGACACCTTCACAAAATGGGTGGGAGATTTTACATCCAGAACAAACACTGCCAAAACGACAGCTAAAATCCTCACACAGCACATCTTTACAAGATGGGGCCTCCCACGCAGTATAGAGTCCGAACAAGGCTCCCATTTTACAGGACGAGTGATGAAAAACGTCCTCACAAATGTCGGAATAAAGCAAACGTTTCATATAGCATACCAGCCCCACTCACGCGGCATTGAGAGGATGAACAGAACTCTGAAAGCCACCCTCAGGAAAATGGTGCAACAGCACAATAGCACCTGGGACTCAGTTCTCCCCTTTGCGCTGATGTTCATAAGAAACACGGTATCCACGTCCACATGATACACCCCCCTCACCCTCATGACCGGATGCCCCATGAAAGGAACAGAATATTTATTAGGACTGGATTTGGCCAGCCCCACAGTCACCGCCGTCACGCATGAAAAATCAGTCCAGCAGATTAATGATAATGTGAAGGCAGCACAGCTCGCTGCAGCTGTTAGACTTGGGACAGGGAAGAAGCAAAGCAGGGCTTGCATTGATAAAACGGTACACGCCACCGAGTTTGCTGTAGGATAGCAAGGGAGGCTATCCCTATACAACCCCAGTTCATGCCTCTCCCCCAAACCTTCCGGACCGTATTCCATCTCTGACAAAGTCAGCCCCTCTGTTCACAAGATGACATATCCCAATGGCAAGTCTGCGTAGTTACACATAAACCAGCTTATGACTTGTGGCTCGCAGAACAACCATGCACACCACATCTCGTTTGCAGCAGAAGATGAGCACGCCCGCCTACGAATGACGCAATCCTACCCTCCCCAACCAGTCCAGCCCGTCCTCAGACACGACATGGACTCCAACTCCATAGGCACGTCTCCGCCTCTCCCTTCCTTCAACCAGCAGCGGCAGCGATAGCGAAAGCGAAAGCCCCAGCACACGACGCTACGATTACACCTCTGTACCAGGCCCCACTCCCAGCGATATCGAACATGATTCCAGCGACACCTTCGAGATAACATACATTAAATCCCCTGACCCAGACCCACCGCCCGACGATTATGGATTAACCCCTAGCAGCTCCAACCTCGACACAAGATTCTGGCACCGAGACAATTCATTCAGGCTCATCCGGAATGATGAGATGGACCCCAATTAGCCCCTCGCAGCTTTAGCAAACCTACTCCAATCAAGAGTATGGCAGCTGGGAGAAGATGAAGACATAGAGTCTGACTCCCACCAAACGAATACCTTTGCGACTCTGTTTGCTACTGAGCAATGAGGTGTCCAGATGATGGTAAAAAGGAACCGATGGAGAGTTACAGTGTCCTTTCTGATGGAACCTGCACCATGTTTGTAATGTATGTTTGTTTGTTATTGTGAATGTTAAATGTTGTTTGTCCATTTCAAGATTTTCATGGCCACCGCCACCACTCTTCCAACGCCAACTGGCAGTTAATGGAACTAGTTTGTCGTCAGACAACCAATCATAGCAACTCTCCTGATTTGAAGGTAATCACGAGAGGCAGCCCCCACGGCGACCGTTCCGTTCTTGCCGGTCGCTCAGGCAGTGGAGAAACGGCACTGGTCACTGCTCAGCCTAAGGATCCTACGCTCGGGTGGAGCACACACAGCACTGGTCACCGTCCTACCCAAGGACTCCACCCATTCTTACCCGCCGTGGCCCATACGCACACCATTTTGGTTCTCTAAGTTCAAAACTCTTTTGTTTGTTTATTAGGTTGCTTCCAAATGCTATTTACATCCTCGAACACTGGGATGGTAGATTGCACAGGCTGCGAGACGGCTCGCACTGTGTCAGTTTTTTCTCGGTTGTCTTGTCCAAAATATTTGGTTCAAATAATAAATGTGGCTGTCACAGATGGTGATCAATTATAATGGGTATTTGGCAATAATAGGACAGACAGACAGACATACGAGATCTTAAGCAAGATAATAACAGATATTCTGCTTGTGTCCATAGAACTTCGGAACCTCAGGAAACTCAGAAGAAGAAAAGAAGAAGATAGAAAGAAAGAAAGATGAAGACAACCACCATGCTCTACAGTTGGATCTTAGCGGGATCTTGCGCGCGGGTGCCACCACCCTGACCCCTTACCACACAGGTCGTGAATGTTTGCCAACCCTGCCATACACTAAACCCCGAGATAGTTACCGATACACCGACCTGGTGTGACCGGCTCATCACCTGGTATTCCCTATCCTACGTTGTGGAATCACTATTAGTACTTGCGATACTCTGCAGTGTCGTTCAGACTCTAAGACTGCGGAAATGGTGAAGGAAAGCCTCCCGCACTCGCACTCCGATATACACCCTCAGAGCCCTTATTTTCGGACTTCAAGAAACACCCCAACCCATTTAAGTGAATTAACGTGCATCTGTTTTTTTGTGTGTGTTTTGTTCGTTCCAATAAACATAAATGTCAAACTCTGTGTTTGACTGTCAAGCCAGAGAGACCTGTGTTGCTGCTATTTGTAGTTTAAAATACTTTAAATGTTTGTCATTGCTTGAGTAAGGATAGTTCAGTTAAGGATAGTCAGAGGTTCCAGTTTTTTATTTTGTAATGCATGCCTGAATGTCATAGAGCCCCGTAGAAGGTTATAATGATGTATGGACATAAATAATTGAGGTAAAAGTTGCAATTCATAGGACAGAGCAGTGTAGAGCTTATAAAGTGCCTACGGGTGCCCAACTTGGGAAGAGAATGAAGACGACGCGGTTATTTGATCCTTCACGCTTCGCATTAATGATCACAAGGCGGTAGTGTAGCCACCTGGGATGGCCACTTCAAGAATACAAATGGACATTTGCAAAGATTGCAGGGAAAAATGGACAATGGTAAGAAAGCAAGCAGGCACAGAGCCTGTCTGCATATTGGAGCCGCAGCTCCTAGACAAGACTGAAACTGTAGGCCCACTAGCATATGGATGGCCCATCTCTGGGAACAAAGGAAGATGCTTAAGTAACCGATCTGGCCACAGACCTCGCGGCGCCAGTTCCCCAAACCGAAAGCAGAAAACAAAGCATGCCAATGGCCACCGAGGACACACCCAGCCATCAGGGCACCCACCCCTTTATTGGTCAAGATCAATACGAGTTATCAAGATACGGCCCAATTGACTGGGGCCAAGTTCAAGGCACACCCAAAAGCGCGCAAAGCCCCTTCAGGTATAAGTAGAAGGCCCCAACAGAGCATTGCTCTCTTGGACTTGGCTCTCACAGAGGAGAACCCCGTCCACCAGCTGCACCAGAAGCAGTCCAAGGTAAACGCTCGCTACCAGGCGGGCGACCTAAGCTGTTTCTCCTTCACCATTTCGACCCCAGCAGCCTCTGAACCCGACAACGGCCATTGTTCCTCTGACTGTGTGGGCGCCCAAAGCGAAGGAGAGGCTTTCGCAGTAGTGATAGTTTAGTCTGTATTTTTCCGTGCATGAGTAGATATTACTGTGTGTGTAAATAAATAGTATTGACTTTGAACTAACTAACTGGTGTAACAACCTTTTGATCAGTATTCGGGTTTGAACCTTGTGGCGATAGCGAAAGATACCTGACGACTCTAGAGCAAACATAATTAGGATTAAGGAAGGCGACCATATTGACCGTCAGATTCAGAGCCAACCAAAGAGAGCAACACCTGCTAATGTTACGACAGTGACAGTGGGTCCCCCGACTTTTTTCCCATGGGAGTACTTCCGGTCCGCTCTCTCCCAACGACAGCGATGGGAAAATTGAAACAAGCAATTAATTTCTCCAAATTGTCATTTATTCATTTCTGTATATCTCTGAATGCATCGAAAAATCGAAACAAATGGATACTTCAGTACATTCAACAACTGCTCCCTGAAAATAGTTTGGGTCACGGTATAAATACAAGTGTTTGTGCAGCAGCTCAGGAGCTGCAACATGAGGCCAATTTCCAGAACAACATTACTCATCAATGCAGAATCATCTATCAAATAATATGTCCGTCTCCATATAGAATACACCATTAAAACTGTCCATAACAGGATGAAATTCAACGAGATAACGAACAGCAATATGATTGATTTTGTTCGACTCTCCATCTCTGGGTCTCTGGAACTCTTCGCAGCATTGTTTGCCCGAAGTCGGCTGCGGGCTTTACTGCTCACCACTATGTGTCTGATGGTTGCAACATTAAGCAACAGAATCAGGACGAATGGGACACACGGGGTCACAATGTGATGCAGAAACTCGGTGGCTATCCAAACAGGAGATAATTGAGTGGCGAATGTTATAATACAAAAGCTGGGTTTGTTACTAATCGAGTACGAGTCTGACAACATGAAATACCAAAAAATGTTTTTGAAACAGCTCAGCACAGCCACTGTTCCGAGAACCACAGCCGCCACTTTCTCAGTGCAATGTCTATTGCTCAGCTTCTGACAACAAATGGCCACAAATCGATCAATGGTGAAAACCACAGTAAACCAGACAGAACAATCCGTAGCTGCATAAAGAAAGACAGCATGGATATTACACACAGGGATAAACCACAGGAAATTAAACCGCTCACAGTAAACAATCGGGATGTGTCTGAATATTAGATCGATAATAATGACCAGTAGATCTGCTGCTGCCATGGCCAGCAGGTAGCGAGTGACACATCTAGACAGTCCACAATTCCGAAGAGCCAGGGTCACAATTGTCGCCACATTAGCTGGAGGGAAGCAAAATATACAGTGAAATTCTGCATCGGGATGGAGAGAAAAACGTTAGTTTGACATGATTATTGATCCGTTTCATATATTAGGTCGGCACAGTATACAGTGGTTGTTACTGCTCTTTCACAGCTCCAGGCCCAGGTTCGATTCCCGGCTTGGGTCACTGTCTGGGCGGAGTCTTGACGTTCTCTCCGTGTCAGCATGGTTTATTTTCTCCGTGTGCTGCGCGTTCCTCCCACATTTCAAAGATGTGCAGGTTCGGTGTATTGGCCATCCTAAGTTCCCCATAATGTCCAAAATGGTTTTGTGGGGTTACTGGGTTACGGGGATAGGGTGAAGGCGTGGGCCCGGGTAGCGTGCTCTTTCCAAGGCCGGTGCAGAGTGATGGGCTGAATGGCCTCCTTCTGCACAGTGAATTATTTCATTGTATGAATAACGGCTCTTCGGGGGGAGGGGGGGGGGTTTAAACTAATTTGTCAAGGAGAAGGGAATCAAGCTGTAGTCCAGAAGCCAGTGTTAAGAGTAGTGAGGTACTGAGAAGGGTATCAAGAGCGCATGACAGAAAGGTGGGTTGAAGTGTGTCTACTTCAATGCAAGGAGCATCCAAAATAAGCTGGGTGAACATGGAGCGTGGATTGGTACTTGTGACTACGATGTTGTAGCCATTACGGAGACATGGTTAGAACAGGGACAGGAATGGTTGTTGGAAGTTCCGGTGTATAGAAGTTTCAGTAAGAGTAGGGAAGGTGGTACAAGAGGTGGAGGACTAGCATTGTTAATCAAGGATAATTTAACGGCTGCAGAAATGCAGTTCGAAGGTGATCTGCCTACTGACGTTATATGGGCCGAAGTTCGAAACAGGAAAGGAGCGGTCACGTTGTCAGCAGATTTCTATATGCCTCCAAATAGTAATAGAGATGTGGAGGAAGAAATTGCAAAACAGATAATGGATAGGTGTGGAGGTCTCAGGGTAGTTGTCATGGATGACTTTAACTTTCCAAATATTGATTGGAACCTCTATAGGTCGAACAGTTCGGATGGGGCAAGTGTTTGTACATTGTGTGCAGGAGGGTTTCCTGACACAATATGTTGATAGGCCGACAAGAGGGGGAGGGGGAGTACATTGGATTTGGTACTGGGTAATGAACCGGGCCAAGTGTTAGATTTGTTTGTGGGAGAGCACTTTGGATATAGTGACCACAATTCGGTGACTTTCACTATTGCAATGGAGAGGGATAGGGACATACGGCAAGGCAAGGTTTATAATTGGGGGAGGGGTAATTATGATGCGATTATGCAAGAATTAGGGAGCATAAGATGGGAAAGACATTGTCAGGGAAAGACACAAATGAAAACTGGAGCTTGTTCAAGGAACAAATACTGCGTGTCCTTGATATGTATGTCCCTGTCCGGCAGGGAGGAATGACCGTGTGAGGGAATTCTTTGGGAGGCAGGGGATGAGATTTCAGAGCCTTTGCTTTGATCATTGAGTCCTTACTGTCCACGGGGATAGTGCCAAAGGCCTGGAGAGTGGCGAATGTTGTTCCTCTGTTCAAGAAAATGAATCGGAATGACCCTGCTAATTATAGGTCGGTTAGCCTTACTTCGGATGTCTGTAAGTTAATGGAAAAAGCCCTGAAGGATAGGATTTATGACCATTTGGAAAGATTCAGCTTAATCCGGGATAGTCAACACGGATTCGTGAAGGGAAGGCCTGCCTCACAAATTTGATTGAATTATTTGAGGAGGTAACTAAGTGCGTAGATGAAGGTAGAGCAGTTGTGTCGTATACATGCATTTTAGTAAGGCGTTTGATAAGGTTCCCCATGGTCGACTTATGAAGAACGTAAGGAGGTGTGGGATAGAGGAAATGTGGCCAATTGGATAAGTATCTGGCTATCACATAGAAGACAGATGGTGGTGGTTAATGGAAAATTGTCAGACAGAAGACCAGTTACCAGAGGTGTAACACAGGTGCTGTGTACTCTGCTATTTGTGAGTTTATCAATGACTTGGAGGAGGGGGCTGAAGGGTGGGTCAGTATATTTGCTGATGACACCAAGATTGATGGAGTAGTAGGTGAGGTGGAGGGCTGTTGTTGGCTGCAATGATACATTGATAGGATGCAGAGCTGGGCAGAAAAATGGCAGATAGAGTTTAACCCTGATAAGTGCGAGGTGATTCATTTTGGTAGAAAAAATGTGAATGCGGATTACAGGGTCAACGTCAGGATTATTAGGAATGTGGAGCAACAGATAGACCTTGGTGTTCATGTCCACAGATCTCAGCAAGTTGCCAATCAAGTGGATAGAGCCGTGAATAAGGCCTATAGTGTGTTAGCGTTTATTCACAGGGGGCTTGAGTTCAAGCGCCGCGGGGTTATGCTGCAACTATACATGACCCTGGTGAGACCACATTTGGAGTATTCTGTGCAGTTCTGGTCACCTCACTATAGGAAGGATGTGGAAGCATTGGGAAGGGTGCAACGAGATTTACCAGGATGCTGCCTCGTTTGCAGGATAGGTCTTATGAGGAAAGGTTGAGGAAGCTCGGGCTTTTTTCTTTGGAGCGGAGGAGGATGAGAGGCGACTTAATAGAGGTGTATAGATGATGAGAGGAATAGATAGAGTGGACGTTCAGAGACTATTTCCTCGGGTGGATGTAGCTGTTACAAGGGTGCGGCACTATAAGGCTCAGGGTGGGAGATATAGGAGGGATGTCCGAGGTAGGTTCAAAACTCTGAGAGTGGTTAGGGTGTGAAATGGACTGCCTGCTGTGATAGTGGAGTCGGCCACTCTAGGAACGTTCAAGCGATTATTGGATAGGCACATGGAGCACACAAGAATGAAAGGGAGTGGGATAGCTTGATCTTGTTTTCGGACAAGGCTCGACACAATATCGAGGGCCGATGGGCCTGTTCTGTGCTGTACTGTTTTATGCTCTATGTTCTATATGTCACCGAATCCAGTAACATTCTTAGGTGATTGCTTCGGAAAGGACACCGATGCTATTGGCTGATGGGAATCCTTTATGATGAAAACCTCGATACTTTATAGAAGAGTATAAAGAAAGTAGGAAGGTGATCAAGATGGAAATTAAGAGGTCAGGGAAGGACAATGAAATCTCATTGGCAAGGAAGATTAAGGTGAATCTCAAAGCATCTTATTCGTACGTAAAACAACAAAAGGGTGACCAGCGAAAGAATTGCACCAGTCAAGGTGAGTGGGGGTCTCTATATGTTGAACCAGAGGACGTGAAGGTTACTAAGTGAATACATTTCATTAGTGTTCACCAAAGAAAAGGACTTTGTGGAAGACGATTCTTGCGTTGGCTGTGTGGATAGTCTGGGTCATGTTGAAATCAAAAAGGAGGAAGTATTGGGTCTTTTAAAATATATTAAAGTTGATCCCAGGCTCCTTGGCCGGATGGGCTTACCCCAGAATACTGAGGGAAGCAAGGGAGCAAATAGCTAGGGCATTAACTGGCATCTTTGTATCCTCATTGACTTCAGGTTAGATACCACAGCAGTGGAGAATAGCTGACGTGGTACCTCTATTTAAGAAAAGCAGCAGCGATAATGAAGGAAATTATACGTTGAGCCTCGCAAAGGCAGGGGATAAATTATTGGACAGTACGTTCAGGGACAGGATTGATCCCCATTTGGAAAGAAATGGGTTAATTTGCGTTAGACAGCATGGTTTTATGAAGGAGAGGTCGCCCCTCACTAACTTGATCGAGTATTTCTGAGGAGGTGACAAAGATGATTCATGAGGGGAGGGCAGTGAATGTGGTTTCCATGAATTTCAGTAAAACCTTTGACAAAGGACAGCACGGTGGCACAGTGATTAGCATTGCCGCCTCACGATGCCGAGGTCCCAGGTTCGATCCCGGCTCTCGGACGCTCTCTGTGTGGAGTTCGCACATACATCCCGTATTTGCGTGGGTTTTGCCCCCCCAAACCAAAAGATTGCAGAGTAGGTGAATTGGCCATGCTAAATTTCCGCTTAGTTGGAAAAAAACTGTATTCGTGTTTTAAATTTATTTTTAAAAAACATTTGACCAAGTGCCTCATGGCAGGCTGGTACAAAAGGTGAAGTCACACGTGATCTGAGGTCTGGTGGTAAGATGGATACAAAACTGGCTCGGTCACGGATGACAGAGGGTAGCAGTGAAAGGGTTTTTTTTCTGTCTGGAAGGCAATGACCCGCGGTGTTCCACAGGGAATTGTGCTGGGACCTCTGTTGTTTGGAGTATATATGAACGATTTGGGGGAAAATGTAGCTGGTCTGATTAGTAAGTTTGTGGATGACACCAAGTTTGGTGAAGTGGCAGATAGTGTTGAGGATTGTCAGAGGAAATAGCAGGACAGATATAGATTGGTGACTTGGATAGGGAAATGGTAAATGGGTTTTATTCAGGATAAATGCGAATTAATGCATTTTGGTAGGTCTAACATAGAGTGGAAATATGCCGTAAATAGCAAAACCTAGGAATATAGAAAATCCGAGGGAACTGGGCATACATCCAGAGATCTTTGAAAGTGGCAACACAGGTGGACAACCTAGTGAAGAAATCATACAGAATGCTTGCCTTAATTGGACGTGGCATTTAGTATAAAAATTAGCAAGTCACGGATAGAACCTTGGTAAGGCTGCAATTGGAATATTGCACACAATTCTGAATGCCACATTACAGAAGGGTATGGAGATTTTAGACAGGGTGCAGAGGAGGTTTGCCAGGATATTTCCTGGTCTGGAGGGCCTTAGCTATGCGGAGATGCTGAATAGACTGTTTTTATTAGAAAGACGGAGTTTAGGGATGACCTGATAGAGCTCTACAATATTATGGGGGGCAGAGATAGCGTAGATGGGCTGGCACTCTTTCCCATGGTGGACGGGTCAGGCACCATGGGACACAGGTTTAAGGTCCGTGGGGAAACGTGCAGAGGATATGTGCGAAGCAGGTTTTTTACGCAGCTGGTGGTGAGTGCCTGGAACGCGTTGTCAGGGGACGTTGTCCAAATATGTCCGACTGATTTGTCTTTCGCTTGGACGATTTTCTTGCGCACTCTGCTTTTCACACATTCTGACCTCCTTCATTAATCTCTGGTAACAATGTGCCTCATCCACAGCTTTCGCTCCCCCAGTCACCTAATATTTTTTCCCGTGTCCTTCCGGCTTCCCAGCGGATAGACTAGCCCTGACTGTTATTTCTATTAATTTCTACCTTCTCTTCACATGCTGACCTGCTGTTCTGGTTCCCATTAACCATTATACATCTTGTAGTTTTACCATTCCCTTCCCCCTATTTGTTAGTTTAAAGTCCTTGTGACCACTTTATTTACTCCTTCCCGCTGGAACAATGTTCCCAGTCCAATTAAGGTGGACGCCATCCAACGGAACATATCCGTCTTGTCAACATACTGGTACCAGTTCCGCATGAAATGGAACGCCACCTGCACCGCTCGTTTAGCCGCGTGTTTACCTCCCTAATTTTCTCATTCCTGTGCCCATTTGCAGATGCCTCGGGCAGTAATCCAGAGAATATAACCCTTGAGGACCTGTTCGATTCTTTTGTTCCTAGTTCATGATAATTCACAAACAGGTCCTCTTTCCTTGTCTTTGCTATGTTGTCCGTATCAATGTGGGCCACTAAAACTGGATCCTCCCCCTCCCACTACAATATAACTTCACGCCAGTTAGAGATGTCCGTCACCGTGGCACCGGGCAGCCAACTTACCATGTGGCACTGTTGGTCCTGCTTATAAAGGATGCTCTTTGTCTCCCTAATCATTGAATCCACTGCTGCTACCACTTGTCGTTTTGCTTACACGCTTGAATGACCTCCAGTACCATGGCACAGTGGTCAGCTAACTCATCCTCCCTACAGTCCTTGTCCCCATCAACAATTGAGCAAGTACCTCGTAACTGTTGGAAACGGTCAAGAGCTGAGACACCTCCATGACTGAAGTTAGTAACTCTCGACCTGCCTCAATAGCAGCCACACGCTCCTGTCTGTCCCTGACCACTGGTTCAATTCAAGGTAGTGAGCCTAAGTGGTGTGACTACCTTCTGGAACACAGTGTCTGGGTACCTCTCCCCCTCCCTGATCTGTCGCAACGTCTGAAGCTCAGAATCCAACTCATTACATCTGAGCCGGAGTTCCTCAAGCAACCAACACTTACTACAGATGTGGTCACTAGGAACCACAATGGGGCCCATCAGCTCTTACATCATGCCGGAAGAACACACCACGCGTCCCTCAATCTCTAGTTTTTTAAATTAGATTTTAATTTTTTTAACTTTTAAAACATTTTTAATATTCCCCCACTACTTCAACATGAACGCAATTTATAACAGGAAATTCAAAATGGATTTTCAAATTTGAACAGATTCCTTATTCGCCAAGAAAATCACACCTTCCTGTGATGACACACTTCATCCCCCCCGTCCCCCAAGTCGGAAGACTGTGTCAGTGAATCATGAAACCGTTTTACATTCCCTGGATCTGTTCGATAATCTCCTGCTCAGCTCTGCGTCCGATCCTTCCGTTTCACCGTCTGCCAATTTCACCCAACTCCGTGTTTTCCACCCAACTGCCAAGCACTCCTGTCTTGCCAAGTAGCTCTCACAGTGCAGAAAAACAGTACTGACAAACAGTGCAGACAAACAATACCGACTGTCTTCCCTGTTTAGCGGCCTCAATATCCAATGCTCTGGAAACAGAATTAAACCAGTTGCACAATTCCAACAGAGTGTAACTCAGCTGCATACTGTTTCAGGAATACAACTCGCCAAACGATTAGTTTTCTATTACCCGATTTGAGGGCTGATTTAGCTTTCAATTGAAGATCAGTTTAATTACTAGTTACCCCCTTATAACCCGTTAGAACTCACCACTTGAACTCGCTGTTTTTTATCCAGCTCGAAAGCACTCTCATCCAGCCACGTAACAGTCTCAGCGCAGGCTCCTGGTGTCAGAGAGCGCCGGAGATTGCGACAAAGATGAGATATATATAAAAGTAAACGAACTTCAAAAAGGGATTGGGAACAGCCGTAAGTGGATAGATGTTGCAGAAATATGGAAAAAGTCAACGAGGAGCGCGAAAGGGAATACATGTGCGTCTGCTTGCATCAGAATGAAGTCTTACGACACCAGATTAAAGTCCAACCGGTTTGTTTCGAATCACTATCTTTCGGCCCACAGCTCCTTCATCAGGTGAGGAAGGACCAAAGAAGAACCTGCGCTCCGAAAGCTAGTGATTCGAGACAAACCTGTTGGACTTTATCCTGGTGCTGTAAGATTCATGACTGTGCCCACCCCAGTCCAAATCATGCATCAGAATGGTGATTGAACTGATCTTCTGTGATATGCAGTTCAGATTACAGAGATATGGATGTTCTGTGCGTTACAAAGTTTGGTAATCTGAAGTGTTTCGCTGATGACATTGGAGTTCTCGAGTTTACATTTTGACAATAGGTGAGGAGTTTTCGACGGCAGAATTGGGGAAGTGATATTTTGGAGGTGATAGAAGACAGGTTTGGTACTGGAGATGATGTGGGAACGGAAATCACCTCAACGTGAAAGCAATTGCAGAGATTGTGAACTGTCTTTTCTTAAGGCTCAGACATTGGACAGATCAGTGACATTACATTGATGGAGAGGTAAAGGTGTTTCAGATTGAACTTCACAAAATGCATTTTCACATCCAAATATAAATGACAGCAAAATACCGTGGTTAACAATGGATTGGAGCATTAAAGACATAAAGTTTCTTACCAGGGACACCGAAACCAGCAAGGAAGGGATAGTAACCCGCCTGAATAACTTGGAGTGTCCAATAGATCCGTTTTTCCAATGACATCCATTTATAAAATGTAGAAAGTTGGTAAAGCGCAGCCAAAAAACCCTTGTTTGCTGTTGGAACATTCCAGTCTTTTGTTCTCAGATTATGATCAACCATTACTGTTTTCAGATTCTCATCCATTGATGGAACATTCCTACCCACAGTTGTCAGATTCTGAAACATTGTTGCATTATTCCAATCCATTGTTCTCACATTCACAGCCATTGTTGTAACATGCCAGGTTGTGAATGTCAGATTTCAATCTCTCCCCTCGCACCCTCTGGAGCCGCTGATCTCTTTCAGTTGCCAAAGCGATGCTGCCGAAGAGACAATGGGAGAACACCTTGAAAGGAGTCTCGTTTTAAAGAAAGTTGAATCCCCCAAGGGAAACAATTTGGCTCCAAGGAGGCTGATCCGATTTCCATTATCTGAAAAAAGCAGTTAGTCGTAATTCAGGGACCCAGGGTAATGCTCTGTGGTCCTGGTTTTGAATGCAATCAGGGCATTTGGAGGGACTGAATCCAGTAAATATAAAGAATTAAATTCCGAATGGTGAATATGAAACCATTTTCGATTGTCGTAAAAACCCAGCTGGTTCACTAATGTCCTTCAGGGAATAATAACAAACTGAGCAGTGAAAAAGCAGGTGCAGTTAACTATTTTCAATGAGACAGGACTTGCATCAGACATTGACTAAAATCTAACAATCAGCCATGGATATCACAGTGACGCCGAGGAATTGAGGTTTGTACATTGAACAAGATGAATACGAAAGGAGAGAGTGATAATCATTGTAGCAATCTCTGTAATAAAAGCTGTGGGTGAGTTTCGAGAGATCAAAACTCGGAACAAAATTATTTGTTCTGACAAGACACGCGCACCACAAATGATACCAGATTGACTAATACGTTTGTCTCACATGCAGCCCGAAATGGCCAGAAAGCTTGGGAATCTGTTGATCCTCCCGATTCAACACACCCTGCGACATGGATCCTCCACCGTTTAACCCGAGCACGGCGAAGGGAAACTCAGGCCACGGGGACCCCCAAAATGGCAATATTGTGTTGCTTCAACTCAGGGATACTGGGCAATCTGGGAAAATGACGGTGGGCACAGAGAGATACGAATAAAACTACATTCCCCTCCTTATCACGAGAGACCCGTTCCAGATAAGAGACATGGTGAACCCACAAACAGGACACATCCCGCGCTACCGACCAGACCAGGACTAGCGTCAACCGGCCGGTGTTATAATTGTGCCCAACTACTTTCCAAGAATCTTGCGAACCTAAACATTATTCACAGGGGGCTGAGAAAACTCTCCAACCATTGCACGGGCCTGGAGGAACTCGGATGCACCAATATGCAGGAAAGAATCATCTCTGTAGTTTTGAGGGGCGCACGCTCCTGACTCATCTACCCACGCTCCATTATGTAATCAATGACGGTGTCAGGCCTTTGTAGAATGGTTCTGCAGCGTCAAATGTGAGAATACAGGTCGCCTGCTAGCTAGCGGTTGGGGAGGAGGCATCCAGTCAAATGCCGGTGATACTGGAGGTCACGCACCACATTTAACATCAGCAGCTCACTCAGAATGGAATGGTGCAATCAAAGGGAAATCATGTTGAGCGGTTTCAAGGGCCACATGTGATAAGGTGGAGAAACTCACCCTTTAGAGTTTAGACTGGAAGTCATATTGATTTTCCATTCTGCTATCTTGAGTGATTCTTCCCGAGGACAGAACACATCCTTGGCTTCGAGCGAATGTGAAAGTTTAGTTCATTCTTTGGCATACAAAATTGCTTGACAAATTGATGGAGAGTTAAAGACATCATCCCCGATCTCTGTGTGAAATACTTGGACAAAATGTGTACCGTGTGCAAACTGTGCGTTCAGAAAGACAAAATGTCAAGAGGTCCATTAGTGCAACATGTGCTCGGCAATCGAGATGCGGTTTCAGCCCAACTCAAATCTGTTAGCGGCATATTGTCAGAGGTTGGTGGTTGATGGGAAATGTTCAGCCTGGAGTTCAGTTACTAGTGGTGTACCACAAGGATGTGTTTTGGGGACCATGCTGTTTGTCATTTTTATAAATGACCTGGAGGAGGGCGTAGAAGGATGGGTGAGTAAATTTGCTGATTACACTAAAGTCGGTGAGTTGTGGACAGTGCGGAAGGATGTTGCAGGTTACAGAGGGAAATAGATATGCTGCAGAGCTGGGCTGAGAGGTGGCACATGGAGTTTAATGCAGAAAAGTGTGAGGTGATTCATTTTGGAAGGAGTAACGGGAATACAGAGTACTGGGCTAATGGTAAGATTGTTGGCAGTGTGAATGAGCAGAGAGATCTCGGTGGCCATGTGCATAGATCCCTGAAAGTTGCCACCCAGGTTGATAGGGTTGTTAAGAAGGCGTACGGTGTGTTAGCTTTTATTGATGTGGAGATGCCGGCGTTGGACTGGGGTGAGCACAGTACGAAGTCTTACAACACCAGGTTAAAGCCCAACAGGTTTGTTTCGATGTCACTAGCTTTCGGAGCGCTGCTCCTTCCTCAGGTGAATGCTGAGGTCTGTTGGATGGTGTTTCTGGAACAGACCTCTGCATTCACCTGAGGAAGGAGCAGCGCTCCGAAAGCTAGTGACATCGAAACAAACCTGTTGGACTTTAACCTGGTGCTGTAAGACTTCGTACTTAGCTTTTATTGGTAGAGGGTTTCGGAGCCATGAGGTCATGTTGCAGCTGTTAAAGCTCTGGTGCGGCCGCATTTGGAGTGTTGCGTGCAGTTCTGGTCGCCGCATTATAGGAAGGATGTGGAAGCATTGGAAAGGGTGTAGAGAAGATTTACCAGGATGTTGCCTGATATGGAGCGAAGAGCGTATGAGGAAAGTCTGAGGAACTTAAGGCGGTTTTCGTTGGAGAGAAGAAGGTTCAGAGGTGACTTAATTGAGGCATACAAGATGATCAGAGGATTATATAGGGTGGACAGTGAGAGCCGTTTTCCTCGGATGGTGATGTCTAGCACAAGGGGTGGGGGTCATATTAAATTGAGGGGAGATAGATATAGAACAGATGTCAGAGGTAGGTTCTTTACTCAGAGAGTAGTAAGGGCGTGGAATGCCCTGCCTGCAACAGAAGTGGACTCACCAAAATTAAGGGCATTTAAATGGCCATTGGATAAACATATGGACGATAAGGGAATAGCGTAGATGGGTTTTGGAGTGGTTTCACAGGTCGGCGCAACATCGAGGGCCGAAGGGCCTGTACTGCGCAGGAATATTATATGTTCTAGAGGTTGCTATAGAGGGGCTCTAACCAACCTCAGAAATAATATGCGTTCCCCAAGAAATCAGAAGAAAATGTGCCGAACGTGATTACCGGATTAGTGGGGTAGGGAGTCCTAATTCCCGTCGTCTCAGAAAATAATTCCCCTATCTGGTCAGTGAAGAAGCCGGATGCAACTTGGCCCCTAAGTATCGACTACCGAATATTGAATCAAACAACCGCTTTGGCCTGCCCCACGGTGGTGATCAGTCCCGAGATATTAATATAACGAACAACACACGCCCGAAATATTACTGTTTTAGATATCAGGAATAGATGTTGTTCCGTTTCCTTAAGAAAGAAACGCCAATACAAATCCCCTTCGCCTTCCTGGGTCGTCAGTCCACCTGCACATGTTTACCGCAGGGATTTCACAATATTCCCATATTCCAAACCTAAAATTTTAATTCAATATGTAGATAGCCTTATCCTCCAAAACGTACCGAGAGAGGAACACTGAAATATCCGCGATGATTTGCTAGGCCTGCTCGCCATCCTGGGACAGAACGTTAACCCAAAACGCTTGTATTATGAGAAGCCGGGTCACCAACTAAAGCGCTATGGTGACCTGGACGAATCGCGACATAGAAAGGAAAAGGCTTTAGACCACCTGACAATTCCCTTTACGCTCGATTTAAAATTCTTACAATTCGTTTTTAGGATTGTTACAATATTGCTGAAACCACATGGACAGTTTTTGAACAAAAAGCTTCACCGTTGTCTGATCTAATAAAAAAGAACACCCCTTGGAAGGGGACTGACTTGTTCACATAGGCCATTCGTGAACTAAAATGTCATTGACTCAGGCGCCAGCCAAACAAACCGAATCCAGAATTACCTTGTGACATTCCGGTTGCGGCGATGGACGCTACAATCTCTGACTGATACGTCTGATACAACAGGCATTTTCCTCATTTGAACGCCACATACTGGCAGTTTCCTGGGCAGTCCAGTTCGTTACCTATGTAATTGGTATTAATCCACTCACTATTTTAGTAGTACCGGCTCCCCTCCAATTATTATTAGACGGACGCATAAGAGATGGAATTCTTAGTCAGGATCACAAAGCCCGATGAATGTTAACGTTACAAGGGAAGGACAGAAGTATTACACGCACTTAACCTTGCAGAAATCAGTAATGGCGGGGAAGCGCTCGACTGTCAGTGTGTGGCAGCACCCAGTGCCAGTGGACAAAATCTGCCAAAATAAAAGAGGGAAGTAGGGGTAGTGCCCAATAGCACGGTAGAAACCAGAGAGCAACAGACAGACACAAAAACCCACTAAAACATCTAATAGAGGGATCCTGGAATGAGGATGGAGTGAGGGAATTGTGGGTGTGGTAATCATATGGTAAACAGTCAAGGCCAGGTGATAGAGGCAAGAACAGTGAACCTACCCGTGCCATGAGCTCTCAGAGTGAGTGATGAACAGCAGTAACATTTGCAATCACCTACTCGGATCACGTCCTCCCCGCCCGCCCCCCTTCTAAACCACATGATATGTTTTCAGACAGCATGTATGTTTCTAATGGACTGACTGACTTTTTAGGGAGGATTGAGTTAATGGATGAACAGTCTCTCCCGTCGACCACCTTACTAAAATATGTAATCGAGAACTCCCAAGGAGAACAATATGGACTAATTAAGGTAAATATTCGCCATAGACCGTCGCTAACAGACATTCTAAATGCAGATGTGTTTGCTAAGTAAGAGGCCAGTTTGCTGCCCCGGTACCGCAGCCTCGATGTGAGGGTCTTTTTCAATTCCAAAGGAACAATTTGTTTTGAAACCCATTCGAACCCATTCTGATCATCATTGAAGAAGTAGAAAAACAATTAAACATCACAGGGACGGTCTAGGTCTTCAAGATGGAAGATACGTGTTGCCAACCCTAGATTGTAACTAGGTAATCAATCAATTTATTGAGGATTGCGATCATCATGGAACAGCAAGAACAGACAGAATGAAGAACTTATGTTGGAGGCATGTTTTGATAAATATATAAAGCATTATATTGAAAAGTGGTTGATATGTGCCCGGAAGCACATTGACCGATACGATCATAAAGGGGAACTCAGATATTCCAGGCGCATAGAGGGAATTCCTGTGACGGAAATCGAACCGCGTTGCTGGCCTGCCTTGGTCTGCTTTCAAAGCCAGCGATTTAGCCCTCTGCTAAACAGCCCCGCTCTCCTCTTTCCACTTTCGAATGGACAAGTGATCATCAAACAGCGTGGCTTGATTAAAAATCGCAATTAACGACTGCACCTATAACAGCATCATTCGATCCAAATAGGAAGACGAAAATTTTGACTGATGCGTGTCAGGACAGAATAGGAGCAGTACTGTTGCATATGTATCTCGTGCGCTGACACCAACATAATGTCGATATGCTCAAATTGAAAAAGTGTGTCTTGGACTACTAACAGGCGTAATTGCCACCTCGCTGGTGATGTCCTCTCGTTTTGGAATGGGATAGTGTTACCTCATGATGTTATTGTTGAGATCCTTGGGGTCTATACATTTCCGTTGATCACCTGACGGTCTCTTCACGCAAACGATGGAACTGACCCCAGTCAGTCGGTTCAGTGACTCAGAATGGAGGTGCAGGAAGCAGACAAAGTAGAAATAAAGAGAAAATAACTTGGTAGAATTCTGAATTATAAGAGAAAATGCTGGAAACACACAGCAGACACAAAGGGAACAAAACAACCCACACTCCGCAGTGTCCCTATACCTCAATTCCTCCTTCCTGAAGCTGACAGGACTGCCAAATACATCCCGAATACTCCTATTTTTAATAGCACAGCACGAGTGGTTAGAATCTGCAATGCACTGCCGGAGAGTTTCAACAATAAGAAGTCTTACAACACCAGGTTAAAGTCCAACAGGTTTGTTTCAAATCAGTAGCTTCCAGAACACTGCTCCTTCCAAACCTGTTGGACCTTAACCTGGTGTTGTCAGACTTATTACTATGCCCATCCCAGTCCAACGCCGACATCTCCACATCATGAGAGTTCCAATCCTGCCTTTCAAAAGGGTAATTATCTGAAGGGAAAATATTTGCAGGGCTCTGGGAAAAGGCAGGGCGAGTGGCACCAGACAAGTTCGTTCCCTCTGCTGCTGCTCATTCAAGTGTTTTCAAAAGCTTGCTCTGCAGCAGCTGCCTGTGACAGTGACGAGCTCCCATCTGATTGGTGGCGCACTCCTCATCTACATAAGTGTCATGCAGTCTGGCTGAAAAAGGGGGAAGAGGCAAGTTCTGTAAATATGAATCTCCTGTTCCAATGAGAAAGGCCAGCAGCAATAAGCCAAGAGGGAAAGTCTCAGTGTTTACATCGGAAAGTCTTTGAATGCTGTCAGTCTGCTGTAAAAGAGGGAAGGCATATGGCACTTGGGCAACTCAAGAGCATTGTGCATTGCTTCTCGGCCTTTTGGCTCAGATCAAGTGGAGTCATCTTCAAATTCATCTGGAGATCCAAGATGGACCGTATCCGAAGGAACACCATGTACAAACCTCTGGAGAAGAGAGGGCGGAATGTACCCAACGCCTCCCTCATCCTGTTGGCCACCTTTGTGTCCAGCTGCATCAAGCTGTGCGTGGACCCCCAGTATGCAAACACCAAGTGTCACTACATACTGAGGTTCGACCTGTCCCCGGTGTTATGAAGGATGGGCCTGGCCTCATTGCCGCGGAACGCTCCAAGTAGTTGGACCGTCCCGTACCACTTGTCTTTCGTGGAAAAGTTTTTGAAGAAAAACACCTTTGACCACAAGGCAATGAAGCAGTGGTCAGCACGTAATGTTCTCGAGGCCCTCAAGGAAAATGAGACCGTGGAGGACGTTGGATGGTTCCCTGAGCAGACTGCCAGAGTCATCTGGCAGAACGCCTCATCACCAGAACTTTCAAACAAGCACCGAGACCTAGCTTGGCTGGTGGTGACGAGGGCCCTCCCTGTCAGATTCTTCATGCACACCAGAAGGCTCTGCGCCAATGCATGCTGTCCTCGGAGTGGCTGTGGGGGAAATGAGACGGTCACACACCTCCTTGTGGAATGTGCCTTTGCAAAGAAGGTCTGGAGAGAGATGCAGTGGTATTTGTCAAGGTTTATCCCGAGCAGCTCTGTGACACAGGACTCTGTGCTCTACGGACTGTTTCCAGGGACACACACCGAGACAAATATCAACTGCTGCTGGAAGGTCATCAACTCGGTGAAATACGCTCTTTGGTCTGCCCGAAACATGCTGATCTTCCAGTGCAAAGATTTGTCCTCGACCGAGTGTTGCAGACTGGCACATTCCAAGGTCCAGGACTACGTGCTGAGGGACGCACTCAAGCTTGGGGCAGCTGCCGCCAAGGCGCAATGGGGAAAGACCACTGTGTAAGGTCTTTCCAGCAAAGGTACACCGAGGGGCGGGGAACAGTGTAAACCCCCTCGGTCTGGGCCACCAACACTCTAATGTATAAAACAAACATGACAATGTAAATATTTAAGAAGGAATTGTAATGTAAAGAGTGATATGTGAATAATAATATCAAAATTGAATGGAAGAAAGTCAAGGCAATGTGTAACTCTGCCGGAAATGTACAGTCAAGACAATTTGAAATGTTTCTGTAATGCTTATGATAAATTTTATGAATAAAGTATATTTTTTGAAAAAAAAAAATTTGATCGAGAAAAGCTGAGGATTTCGATGTCGATCGTGGATTGGAGAACTCGGAGGAATTGAAGTCGTCAAAGAGGAAACGTTTGGAGCTTGGCTGCTATTGGTGGATCTACATGCTGGCCTAAACCTCTGGTTTAGGCCTAACGCTATACAGTTCAGACCCAACGTACGAGCTATGGATGCAGCTGCATCCCGACCACCAGACTGGGGAGTGCGAAACACTGTCCGAGTCACAGTAAAGAAAACGGAAGGAGAGTCACCTGTGGACCGGAAACACTTCGTGAAGCCGGTGCTGCTGGGTTTAAAGCAACAGAGATCTTCTGCTTGCAAACTTCCCCAACAATGGTATTTTTGATGTCACCTTCAAGAGCGTTGCAGCGTGCATCAAATTCTTGAACAAATCCCTGTCGATCCTGACTGCGGAGCCTCTGTTTACGCTACCGTCGCAGCGAAATCCGGTTGTTACACTGCACACGTACAACCCCCACGTCCCTGTGTCTGATGCGCCCACGTTCCTCGCCAGCTACGCTGAGCTGAAAAGTGACAGCGTGCAAGTGAAATACACCTTCGGCATCTGGACAAGTGAGCACCAGATCAAGGTGACTCTAAGAACAGACGGCAACGGAACCATCCTGCATCCCCCCTCCAGTTTCGCTATTGGAGTAAATCGTGGCTACCTCTACTACGTGGGACAGCCACGAGTATGCCACACCTGTGGCAAAACGGGGCATGTTGCCGCAAACTGCACTGTGACCTTCTGCAAAAATTGCAGGCAGGAGGGACACATGACTAAGGAGTGCAAGGAAGATAAGTGCTACAACCTGTGTGGGGAGGCCGGCCATCTTTACAGGGCCTGTCCGAAACGCGGGGCGACATATGCTCAAATCATCAGCAGCGGAGTTAAAAAGGCGACCAGAGAGGAGGTGCATACACCCTCCACCGAAAAAGACACCACGGGACAGAATGCGGAAAAGCAACAGAAGGGGCCCCAACAAAAAGAGGAGGCCCCAGCACCTCCTGACAACCCAGCCCCATCTGATGAGGAACACTCAATGGAAGAGGAAGACGATGGGGCAAAGAATAAAGAGCCCTGGAAACAGTGAACAGGGACAAACGAAAGAGAAAACAAAAAAACAAACTGAAGAACGCCCCCTCCCCCCCCCCCCCCCCCCCCCCGAGGGGGAGTGGCAAAAAGCGACACCTTTCAGCCAGCGCACTTAGCGCCGACACCTCCTCCGATGAGGGAAAACAGGACAAGAATCGGCCTCAAATAAAGAGGCAAAGCACCAACGTGGAACGGGAGGCACAGCCCCCCCCCCCCCCCCCCCCCAGACCACAGACCGGGAAGAAAATAAAACCCGCCGAGACAATCAACCCCTGGCTCATGGGAACAGCAATATGACCAATGGCCAGCAAACGCCGGACATCGAAAACAAGGTCACAGACCAACCCTCGATAGTAACAAGCAGCAACAACCCAGGCGAAGAACGGCCTGCAACCCCAGCACCTACTGACTGCCACAACGAACGCCAGGGCTACACCCCCCCCAATGCACCTGCAACAGGTTCACGGGGCCAGTGCGGACCAGAACAGTTTTCTCAGCCCTGCAACTGTGCTAAAGTTTGCGAGCACCACCGGCATGCTGGGGAACATCCAACAGCTGGAACAACCAACTGTATAGACTCTGGACTCTTGAGACTGGTAAATCTACCTTTTTACAATGGGTTTAAAAATTGCATCCATAAATCTGCGAAGCATGAAAGATACTTCGCGGTGTGTAGCCACACTCAACTATTTGGGAAATGTGATAGCCGACCTACTGTTCCTGCAGGAGTGCGGAATTCCGCACCTCAGCAACTACAGGCGCTGGTCGAGCTGGTGGTCCCACGGGTGTCCATCTGGTCAGGAGGAAACGACTGCCGCTCCTCCGGCCTGAATATTCTGCTGCGGGGAGGCAACTTCACCATCTCCGACGTTAAGGAGGTGGTGGGCGGGCGCATCCTCGTAGCAGATGTGAAATACAAAAACACCCCTCTCAGACTTATTAATGTGTACGCCCCGGCCGTAAAAAGTGAGCGGCTGGCAGTCCTTCAGCAACTCCCACTGCTGTTGGCCACCTCCAAGCCGGTCATCCTGGGCGGTGACTTCAACCGCATCATCGATGCGGCTGGACGATCCGGCAGAGCTGACAGCAAACTGGACGCTACGTCCAGACTCCTGATGGAAACGGTAAAAGACGCCAAGCTGCTCGACGTCTGCAGCAACCCTGCAGATGGAGCGCAGCGTAGATACGCATGGTCACGGTCAGACGGGTCCGTCCGCTCCAGGATAGATTTCTTCTTTGTGTCCCGAGCTTTCACGGTCAGGTCCACCGACGTAAGGCCGGTGTTCTACTCTGACCACTGCCTCCTACTGGCCGACTGCCACCTGCAGGAAGACCAGGGGGTAGGCAGGGGGACATGGAAGCTGAATGTAAAACTGCTGACCCCTGAGAACCTCGAGGAACTCAGGAGAGATTACAAGGGTTGGAGTACCGTGAAACCCCTGTTTGAGGCCCCACATCTCTGGTGGGAAGCAATCAAGGGGAATATCAAGAGGTTTTTCATCCTCAAGGGCTTTCAAAAGGTGAGAGAGAGACGAGGGGTCATGTCCAGGCTCCAGAAAAGTATGCAGAATTTGCTCCAGCTGCAGTCGATGTGGGTGGATGTCAAGGAGGATCTCCAAGAGGTGAAGAGCCAGCAAGCCTCGCTCTACACCTCGGAGGCCTCCAAGGTTATCTTCCGTTCCAGAGTCCGCTCCGTGGAGCAGGACGAAAAGTGCTCTCGCTTCTTCTTCCAAAAGGTGCACAGAGAGACCTCTGTGATCAGCAGCCTGAAGGAAGAAGATGGCTCTGTAAAGTCATCGCAGTCTGACATCCTGAGGATCAGCCAATCCTTTTATGCCGGACTGTATGACCTGAAGCCAACAGATAGCACTGTTTCCCAGACCTTCCTGTCGACTATCACGGAGGTCATAGGCGACAGCGAGCTGGAGAAACCTGGACAAACCACTAACTCTGGATGAGCTGACAAAGGCCGTCAAGTCCTTCGAGACGAACAAAAGTCCCGGAAGCGACGGCTTACCGGTTGAGTTGTATTCGGCTCTGTGGGGCTGGATTGGCCCAGACCGGCTGGAAGTGTACGAGAGTATGCTTCTGGAAGGCAGCATGTCAGAGTCCACGAGGAAAGGCATCATCACCCTCATCTACAAGCAGAAGGGGGAAAGGGAAGAAATTCGAAATTGGCGACCCATTTCACTGTTGAATGTGGATTACAAAATTCTAGCCACGGTCATCGCCAATCGGGTCAGGTCTGCTCTGGAGTCGGTGATCCACCCTGACCAGACCTGTGCTGTACCCGGCAGGAAGATCTCTGATAGCCTCGCGCTACTCAGGGATACGATCGCCTACGTGCAGGACAGGAGGGTGGACACCTGCCTCATCAGCCTTGACCAGGAGAAGGCTTTTGACAGAATATCGCACACCTACATGATGGATGTGCTCTCCAAAATGGGGTTTGGGGAGGGAATTCGCAATTGGATCAAACTGCTCTACACAAATATCTATAGCGCAGTCGCAATCAATGGGTGGGAATCAGAAAAGTTCCAGATCAAATCCGGAGTCAGGCAAGGCTGCCCTCTCTCCTCTGCCCTTTTTGTGTGCTGCATAGAACCTTTTGCCGAGTCCATAGGTAGTGTGGTTGTGTTGGGCAGTGAATGAGAGGCGGAAGTTAAACACCAATCCTTGAGTGAGTAGGTAGCGTGGTTGTGTTGGGCAGTGAATGGGAGGGGGAGGTTAAACACCAATCCTGGAGTGAGCAGGAAGAGTGGTTGTGTTGGGCAGTGAAGCGGAGGGGGAGGTTAAACACCAATCCAATCCTGGAGTCGGTAGGTAGAGTGGGTGAGTGGGTAGTGAATGGGAGGGGAGAGGATAAACACCAGTCCTGGAGTGAGCAGGTAGAGTGGGTGAGTGGGTAGTGAATGGGAGGGGAGAGGATAAACACCAGTCCTGGAGTGAGCAGGTAGAGTGGGTGAGTGGGTAGTGAATGGGAGGGGGAGGTTAAACACCAGTCCTGGAGTGAGCGTGTACAATGGGTGAGTGGGTAGTGAATGCGAAGGGAGGGGGGTTAAACACCAGTCCTGGAGTGAGCAGGTAGAGTGGGTGAGTGGGTAGTGAATGGGACGGGAGGGGGGTTAAACACCAGTCCTGGAGTGAGCAGGTAGAGTGGGTGAGTGGGTAGTGAATGGGAGGGGGAGGTTAAACACCAGTCCTGGAGTGAGCAGGTAGAGTGGGTGAGTGGGCAGTGAATGGGAGGGGGAGGTTAAACACCAGTCCTGGAGTGATCAGGTAGAGTGGGTGAGTGGGCAGTGAATGGGAGGGGGAGGTTAAACACCAGTCCTGGAGTGAGCAGGTAGAGTGGGTGAGTGGGCAGTGAAAGGGAGGGGAGAAGTTGAACACCAGTCCTGGAGTGAGCAGGTAGAGTGGGTGAGTGGGCAGTGAATGGGAGGAGAAGGTTAAACACCAGTCCTGGAGTGAGCAGGTAGAGTGGGTGAGTGGGTAGTGAATGGGAGTGGGTGGTTAAACACCAGTCCTGGAGTGAGCAGGTAGAGTGGGTGAGTGGGTAGTGAATGGGAGTGGGAGGTTAAACACCAGCCCTGGAGTGAGCAGGTAGAGTGGGTGAGTGGGTAGTGAATGGGAGGGGGAGGTTAAACACCAGTCCTGGAGTGAGCAGGTAGAGTGGGTGAGTGGGTAGTGAATGGGAGGGGAGAGGATAAACACCAGTCCTGGAGTGAGCAGGTAGAGTGGGTGAGTGGGTAGTGAATGGGAGGGGGAGGTTAAACACCAGCCCTGGAGTGAGCAGGTAGAGTGGGTGAGTGGGTAGTGAATGGGAGAGGAGCGGATAAACACCAGCCCTGGAGTGAGCAGGTAGCGTGGTTGTGTTGGACAGTGAATGGGAGGTAGAGGTAAAACTCCAGTCCTGGAGTGAGCAGGTAGAGTGGGTGAGTGGGTAGTGAATGGGAGGGGAGGGGGGTTAAACACCAGTCCTGTAGTGAGCAGGTAGAGTGGGTAGTGAATGGGAGGGGCGGTTAAGCACCAGTCCTGGAGTGAGCAGGTAGAGTGGGTGAGTGGGTAGTGAATGAGAGGGGGAGGTTAAACACCAGTCCTGGAGTGAGCAGGTAGAGTGGGTGAGTGGGTAGTGAATGGGAGGGGAGGGGGGTTAAACACCAGTCCTGCAGTGAGCAGGTAGAGTGGGTAGTGAATGGGAGGGGAATGTTAAACACCAGTCCTGGAGTGAGCAGGTAGAGTGGGTGAGTGGGTAGTGAATGGGAGGGGAGGGGGGTTAAACACCAGTCCTGTAGTGAGCAGGTAGAGTGGGTAGTGACTGGGAGGGGGAGGTTAAACACCAGTCCTGGAGTGAGCAGGTAAAGTGGGTGAGTGGGTAGTGAATGGGAGGGGGAGGTTAAACACCAGTCCTGGAGTGAGCAGGTGGAGTGGGTGAGTGTGTAGTGAATGGGAGGGGAGGGGGGTTAAACACCAGTCCTGTAGTGAGCAGGTAGAGTGGGTAGTGAATGGGAGGGGGAGGTTAAACACCAGTCCTGGAGTGAGCAGGTAGAGTGGGTGAGTGGGTAGTGAATGGGAGGGGAAGGGGTTAAACACCAGTCCTGGAGTGAGCAGGTAGAGTGGGTGAGTGGGTAGTGAATGGGAGGGGAGAGGATAAACACCAGTCCTGGAGTGAGCAGGTACAGTGGGTGAGTGGGTAGTGAATGGGAGGGGAGGGGGGTTAAACAACAGTCCTGGAGTGAGCAGGTAGAGTGGGTGAGTGGGTGTTGAATGGGAGGGGAGAGTATAAACACCAGTCCTGGAGTGAGCAGGTACAGTGGGTGAGTGGTAGTGAATGGGAGGGGAGGGGGGTTAAACACCAGTCATGGAGTGAGCAGGTAGCGTAGGTGTGTGGGTATTCAATGGTAGGGGTGTTAAACACCAGTCCTGGAGTGAGCAGGTAGAGTGGGTGAGTGGGTAGTGAATGGGAGGTGGAGGATAAACACCAGTCCTGGAATGAGCAGGTAGAGTGGGTGAGTGGGTAGTGAATGGGAGGGGGAGGTTAAAAATCAGTCCTGGAGTGAGCAGGTAGAGTGGGTGAGTGGGTAGTGAATGGGAGGGGGAGGATAAACAACTGACCTGGAGTGAGCATGTACAGTGGGTGAGTGGGAAGTGAATTGGAGGGGATAGGGGTTAAACACCAGTCCTGGAGTGAGCAGGTAGAGTGGGTGAGTGGGTAGTGAATGGGAGGGGAGGGGTGTTAAACACTAGTCCTGGAGTGAGCAGGTAGAGTGGGTGAGTGGGTAGTGAATGGGACGGGAGCGGATAAATACCAGGCCTGGAGTGAGGAGGTTGAGTGGGTGAGTGGGTAGTGAATGGGAGTGGGAGGTTAAACACCAGTCCTGGAGTGAGCAGGTAGAGTGGGTGAGTGGGTAGTGAATGGGAGGGGGAGGTTATACACCAGTCCTGGAGTGAGCTGGTAGAGTGGGTGAGTGGGGAGTGAACGGGAGGGGGAGGTTAAACACCAGTCCTGGAGTGAGCATGTACAATGGGTGAGTGGGTAGTGAATGGGAGGGGGAGGTTAAACACCAGTCCTGGAGTGAGCAGGTAGAGTGGGTGAGTGGGTAGTGAATGGGAGGGGTGGGGGGTTAAACACTAGTCCTGGAGTGAGCAGGTAGAGTGGGTAGTGCATGGGAGGAGAAGGTTAAACACCAGTCCTGGAGTGAGCAGGTAGAGAGGGTGAGTGGGTAGTGAATGGGAGGGGGAGGTTAAACACCAGTCCTGGAGTGAGCAGGTAGAGTGGGTGAGTGGGTAGTGAATGGGAGGTGGAGGTTAAACACCAGTCCTGGAATGAGCAGGTAGAGTGGGTGAGTGGGTAGTGAACGGGAGGGGGAGGTTAAACACCAGTCCTGGAGTGAGCATGTACAATGGTTTAGTTGGGCAGTGAATGGGAGATTGAGGTTAAACACCAATCCTGGTGTGAGCAGGTAGAGTGGATGAGTGGGTAGTGAATGGGAGGGGTGGGGGGTTAAACACTAGTCCTGGAGTGAGCAGGTAGAGTGGGTAGTGAATGGGAGGAGAAGGTTAAACACCAGTCCTGGAGTGAGCAGGTAGAGAGGGTGAGTGGGTAGTGAATGGGAGGGGGAGGTTAAACACCAGTCCTGGAGTGAGCAGGTAGAGTGGGTGAGTGGGTAGTGAATGGGAGGGGGAGGTTAAAAATCAGTCCTGGAGTGAGCAGGTAGAGAGGGTGAGTGGGTAGTGAATGGGAGGGGGAGGATTAACAACTGACCTGGAGTGAGCATGTACAGTGGGTGAGTGGGTAGTGAATTGGAGGGGATGGGGGTTAAACACCAGTCCTGGAGTGAGCAGGTAGAGTGGGTGAGTGGGTAGTGCATGGGAGGGGAGGGGTGTTAAACACCAGTCCTGGAGTGAGCAGGTAGAGTGGGTGAGTGGGTAGTGAATGGGACGGGAGCGGATAAATACCAGGCCTGGAGTGAGGAGGTTGAGTGGGTGAGTGGGTAGTGAATGGGAGTGGGAGGTTAAACACCAGTCCTGGAGTGAGCAGGTAGAGTGGGTGAGTGGGTAGTGAATGGGAGGGGGAGGTTAAACACCAGTCCTGGAGTGAGCTGGTAGAGTGGGTGAGTGGGTAGTGAACGGGAGTGGGTGGTTAAACACCAGTCCTGGAGTGAGCAGGTAGAGTGGGTGAGTGGGTAGTGAATGGGAGGGGAAGGTTAAACACCAGTCCTGGAGTGAGCAGGTAGAGTGGGTGAGTGGGTAGTGAATGGGAGTGGGAGGTTAAACACCAGTCCTGGAGTGAGCAGGTAGAGTGGGTGAGTGGGTAGTGAATGGGAGGGGGAGGTTAAACACCAGTCCTGGAGTGAGCAGGCAGAGTGGGTGAGTGGGTAGTGAATGGGAGGGGGAGGTTAAACACCAGTCCTGGAGTGAGCAGGTAGAGTGGGTGGGTGTGTAGTGAATGGGAGGGGGAGGTTAAACACCAGTCCTGGAGTGAGCAGGTAAAGTGAGTGAGTGGGTAGTGAATGGGAGTGGGTAGTTAAACACCAGTCCTGGAGTGAGCAGGTAGAGTGGGTGAGTGGGTAGTGAATGGGAGCGGGAGGTTAAACACCAGTCCTGGAGTGAGCAGGTAGAGTGGGTGAGTGGGTAGTGAATGGGAGGGGGAGGTTAAACACCAGTCCTGGAGTGAGCAGGCAGAGTGGGTGAGTGGGTAGTGAATGGGAGGGGAGGGGGTTTAAACACCAGTCTTGAAGTGAGCAGGTAGAGTGGGTGAGTGGGTAGTGAATGGGAGGGGGAGGTTAAACACCAGTCCTGGAGTGAGCAGGTAGAGTGGGTGAGTGGGTAGTGAATGGGAGGGGGAGGTTAAACACCTGTCCTGGAGTGAGCAGGTAGAGTGGGTGAGTGGGTAGTGAATGGGAGGGGGAGGTTAAACACTAGTCCTGGAGTGAGCGTGTACAATGGGTGAGTGTGTAGTGAATGGGAGGGTGAGGTTAAACACCAGTCCAGGAGTGAGCAGGTAGAGTGGGTAGTGAATGAGAGGGGTGGGGGGTTAAACACCAATCCTGGAGTGAGCAGGTAGAGTGGGTAGTGAATGGGAGGAGAATGTTAAACACCAGGCCTGGAGTGAGCAGGTAGAGTGGGTGAGAGGGTAGTGAATGGGAGGGGGAGGTTAAACACCAGTCCTGGAGTGAGCATGTACAATGGGTGAGTGGGTAGTGAATGGGAGGGGGGGTTAAACACCAGTCCAGGAGTGAGCAGGTAGAGTGGGTGAGTGGGTAGTGAATGGGAGGGGGAGTTTAAACACCAGTCCTGGAGTGAGAGGGTAGTGAATGGGAGGGGGAGGTTAAACACTTGTCCTGGAGTGAGCAGGTACAGTGGGTGAGTGGGTAGTGAATGGGAGGGGAGGGGGGTTAAACACCAGTCATGGAGTGAGCAGGCAGCGTAGGTGTGTGGGTAGTGAATGGGAGGGGAGGGGTGTTAAACACCAGTCCTGGAGTGAGCAGGTAGAGTGGGTGAGTGGGTAGTGAATGGGAGTGGGAGGTTAAACACCAGTCCTGGAGTGAGCAGGTAGAGTGGGTGAGTGGGTAGTGAATGGGAGGGGGTGGTTAAACACCAGTCCTGGAGTGAGTAGGTAGAGTGGGTGAGTGGGTAGTGAATGGGAGGGGGAGGTTAAACACCAGTCCTGGAGTGAGCAGGTAGAGTGGTTGAGTGGTTAGTGAATGGGAGGGGGAGGTTAAACACCAGTCCTGGAGTGAGCAGGTAGAGTGGGTGAGTGGGTAGTGAATGGGAGGGGGAGGTTAAACACCAGTCCTGGAGTGAGCAGGCAGAGTGGTTGAGTGGTTAGTGAATGGGAGGGGGAGTTTAAACACCAGTCCTGGAGTGAGAGGGAAGTGAATGGGAGGGGGAGGTTCAACACCTGTCCTGGAGTGAGCAGGTAGAGTGGGTGAGTGGGTAGTGAATGGGAGGGGGAGGTTAAACACCAGTCCTGGAGTGAGCAGGTAGAGTGGTTGAGTGGTTAGTGAATGGGAGGGGGAGGTTAAACACCAGTCCTGGAGTGAGAGGGTAGTGAATGGGAGGGGGAGGTTAAACACTTGTCCTGGAGTGAGCAGGTACAGTGGGTGAGTGGGTAGTGAATGGGAGGGGAGGTGGGTTAAACACCAGTCATGGAGTGAGCAGGTAGCGTAGCTGTGTGGGGAGGGGAGGGGGGTTAAACACCAGTCATGGAGTGAGCAGGTAGCGTAGGTGTGTGGGTAGTGAATGGGAGGGGAGGGGTGTTAAACACCAGTCCTGGAGTGAGCAGGTAGAGTGGGTGAGTGAGTAGTGAATGGGAAGGGGAGGTTAAACACCAGTCCTGGAGTGAGCAGGTAGAGTGGGTGAGTGTGTAGTGAATGGGAGGGGGAGGTTAAACACTTGTCCTGAAGTGAGCAGGTACAGTGGGTGAGTGGGTAGTGAATGGGAGGGGGAGGTTAAACACCTGTCCTGGAGTGAGCAGGTAGAGTGGGTGAGTGGGTAGTGAATGGGAGGGGAAGGTTAAACACCAGTCCTGGAGTGAGCAGGTAGAGTGGGTGAGTGGGTAGTGAATGGGAGGGGGATGTTAAACACCAGTCCTGGAGTGAGCAGGTAGAGTGGGTGAGTGGGTAGTGAATGGGAGGGGGTGGTTAAACACCAGTCCTGGAGTGAGCAGGTAGAGTGGGTGAGAGGGTAGTGAATGGGAGGGGGAGGTTAAACACCAGTCCTGGAGTGAGCAGGTAGAGTGGGTGAGTGGGTAGTGAATGTGAGGGGGAGGTTAAACACCAGTCCTGGAGTGAGCAGGCAGAGTGGGTGAGTGGGTAGTGAATGGGAGGGGAGGGGGGTTAAACACCAGTCTTGTAGTGAGCAGGTAGAGTGGGTGAGTGTGTAGTGAATGGGAGGGGGAGGTTAAACACCAGTCCTGGAGTGAGCAGGTAGAGTGGGTGAGTGGGTAGTGAATGGGAGGGGGAGGTTAAACACCTGTCCTGGAGTGAGCAGGTAGAGTGGGTGAGTGGGTAGTGAATGTGAGGGGGAGGTTAAACACCAGTCCAGGAGTGAGCGTGTACAATGGGTGAGTGTGTAGTGAATGGGAGGGTGAGGTTAAACACCAGTCCAGGAGTGAGCAGGTAGAGTGGGTAGTGAATGGGAGGGGTGGGGGGTTAAACACCAGTCCTGGAGTGAGCAGGTAGAGTGGGTGAGTGGGTCGTGAATGGGAGGGGGTTAAACACCAGTCCTGGAGTGAGCAGGTAGAGTGGGTGAGAGGGTAGTGAATGGGAGGGGGTTAAACACCAGTCCTGGAGTGAGCATGTACAATGGGTGAGTGGGTAGTGAATGGGAGGGGGAGGTTAAACACCAGTCCAGGAGTGAGCAGGTAGAGTGGGTGAGTGGGTAGTGAATGGGAGGGGGAGGTTAAACACCAGTCCTGGAGTGAGCAGGTAGAGTGGGTGGGTGGGTAGTGAATTGGAGGGGGAGGTTAAACACCAGTCCTGGAGTGAGCAGGTAGAGTGGGTGAGTGGGTAGTGAATAGGAGTGGGAGGTTAAACACCAGTCCTGGAGTGAGCAGGTAGAGTGGGTGAGTGGGTAGTGAATGGGAGGGGGAGGTTAAACACCAGTCCTGGAGTGAGCAGGTAGAGTGGGTGAGTGGGTAGTGAATGGGAGGGGGAGGTTAAACACCAGTCCTGGAGTGAGCAGGCAGAGTGGGTGAGTGCGTAGTGAATGGGAGGGGAGGGGGTTTAAACACCAATCTTGAAGTGAGCAGGTAGAGTGGGTGAGTGGGTAGTGATTGGGAGGGGGAGGTTAAACACCAGTCCTGGAGTGAGCAGGTAGAGTGGGTGAGTGGGTAGTGAATGGGAGGGGGAGGTTAAACACCTGTCCTGGAGTGAGCAGGTAGAATGGGTGAGTGGGTAGTGAATGGGAGGGGGAGGTTAAACACTAGTCCTGGAGTGAGCGTGTACAATGGGTGAGTGTGTAGTGAATGGGAGGGTGAGGTTAAACACCAGTCCAGGAGTGAGCAGGTAGAGTGGGTAGTGAATGGGAGGGGTGGGGGGTTAAACACCAATCCTGGAGTGAGCAGGTAGAGTGGGTAGTGAATGGGAGGAGAATGTTAAACACCAGGCCTGGAGTGAGCAGGTAGAGTGGGTGAGAGGGTAGTGAATGGGAGGGGGAGGTTAAACACCAGTCCTGGAGTGAGCATGTACAATGGGTGAGTGGGTAGTGAATGGGAGGGGGGATTAAACACCAGTCCAGGAGTGAGCAGGTAGAGTGGGTGAGTGGGTAGTGAATGGGAGGGGGAGTTTAAACACCAGTCCTGGAGTGAGAGGGTAGTGAATGGGAGGGGGAGGTTAAACACTTGTCCTGGAGTGAGCAGGTACAGTGGGTAAGTGGGTAGTGAATGGGAGGGGAGGGGGGTTAAACACCAGTCATGGAGTGAGCAGGCAGCGTAGGTGTGTGGGTAGTGAATGGGAGGGGAGGGGTGTTAAACACCAGTCCTGGAGTGAGCAGGTAGAGTGGGTGAGTGGGTAGTGAATGGGAGTGGGAGGTTAAACACCAGTCCTGGAGTGAGCAGGTAGAGTGGGTGAGTGGGTAGTGAATGGGAGGGGGTGGTTAAACACCAGTCCTGGAGTGAGTAGGTAGAGTGGGTGAGTGGGTAGTGAATGGGAGGGGGAGGTTAAACACCAGTCCTGGAGTGAGCAGGTAGAGTGGTTGAGTGGTTAGTGAATGGGAGGGGGAGGTTAAACACCAGTCCTGAAGTGAGCAGGTAGAGTTTGTGAGTGGGTAGTGAATGGGAGGGGGAGGTTAAACACCAGTCCTGGAGTGAGCAGGCAGAGTGGTTGAGTGGTTAGTGAATGGGAGGGGGAGTTTAAACACCAGTCCTGGAGTGAGAGGGTAGGGAATGGGAGGGGGAGGTTCAACACCTGTCCTGGAGTGAGCAGGTAGAGTGGGTGAGTGGGTAGTGAATGGGAGGGCGAGGTTAAACACCAGTCCAGGAGTGAGCGTGTACAATGGGTGAGTGTGTAGTGAATGGGAGGGTGAGGTTAAACACCAGTCCAGGAGTGAGCAGGTAGAGTGGGTAGTGAATGGGAGGGGTGGGGGGTTAAACACCAGTCCTGGAGTGAGCAGGTAGAGTGGGTGAGTGGGTCGTGAATGGGAGGGGGTTAAACACCAGTCCTGGAGTGAGCAGGTAGAGTGGGTGAGAGGGTAGTGAATGGGAGGGGGTTAAACACCAGTCCTGGAGTGAGCATGTACAATGGGTGAGTGGGTAGTGAATGGGAGGGGGAGGTTAAACACCAGTCCAGGAGTGAGCAGGTAGAGTGGGTGAGTGGGTAGTGAATGGAAGGGGGAGGTTAAACACCAGTCCTGGAGTGAGCAGGTAGAGTGGGTGGGTGGGTAGTGAATGGGAGGGGGAGGTTAAACACCAGTCCTGGAGTGAGCAGGTAAAGTGAGTGAGTGGGTAGTGAATGGGAGTGGGAAGTTAAACACCAGTCCTGGAGTGAGCAGGTAGAGTGGGTGAGTGGGTAGTGATTGGGAGTGGGAGGTTAAACACCAGTCCTGGAGTGAGCAGGTAGAGTGGGTGAGTGGGTAGTGAATGGGAGGAGGAGGTTTAACACCAGTCCTGGAGTGAGCAGGTAGAGTGGGTGATTGGGTAGTGAATGGGAGGGGGAGGTTAAACACCAGTCCTGGAGTGAGCAGGCAGAGTGGGTGAGTGGGTAGTGAATGGGAGGGGAGGGGGGTTAAACACCAGTCATGGAGTGAGCAGGCAGCGTAGGTGTGTGGGTAGTGAATGGGAGGGGAGGGGTGTTAAACACCAGTCATGGAGTGAGCAGGTAGAGTGGGTGAGTGGGTAGTGAATGGGAGGAGAATGTTAAACACCAGTCCTGGAGTGAGCAGGTAGAGTGGGTGAGTGGGTAGTGAATAGGAGGGGGTGGTTAAACACCAGTCCTGGAGTGAGCAGGTAGAGTGGTTGAGTGGTTAGTGAATGGGAGGGGGAGGTTAAACACCAGTCCTGGAGTGAGAGGGTAGTGAATGGGAGGTTAAACACCAGTCATGGAGTGAGCAGGTAGCGTAGGTGTGTGGGGAGGGGAGGGGGTTTAAACACCAGTCATGGAGTGAGCAGGTAGCGTAGGTGTGTGGGTAGTGAATGGGAGGGGGAGGTTAAACACCAGTCCTGGAGTGAGCAGGTAGAGTGGGTGTGTGGGTAGTGAATGGGAGGGGGTGGTTAAATACCAGTCCTGGAGTGAGCAGGTAGAGTGGGTGAGTGGGTAGTGAATGGGAGGGGGAGGTTAAACAACAGTCCTGGAGTGAGCAGGTAGAGTGGTTGAGTGGTTAGTGAATGGGAGGGGGAGGTTAAACACCAGTCCTGGAGTGAGCAGGTAGAGTGGGTGAGTGGGTAGTGAATGGGAGGGGCAGGTTAAACACCAGTCCTGGAGTGAGAAGGCAGAGTGGTTGAGTGGTTAGTGAATGGGAGGGGGAGTTTAAACACCAGTCCTGGAGTGAGAGGGTAGTGAATGGGAGGGGGAGGTTCAACACCTGTCCTGGAGTGAGCAGGTAGAGTGGGTGAGTGGGTAGTGAATGGGAGGGGGAGGTTAAACACCAGTCCTGGAGTGAGCAGGTAGAGTGGTTGAGTGGTTAGTGAATGGGAGTGGGAGGTTAAACACCAGTCCTGGAGTGAGAGGGTAGTGAATGGGAGGGGGAGGTTAAGCACTTGTCCTGGAGTGAGCAGGTACAGTGGGTGAGTGGGTAGTGAATGGGAGGGGAGGGGTGTTAAACACCAGTCATGGAGTGAGCAGGTAGCGTAGGTGTGTGGGGAGGGGAGGGGGGTTAAACACCAGTCATGGAGTGAGCAGGTAGCGTAGGTGTGTGGGTAGTGAATGGGAGGGGAGGGATGTTAAACACCAGTCCTGGAGTGAGCAGGTAGAGTGGGTGAGTGGGTAGTGAATGGGAGGGGGAGGTTAAACACCAGTCCTGGAGTGAGCAGGTAGAGTGGGTGAGTGTGTAGTGAATGGAAGGGGGAGGTTAAACACTTGTCCTGAAGTGAGCAGGTACAGTGGGTGAGTGGGTAGTGAATGGGAGGGGGAGGTTAAACACCTGTCCTGGAGTGAGCAGGTAGAGTGGGTGAGTGGGTAGTGAATGGGAGGGGAAGGTTAAACACCAGTCCTGGAGTGAGCAGGTATAGTGGGTGAGTGGGTAGTGAATGGGAGGGGGAGGTTAAACACCAGTCCTTGAGTGAGCAGGTAGAGTGGGTGAGTGGGTAGTGAATGGGAGGGGGAGGTTAAACACCAGTCCTTGAGTGAGCAGGTAGAGTGGGTGAGTGGGTAGTGAATGGGAGGGGGAGGTTAAACACCAGTCCTGGAGTGAGCAGGCAGAGTGGGTGAGTGGGTAGTGAATGGGAGGGGGAGGTTAAACACCAGTCCTGGAGTGAGCGTGTACAATGGGCGAGTGTGTAGTGAATGGGAGGGTGAGGTTAAACACCAGTCCAGGAGTGAGCAGGTAGAGTGGGTAGTGAATGGGAGGGGTGGGGGGTTAAACACCAGTCCTGGAGTGAGCAGATAGAGTGGGTGAGTGGGTCGTGAATGGGAGGGGGTGGTTAAACACCAGTCCTGGAGTGAGCAGGTAGAGTGGGTGAGAGGGTAGTGAATGGGAGGGGGAGGTTAAACACCAGTCCTGGAGTGAGCATGTACAATGGGTGAGTGGGTAGTGAATGGGAGGGGGAGGTTAAACACCAGTCCAGGAGTGAGCAGGTAGAGTGGGTGAGTGGGTAGTGAATGGGAGGGGGAGTTTAAACACCAGTCCTGGAGTGAGAGGGTAGTGAATGGGAGGGGGAGGTTAAACACTTGTCCTGGACTGAGCAGGTACAGTGGGTGAGTGGGTAGTGAATGGGAGGGGAGGGGGGTTAAACACCAGTCATGGAGTGAGCAGGCAGCGTAGGTGTGTGGGTAGTGAATGGGAGGGGAGGGGTGTTAAACACCAGTCATGGAGTGAGCAGGTAGAGTGGGTGAGTGGGTAGTGAATGGGAGGAGAATGTTAAACACCAGTCCTGGAGTGAGCAGGTAGAGTGGGTGAGTGGGTAGAGAATGGGAGGGGGAGGTTAAACACCAGTCCTGGAGTGAGCAGGTAGAGTGGTTGAGTGGTTAGTGAATGGGAGGGGGAGGTTAAACACCAGTCCTGGAGTGAGAGGGTAGTGAATGGGAGGGGAGGTTAAACACTTGTCCTGGAGTGAGCAGGTACAGTGGGTGAGTGGGTAGTGAATGGGAGGGGAGGGGGGTTAAACACCAGTCATGGAGTGAGCAGGTAGCGTAGGTGTGTGGGGAGGGGAGGGGGGTTAAACACCAGTCATGGAGTGAGCAGGTAGCGTAGGTGTGTGGGTAGTGAATGGGAGGGGAGGGGTGTTAAACACCAGTCCTGGAGTGAGCAGGTAGAGTGGGTGAGAGGGTAGTGAATGGGAGGGGGAGGTTAAACACCAGTCCTGGAGTGAGCAGGTAGAGTGGGTGAGTGGGTAGTGAATGGGAGGGGGAGGTTAAACACCAGTCCTGGAGTGAGCAGGTAGAGTGGGTGAGTGCGTAGTGAATGGGAGGGGGAGGTTAAACACCAGTCCTGGAGTGAGCAGGTAGAGTGGGTGAGTGGGTAGTGAATGGGAGGGGGAGGGGGGTTAAACACCAGGCCTGTAGTGAGCATGTACAGTGGGTGAGTGGGTAGTGAATGGGAGGGGGTGGTTAAACACCAGTCCTGGAGTGAGCAGGTAGAGTGGGTGAGTGGGTAGTGAATGGGAGGGGAAGGTTAAACACCAGTCCTGGAGTGAGCAGGTAGAGTGGGTGAGTGGGTAGTGAATGGGAGGGGAAGGTTAAACACCAGTCCTGGAGTGAGCAGGTAGAGTGGATGAGTGGGTAGTGAATGGGAGGGGGTGGTTAAACACCAGTCCTGGAGTGAGCAGGTAGAGTGGGTGAGTGGGTAGTGAATGGGAGGAGAAGGTTAAACACCAGTCCTGGAGTGAGCAGGTAGAGTGGGTGCGTGGGTAGTGAATGGGTGGAGGGGGGTTAAACACCAGTCCTGGAGTGAGCAGGTAGAGTGGGTGAGTGGGCAGTGAATGGGAGGGGGAGGTTAAACACCAGTCCTGGAGTGAGCGTGTACAATGGGTGAGTGGGTTGTGAATGGGAGGGGAGGGGAGGTTAAACACCAGTCCTGGAGTGAGCAGGCAGAGTGGGTGAGTCGGTAGTGAATGGGAGGGGGAGGTTAAACACCAGTCCTGGAGTGAGCAGGTAGAGTGGGTGAGTTGGTAGTGAATGGGAGGAGAAGGTTAAACACCAGTCCTGGAGTGAGCAGGTAGAGTGGGTGACTGGGTAGTGAATGGGAGGGGGAGGTTAAACACCAGTCCTGGAGTGAGCAGGTAGAGTGGGTGAGTGGGTAGTGAATGGGAGGAAAAGGTTAAACACTAGTCCTGGAGTGAGCAGGTAGAGTGGGTGAGTGGGTAGTGAATGGGAGGGGGAGGTTAAACACCAGTCCTGGAGTGAGCAGGTAAAGTGGGTGAGTGGGTAGAGAATGGGAGTGGGAGGTTAAACACCAGTCCTGGAGTGAGCAGGTAGAGTGGGTGAGTGGGTAGTGAATGGGAGTGGGAGGTTAAACACCAGTCCTGGAGTGAGCAGGTAGAGTGGGTGAGTGGGTAGTGAATGGGAGGGGTAGGTTAAACACCAGTCCTGGAGTGAGCAGGTAGAGTGGGTGAGTGGGTAGTGAATGGGAGGGGGAGGTTAAACACCAGTCCTGGAGTGAGCAGGCAGAGTGGGTGAGTGGGTAGTGAATGGGAGGGGAGGGGGGTTAAACACCAGTCTTGTAGTGAGCAGGTAGAGTGGGTGAGTGGGTAGTGAATGGGAGCGGGAGGTTAACACCAGTCCTGGAGTGAGCAGGTAGAGTGGGTGAGTGGGTAGTGAATGGGAGGGGGAGGTTAAACACCAGTCCTGGAGTGAGCGTGTACAATGGGTGAGTGTGTAGTGAATGGGAGCGTGAGGTTAAACACCAGTCCAGGAGTGAGCAGGTAGAGTGGGTAGTGAATGGGAGGGGTGGGGGGTTAAACACCAGTCCTGGAGTGAGCAGGTAGAGTGGGTAGTGAATGGGAGGAGAATGTTAAACACCAGTCCTGGAGTGAGCAGGTAGAGTGGGTGAGTGGGTAGTGAATGGTTGGGGGAGGTTAAACACCTGTCCTGGAGTGAGCAGGTAGAGTGGGTGAGTGGGTAGTGAATGGGAGGGGGAGGTTAAACACCAGTCCTGGAGTGAGCGTGTACAATGGGTGAGTGTGTAGTGAATGGGAGGGTGAGGTTAAAAACCAGTCCAGGAGTTAGCAGGTAGAGTGGGTAGTGAATGGGAGGGGTGAGGGGTTAAACACCAGTCCTGGAGTGAGCAGGTAGAGTGGGTAGTGAATGGGAGGGGGAGGTTAAACACCAGTCCTGGAGTGAGCATGTACAATGGGTGAGTGGGTAGTGAATGGGAGGGGGAGGTTAAACACCAGTCCAGGAGTGAGCAGGTAGAGTGGGTGAGTGGGTAGTGAATGGGAGGGGGAGGTTAAACACCAGTCCTGGAGTGAGCAGGTAGAGTGGGTGAGTGGGTAGTGAATGGGAGGGGGAGGTTAAACACTTGTCCTGGAGAGAGCAGGTACAGTGGGTGAGTGGGTAGTGAATGGGAGGGGAGGGGGGTTAAACACCAGTCATGGAGTGAGCAGGCAGCGTAGGTGTGTGGGTAGTGAATGGGAGGGGAGGGGTGTTAAACACCAGTCCTGGAGTGAGCAGGTAGAGTGGGTGAGTGGGTAGCGAATGGGAGGGGAAGTTAAACACCAGTCCTGGAGTGAGCAGGTAGAGTGGTTGAGTGGTTAGTGAATGGGAGGGGGAGGTTAAACACCAGTCCTGGAGTGAGAGGGTAGTGAATGGGAGGGGGAGGTTAAACACTTGTCCTGGAGTGAGCAGGTACAGTGGGTGAGTGGGGAGTGAATGGGAGGGGAGGGGGGTTAAACACCAGTCATGGAGTGAGCAGGTAGCGTAGGTGTGTGGGGAGGGGAGGGGGGTTAAACACCAGTCATTGAGTGAGCAGGTAGCGTAGGTGTGTGGGTAGTGAATGGGAGGGGAGGGGAGTTAAACACCAGTCCTGGAGTGAGCAGGTAGAGTGGGTGAGTGAGTAGTGAATGGGAGGGGGAGGTTAAACACCAGTCCTGGAGTGAGCAGGTAGAGTGGGTGAGTGGGTAGTGAATGGGAGGGGAGGGGTGTTAAACACCAGTTTTGTAGTGAGCAGGTAGAGTGGGTGAGTGGGTAGTGAATGGGAGGGGGAGGTTACACACCAGTCCTGGAGTGAGCAGGTAGAGTGGCTGAGTGGGTAGTGAATGGGAGGGGGAGGTTAAACACCTGTCCTGGAGTGAGCAGGTAGAGTGGGTGATTGGGTAGTGAATGGGAGGGGGAGGTTAAACACCAGTCCAGGAGTGAGCGTGTACAATGGGTGAGTGTGTAGTGAATGGGAGGGTGAGGTTAAACACCAGTCCAGGAGTGAGCAGGTAGAGTGGGTAGTGAATGGGAGGGGTGGGGGGTTAAACACCAGTCCTGGAGTGAGCAGGTAGAGTGGGTGAGTGGGTCGTGAATGGGAGGGGGAGGTTAAACACCAGTCCTGGAGTGAGCAGGTAGAGTGGGTGAGAGGGTAGAGAATGGGAGGGGGAGGTTAAACACCAGTCCTGGAGTGAGCATGTACAATGGGTGAGTGGGTAGTGAATGGGAGGGGAGGTTAAACACCAGTCCAGGAGTGAGCAGGTAGAGTGGGTGAGTGGGTAGTGAATGGGAGGGGGAGTTTAAACACCAGTCCTAAAGTGAGAGGGTAGTGAATGGGAGATGGAGGTTAAACACTTGTCCTGGAGTGAGCAGGTACAGTGGGTGAGTGGGTAGTGAATGGGAGGGGAGGGGGGTTAAACACCAGTCATGGAGTGAGCAGGCAGCGTAGGTGTGTGGGTAGTGAATGGGAGGGGAGGGGTGTTAAACACCAGTCATGGAGTGAGCAGGTAGAGTGGGTGAGTGGGTAGTGAATGGGAGGAGAATGTTAAACACCAGTCCTGGAGTGAGCAGGTAGAGTGGGTGAGTGGGTAGTGAATAGGAGGGGGTGGTTAAACACCAGTCCTGGAGTGAGCAGGTAGAGTGGTTGAGTGGTTAGTGAATGGGAGGGGGAGGTTAAACACCAGTCCTGGAGTGAGAGGGTAGTGAATGGGAGGGGGAGGTTAAACACTTGTCCTGGAGTGAGCAGGTACAGTGGGTGAGTGGGTAGTGAATGGGAGGGGAGGGGGGTTAAACACCAGTCATGGAGTGAGCAGGTAGCGTAGGTGTGTGGGGAGGGGAGGGGGTTTAAACACCAGTCATGGAGTGAGAAGGTAGCGTAGGTGTGTGGGTAGTGAATGGGAGGGGGAGGTTAAACACCAGTCCTGGAGTGAGCAGGTAGAGTGGGTGAGTGGGTAGTGAATGGGAGGGGGGGTTAAACAACAGTCCTGGAGTGAGCAGGTACAGTGGGTGAGTGGGGAGTGAATGGGAGGGGAGGGGGGTTAAACACCAGTCATGGAGTGAGCAGGTAGCGTAGGTGTGTGGGGAGGGGAGGGGGGTTAAACACCAGTCATTGAGTGAGCAGGTAGCGTAGGTGTGTGGGTAGTGAATGGGAGGGGAGGGGAGTTAAACACCAGTCCTGGAGTGAGCAGGTAGAGTGGGTGAGTGAGTAGCGAATGGGAGGGGGAGGTTAAACACCAGTCCTGGAGTGAGCAGGTAGAGTGGGTGAGTGGGTAGTGAATGGGAGGGGAGGGGGGTTAAACACCAGTTTTGTAGTGAGCAGGTAGAGTGGGTGAGTGGGTAGTGAATGGGAGGGGGAGGTTACACACCAGTCCTGGAGTGAGCAGGTAGAGTGGCTGAGTGGGTAGTGAATGGGAGGGGGAGGTTAAACACCTGTCCTGGAGTGAGCAGGTAGAGTGGGTGATTGGGTAGTGAATGGGAGGGGGAGGTTAAACACCAGTCCAGGAGTGAGCGTGTACAATGGGTGAGTGTGTAGTGAATGGGAGGGTGAGGTTAAACACCAGTCCAGGAGTGAGCAGGTAGAGTGGGTAGTGAATGGGAGGGGTGGGGGGTTAAACACCAGTCCTGGAGTGAGCAGGTAGAGTGGGTGAGTGGGTCGTGAATGGGAGGGGGAGGTTAAACACCAGTCCTGGAGTGAGCAGGTAGAGTGGGTGAGAGGGTAGAGAATGGGAGGGGGAGGTTAAACACCAGTCCTGGAGTGAGCATGTACAATGGGTGAGTGGGTAGTGAATGGGAGGGGGAGGTTAAACACCAGTCCAGGAGTGAGCAGGTAGAGTGGGTGAGTGGGTAGTGAATGGGAGGGGGAGTTTAAACACCAGTCCTAAAGTGAGAGGGTAGTGAATGGGAGAGGGAGGTTAAACACTTGTCCTGGAGTGAGCAGGCACAGTGGGTGAGTGGGTAGTGAATGGGAGGGGAGGGGGGTTAAACACCAGTCATGGAGTGAGCAGGCAGCGTAGGTATGTGGGTAGTGAATGGGAGGGGAGGGGTGTTAAACACCAGTCATGGAGTGAGCAGGTAGAGTGGGTGAGTGGGTAGTGAATGGGAGGAGAATGTTAAACACCAGTCCTGGAGTGAGCAGGTAGAGTGGGTGAGTGGGTAGTGAATAGGAGGGGGTGGTTAAACACCAGTCCTGGAGTGAGCAGGTAGAGTGGTTGAGTGGTTAGTGAATGGGAGGGGGAGGTTAAACACCAGTCCTGGAGTGAGAGGGTAGTGAATGGGAGGGGGAGGTTAAACACTTGTCCTGGAGTGAGCAGGTACAGTGGGTGAGTGGGTAGTGAATGGGAGGGGAGGGGGGTTAAACACCAGTCATGGAGTGAGCAGGTAGCGTAGGTGTGTGGGGAGGGGAGGGGGTTTAAACACCAGTCATGGAGTGAGCAGGTAGCGTAGGTGTGTGGGTAGTGAATGGGAGGGGGAGGTTAAACACCAGTCCTGGAGTGAGCAGGTAGAGTGGGTGTGTGGGTAGTGAATGGGAGGGGGTGGTTAAATACCAGTCCTGGAGTGAGCAGGTAGAGTGGGTGAGTGGGTAGTGAATGGGAGGGGGAGGTTAAACAACAGTCCTGGAGTGAGCAGGTAGAGTGGTTGAGTGGTTAGTGAATGGGAGGGGGAGGTTAAACACCAGTCCTGGAGTGAGCAGGTAGAGTGGGTGAGTGGGTAGTGAATGGGAGGGGCAGGTTAAACACCAGTCCTGGAGTGAGAAGGCAGAGTGGTTGAGTGGTTAGTGAATGGGAGGGGGAGTTTAAACACCAGTCCTGGAGTGAGAGGGTAGTGAATGGGAGGGGGAGGTTCAACACCTGTCCTGGAGTGAGCAGGTAGAGTGGGTGAGTGGGTAGTGAATGGGAGGGGGAGGTTAAACACCAGTCCTGGAGTGAGCAGGTAGAGTGGTTGAGTGGTTAGTGAATGGGAGTGGGAGGTTAAACACCAGTCCTGGAGTGAGAGGGTAGTGAATGGGAGGGGGAGGTTAAGCACTTGTCCTGGAGTGAGCAGGTACAGTGGGTGAGTGGGTAGTGAATGGGAGGGGAGGGGGGTTAAACACCAGTCATGGAGTGAGCAGGTAGCGTAGGTGTGTGGGGAGGGGAGGGGGGTTAAACACCAGTCATGGAGTGAGCAGGTAGCGTAGGTGTGTGGGTAGTGAATGGGAGGGGAGGGATGTTAAACACCAGTCCTGGAGTGTGCATGTAGAGTGGGTGAGTGGGTAGTGAATGGGAGGGGGAGGTTAAACACCAGTCCTGGAGTGAGCAGGTAGAGTGGGTGAGTGTGTAGTGAATGGAAGGGGGAGGTTAAACACTTGTCCTGAAGTGAGCAGGTACAGTGGGTGAGTGGGTAGTGAATGGGAGGGGGAGGTTAAACACCTGTCCTGGAGTGAGCAGGTAGAGTGGGTGAGTGGGTAGTGAATGGGAGGGGAAGGTTAAACACCAGTCCTGGAGTGAGCAGGTATAGTGGGTGAGTGGGTAGTGAATGGGAGGGGGAGGTTAAACACCAGTCCTTGAGTGAGCAGGTAGAGTGGGTGAGTGGGTAGTGAATGGGAGGGGGTGGTTCAACACCAGTCCTGGAGTGAGCAGGTAGAGTGGGTGAGAGGGTAGTGAATGGGAGGGGGAGGTTAAACCCCAGTCCTGGAGTGAGCAGGTAGAGTGGGTGAGTGGGTAGTGAATGGGAGGGGGAGGTTAAACACCAGTCCTGGAGTGAGCAGGCAGAGTGGGTGAGTGGGTAGTGAATGGGAGGGGGAGGTTAAACACCAGTCCTGGAGTGAGCGTGTACAATGGGTGAGTGTGTAGTGAATGGGAGGGTGAGGTTAAACACCAGTCCAGGAGTGAGCAGGTAGAGTGGGTAGTGAATGGTAGGGGTGGGGGGTTAAACACCAGTCCTGGAGTGAGCAGATAGAGTGGGTGAGTGGGTCGTGAATGGGAGGGGGTGGTTAAACACCAGTCCTGGAGTGAGCAGGTAGAGTGGGTGAGAGGGTAGTGAATGGGAGGGGGAGGTTAAACACCAGTCCTGGAGTGAGCATGTACAATGGGTGAGTGGGTAGTGAATGGGAGGGGGAGGTTAAACACCAGTCCAGGAGTGAGCAGGTAGAGTGGGTGAGTGGGTAGTGAATGGGAGGGGGAGTTTAAACACCAGTCCTGGAGTGAGAGGGTAGTGAATGGGAGGGGGAGGTTAAACACTTGTCCTGGACTGAGCAGGTACAGTGGGTGAGTGGGTAGTGAATGGGAGGGGAGGGGGGTTAAACACCAGTCATGGAGTGAGCAGGCAGCGTAGGTGTGTGGGTAGTGAATGGGAGGGGAGGGGTGTTAAACACCAGTCATGGAGTGAGCAGGTAGAGTGGGTGAGTGGGTAGTGAATGGGAGGAGAATGTTAAACACCAGTCCTGGAGTGAGCAGGTAGAGTGGGTGAGTGGGTAGAGAATGGGAGGGGGATGTTAAACACCAGTCCTGGAGTGAGCAGGTAGAGTGGTTGAGTGGTTAGTGAATGGGAGGGGGAGGTTAAACACCAGTCCTGGAGTGAGAGGGTAGTGAATGGGAGGGGAGGTTAAACACTTGTCCTGGAGTGAGCAGGTACAGTGGGTGAGTGGGTAGTGAATGGGAGGGGAGGGGGGTTAAACACCAGTCATGGAGTGAGCAGGTAGCGTAGGTGTGTGGGGAGGGGAGGGGGGTTAAACACCAGTCATGGAGTGAGCAGGTAGCGTAGGTGTGTGGGTAGTGAATGGGAGGGGAGGGGTGTTAAACACCAGTCCTGGAGTGAGCAGGTAGAGTGGGTGAGAGGGTAGTGAATGGGAGGGGGAGGTTAAACACCAGTCCTGGAGTGAGCAGGTAGAGTGGGTGAGTGGGTAGTGAATGGGAGGGGGAGGTTAAACACCAGTCCTGGAGTGAGCAGGTAGAGTGGGTGAGTGCGTAGTGAATGGGAGGGGGAGGTTAAACACCAGTCCTGGAGTGAGCAGGTAGAGTGGGTGAGTGGGTAGTGAATGGGAGGGGGAGGGGGGTTAAACACCAGTCCTGTAGTGAGCATGTACAGTGGGTGCGTGGGTAGTGAATGGGTGGAGGGGGTTTAAACACCAGTCCTGGAGTGAGCAGGTAGAGTGGGTGAGTGGGCAGTGAATGGGAGGGGGAGGTTAAACACCAGTCCTGGAGTGAGCGTGTACAATGGGTGAGTGGGTAGTGAATGGGAGGGGAGGGGAGGTTAAACACCAGTCCTGGAGTGAGCAGGCAGAGTGGGTGAGTGGGTAGTGAATGGGAGGGGGAGGTTAAACACCAGTCCTGGAGTGAGCAGGTAGAGTGGGTGAGATGGTAGTGAATGGGAGGAGAAGGTTAAACACCAGTCCTGGAGTGAGCAGGTAGAGTGGGTGACTGGGTAGTGAATGGGAGGGGGAGGTTAAACACCAGTCCTGGAGTGAGCAGGTAGAGTGGGTGAGTGGGTAGTGAATGGGAGGAAAAGGTTAAACACTAGTCCTGGAGTGAGCAGGTAGAGTGGGTGAGTGGGTAGTGAATGGGAGGGGGAGGTTAAACACCAGTCCTGGAGTGAGCAGGTAAAGTGGGTGAGTGGGTAGTGAATGGGAGTGGGAGGTTAAACACCAGTCCTGGAGTGAGCAGTTAGAGTGGGTGAGTGGGTAGTGAATGGGAGTGGGAGGTTAAACACCAGTCCTGGAGTGAGCAGGTAGAGTGGGTGAGTGGGTAGTGAATGGGAGGGGTAGGTTAAACACCAGTCCTGGAGTGAGCAGGTAGAGTGGGTGAGTGGGTAGTGAATGGGAGGGGGAGGTTAAACACCAGTCCTGGAGTGAGCAGGCAGAGTGGGTGAGTGGGTAGTGAATGGGAGGGGAGGGGGGTTAAACACCAGTCTTGTAGTGAGCAGGTAGAGTGGGTGAGTGGGTAGTGAATGGGAGGGGGAGGTTAACACCAGTCCTGGAGTGAGCAGGTAGAGTGGGTGAGTGGGTAGTGAATGGGAGGGGGAGGTTAAACACCAGTCCTGGAGTGAGCGTGTACAATGGGTGAGTGTGTAGTGAATGGGAGGGTGAGGTTAAACACCAGTCCAGGAGTGAGCAGGTAGAGTGGGTAGTGAATGGGAGGGGTGGGGGGTTAAACACCAGTCCTGGAGTGAGCAGGTAGAGTGGGTAGTGAATGGGAGGAGAATGTTAAACACCAGTCCTGGAGTGAGCAGGTAGAGTGGGTGAGTGGGTAGTGAATGGTTGGGGGAGGTTAAACACCTGTCCTGGAGTGAGCAGGTAGAGTGGGTGAGTGGGTAGTGAATGGGAGGGGGAGGTTAAACACCAGTCCTGGAGTGAGCGTGTACAATGGGTGAGTGTGTAGTGAATGGGAGGGTGAGGTTAAACACCAGTCCAGGAGTTAGCAGGTAGAGTGGGTAGTGAATGGGAGGGGTGGGGGGTTAAACACCAGTCCTGGAGTGAGCAGGTAGAGTGGGTAGTGAATGGGAGGGGGAGGTTAAACACCAGTCCTGGAGTGAGCATGTACAATGGGTGAGTGGGTAGTGAATGGGAGGGGGAGGTTAAACACCAGTCCAGGAGTGAGCAGGTAGAGTGGGTGAGTGGGTAGTGAATGGGAGGGGGAGGTTAAACACCAGTCCTGGAGTGAGCAGGTAGAGTGGGTGAGTGGGTAGTGAATGGGAGGGTGAGGTTAAACACTTGTCCTGGAGAGAGCAGGTACAGTGGGTGAGTGGGTAGTGAATGGGAGGGGAGGGGGGTTAAACACCAGTCATGGAGTGAGCAGGCAGCGTAGGTGTGTGGGTAGTGAATGGGAGGGGAGGGGTGTTAAACACCAGTCATGGAGTGAGCAGGTAGAGTGGGTGAGAGAGTAGTGAATGGGAGGAGAATGTTAAACACCAGTCCTGGAGTGAGCAGGTAGAGTGGGTGAGTGGGTAGCGAATGGGAGGGGAAGTTAAACACCAGTCCTGGAGTGAGCAGGTAGAGTGGTTGAGTGGTTAGTGAATGGGAGGGGGAGGTTAAACACCAGTCCTGGAGTGAGAGGGTAGTGAATGGGAGGGGGAGATTAAACACTTGTCCTGGAGTGAGCAGGTACAGTGGGTGAGTGGGGAGTGAATGGGAGGGGAGGGGGGTTAAACACCAGTCATGGAGTGAGCAGGTAGCGTAGGTGTGTGGGGAGGGGAGGGGGGTTAAACACCAGTCATTGAGTGAGCAGGTAGCGTAGGTGTGTGGGTAGTGAATGGGAGGGGAGGGGAGTTAAACACCAGTCCTGGAGTGAGCAGGTAGAGTGGGTGAGTGAGTAGTGAATGGGAGGGGGAGGTTAAACACCAGTCCTGGAGTGAGCAGGTAGAGTGGGTGAGTGGGTAGTGAATGGGAGGGGGAGGTTAAGCAGCAGTCCTGGAGTGAGCAGGTAGAGTGGGTGAGTGGGTAGTGAATGGGAGGGGGAGGTTAAACACCAGTCCTGGAGTGAGCAGGTAGAGTGGGTGAGTGGGTAGTGAATGGGAGGGGGTGGTTAAACACCAGTCCTGGAGTGAGCAGGTAGAGTGGGTGAGAGGGTAGTGAATGGGAGGGGGAGGTTAAACACCAGTCCTGGAGTGAGCAGGTAGAGTGGGTGAGTGGGTAGTGAATGGGAGGGGGAGGTTAAACACCAGTCCTGGAGTGAGCTTGTACAGTGGGTGAGTGGGTAGTGAATGGGAGGGGGAGGTAAGACTCCTGTCCTGGAGTGAGCATGTACGGTGGGTGAGTGGGTAGTGAATGGGAGGGGAGGGGGGTTAAACACCAGTCCTGGAATGAGCAGGTAGAGTGGGTAGTGAATGGGAGGGGAGGGGTGTTAAACACCAGTCCTGGAGTGAGCAGGTAGAGTGGGTGAGTGGGTCGTGAATGGGAGGGGAGAGGATAAACACCAGGCCTGGAGTGAGCAGGTAGAGTGGGTGAGTGGGTAGTGAATGGGATTGGGAGGTTAAACACCAGTCCTGGAGTGAGCAGGTAGAGTGGGTGAGTGGGTAGTGAATGGGAGGGGGAGGTTAAACACCAGTCCTGGAGTGAGCAGGTAGAGTGGGTGAGTGGGTAGTGAACGGGAGGGGAGGGGTTTAAAACCAGTCCTGGAGTGAGCAGGTAGAGTGGGTAGTGAATGGGAGGGGGAGGTTAAACACCAGTCCTGGAGTGAGCAGGTAAAGTGGGTGAGTGGGTAGTGAATGGGAGGGGGAGGTTAAACACCAGTCCTGGAATGAGCAGGTAGAGTGGGTGAGTGGGTAGTGAATGCGAGAGGGAGGTTAAACACCTATCTCTTATAAACCTTTCCAAGACTTTGCTCACAACAGAAGTAAGGCTCACTGGTCTATTGTTACGGGGGTTGTCTCTACTCCCCTTCTTGAACAAGGGGACAACATTTGCTATCCTCCAGTCTTCTGGCACTATTCCTTTGAACAAATATAACTTAAAGATCAAAGCCAAAGTCTCAGCAAAATCATTCCTAGCTTCCCAGAGAATCCTCGGATAAATCCCATCCGGCCCAGGGGACTTATCTATTTTCACACTTTCCAGAATTGCTATCACCTACTCCTTATGAACCTCAAGCCCTTCTAATCTAGTAGCCTGAATCTCAGCATTCCCCTCGGCAAAATTGTCTTTTTCCTGTGTGAATACTGACGAAAAACATTCATTTAGCACGTCTCCTATCTCCTCGGACTCCACGCACAACTTCCCACGACGGTCCTTGACTGGCCCTACTCTTACTCTACTCATGCTTTTAATCCTGACAAATCTATAGAAAGCTTTAGGGTTATCCTTGATCCTACCTGCCAAATATTTCTCATGTCCCCTCCTGGCTCTTCTCAGCTCTCTCTTTAAGTCCCTCCTATCTAACTTGTAACTCTCGAGCGCCCTAACTGAACCTTCATGTCTCATCTTTACATAAGCCTCCGTCTTCCTCTTGACAAGTATTTCGACTGCTTGAGTAAACCACGGTTCCCTCGCTCGACCACTTCGTTCCTGCCTGACAGGTACATAATTATCAAGGACACGTAGTAGCTGTTCCTTGAACAAGCTCCACATTTCCATTGTGTCCATCCCCTGCAGTTTTCCTCTCCATCCGATGCATCCTAAGTCTTGCCTCATCGCATCATAATTGCCTTACCCCAGATATATCTCTTGCCCTGCGGTATATACATAACCCTTTCCATCACTAAAGTAAACGTAATCGAATTCAATGGCAGCCATTAGCTGCTGTGCCCTCTGAAGGTAGCCAAATGTATTTCCAATAAAAACCTTCCCAGATCTAAAAATATCACTACTCACCATTCCCTGGCAATTATATAAAATCGAATTGTGATCACTATCACCAAAGTCCTCATCGACCTCCAAATCTAACACCTGTCCTGGTTCATTACCCAGTACCAAATCCAATCTGGCCTCGCCTCTCGTTAGTCTATCTACATACTGTTTCAGGAAACCCTCCTGCACACATTGGACAAAAACGGACCCATCTAAAGTACTCGAACTATAGCGCTTCCAGTCAATATTTTGAAAGTTAAAGTCCCCCATAACAACTACCCTGTTGCTTTCGCTTATCCGGAATCATCATTGCAATCATTTCCTCTACATCTCTGGAACTGTTCGGAGGCCTATAGAAAACCCCTAACAGGGTGACCTCTCCTTTCCTGTTTCTAACCTCAGCCCATACTACCTCAGTAGACGAGTCTTCATCAACCGTCCTTTCTGCCACCGTAATACTGTCCTTGACATAAAATGCCACCTCTCCCCCTCTTTTACCACCTTCCCTGAAATATCTAAACCCCGGCACCTGCAACAACCATTCCTGTCCCTGCTCTATCCATGTCTCCGAAATGGCGACAACATCGAAGTCCCAGGTACTAATCAATGCCGCAAGCTCTATCTATCTATCTATCTATCTATCTATGTATTTATCTATCTATTAATCTATCAATATATCTATTTATCTCTATCTCTCTCTATCTGTCTATCTATCTAACTTTCTAGCTATCTATCTATCTGTATCTCTCTTGGAAAATTATACGTACCATTACGTTTATTTGCGGAGGCTCATTTACATCTTCATCTGAAATAAAACACATGAATGGTCCATCAATAAATGCCTGTTCCAGTATCGATCTCGTGGATGGCAATCGAGACGAGGTAGGGGCGCAGTGGTATTGTCACGGAAGTGGCAAGTTGGCAAAGCTCGTGGAGTGACCTGGGGACCCAGGTTTGACCCCCCCCCCCGCCCCGCAAAGTAGATGGTGACATTTGAATTCAATTAAAAAAAGTCTTGCCCACAATGTGGTGGATTCGTAAAGGACCTCTGAAACGCCATTCAGTTCAAGGGCAATTAGAGAATGGGCAATAACTACTGGCACAGACAGCTACACACACATCCTGTGACCAGAAAGTCAATGTACATTGCAGCTATCATCCAGAAGGGGAAAAAACCATTTCGGGAAGCAATTTGCCAATTTTTAAAATCACGTTGTAAAAATTCAAATATGTTTAAGTCATTTTGCCGGATACTGAGAAATAAACTGTTTCGGGTCCTTTCATTTCCAACACCGTTCCAAGTTTTCAGGTGCAACAGAGGCATAGAATACAAAGATGCCTATCCAATGTGCGTTTGACCGGCATCTATTGAATCCATAGAGAGACCACCCCGCCCCACCCAGCCCCTCCATGGTTATTCAGGCTAAAACAATGGCATATTTGTGCCTTTAACATTCAGACCTGTTTTTGATATTCGGGGACTAGAACGATACATGAGTGAAAAAACAGTAACATACTTACCAAACATAAGCAGGAGGAGACCATTTGGCCCTTCGAGCCTGCCCTGCCATTCATTACGGTCTTGGTGGACCATCAGGCTCAGTATCCTGATCCCACCTTCTCGGCATATCTCTTGAGCCCTTCAGCCCCAAGATCTATATCTTACTCATTTTTGAATGTACACGACGTTTTGGCCACAACTAATTTCGGCGGTAGTGCATTCCACAGGTTCACCACTCTCCTCACCTCAGTCCTCAACGGTTTACTCCTTATCCAGAATCTATGAGCTCCTAGTTCTGGACTCCCCCACCATCAGGGACATGTTTTCGGAATCTGCCCTGTCTCATCCTGTTAGAATTTTATCAGTGTGCTGCAGATCACCTCTCACTCTTCCAAACTCCAATAAATGTAATGGTAACTAACTTAGTTTCACCTCATATGTCCCAGTATCGCAGGAATCAGCCTGGTAAACCGACGCTGCACTCCCTCCATAGTAAGAACATCCTGCCTCAGAAAAGAAAACATATACTGTACACAATACTACAGATGTGGCCTCACCACATGCCATGCATAATTGTAGTAAAACATCCCTAGCCTATACTGAAGTCTTCTAGCTATGACGGCCAAAATATCATTGGTCTTCTCTCCTGCCTGCTGCACCTGCGCGCTCACCTTTAGCGACTGATGCACTGGCACATCAGGTCTCGCTGAGTTCCCACCTCTCCCAACTTGAATCCTTTCAGATTACAGACTGCTTTACTATTTTTTGCTAACGAAGCGGATAATCTCACATTCTGACTGGAAGCACAAATTATCAAATCTGCCTCCTGTGATATGGCAAACCCTGCTTCTATCCCATGGTGTGTTCAAAGGAACCGATTATCCGATCGGGTTTGTGGTTGGAAATCAAATCAAAGTCCAGCCATTTAGCATTCCAGTTCCTGAAAATTTCTCCTTGGTGATGGGGAAGATACTGAGAGACAGGCTACATGAACATTTGGAAGAAAATTGACGGTTTGTGACAGACAACATGGTTTTCTACGAGGAAGGTCATGCCTCACCAAGTTGATTGAGTTTTTTGAAGAGAGAACAAAGAAGATAGATGAAGAAGTGCTGTGGATGTTGCTTATAAGGACTTCTGTAGGGCGTTTATCAAGGTACCACATGGCAGACGGGGATTAAAACTAATATCACATGCGATTCCGGGTGGACTGGCTCACTGAATACAGAAATGACTTGGTTATTGAAGACATGATGTGGAGATGCCGGCGTTGGACTGGGATGAGCACAGTAAGAAGTCTGACAACACCAGGTTAAAGTCCAACAGGTTTGTTTCGATGTCAAGATCTTTCGGAGCGCTGCTCCTTCCTCAGGTGAAGGGGCAGCGCTCCGAAAGCTAGTGACATCGAAACAAATCTGTTGGACTTTAACCTGGTGTGTTGTAAGACTTCTTACTTGGTTATTGAAGACAGAGAGTAGCAGCGGAAGGGTGTTTTGTTTTGAAAATGGAGATCTAGCTACTGGTTTTCCATAGGGATCAGTGCGGGAGCTCTGTTGTTTGTATACCATATAAATTCTGGAGGAAAATATGGGTGGTCTGATCAGTAAGTTTGTGGATGACATGATGATTGGCGGAGTTGTTGATCGTACTGAGGAGTGTCAGTGGATACAACAGGATATAGATAGATTGGAGACTTGGACACAGAAATGGCAGATGAAGTGTAATCCGGACAAATGCGAGGTGATGCAGTTTGGAGGATCAAATCTAGGTGTGCATTATACTGTAAATGGTAGAACCCTTAGGAACATTAACATCCAGAGGGATCTGGGCGTGCAGGTCCACAGTTCCCTAAATGTTGTAACACAGGTGCCCAATGTGATTAAGAGTAGATATGACATGCTTTACTTCATCAGCTAGCGCATTGAGTACAGGAGTTGAGAAATCATGTTGCAGCTATATAAAACCTTGGTTAGGCCGCATTTTGAGTGGAGTGTGCAATTCTGATCGCCACACTACCAGAAGGACGTGGAGGCTTTAGAGAGGGGGAAGAAGATATGTACGAGGATGTTGCCAGATATGGAGGACATTAGCTATGAGGAGAGGTTAAATAAATTCGTTTTATTCTCACTAGGACGACGGAGGTTGAGCGGCGACCTGATAGAGGTCTACGCAATTATGAGGGGCATCTACAGAGTGGATAGTCAGAGGTTTTTTCCTTGGGTAGAGGGGACAATTACTGGGGGAGCATAGGTTTAAGGTTCGAGGGGCAACGTTTAGAGGAGATGTACGAGGCAAGTGTTTTACACAGAGGGTAATCGGTGCCTGGAACTCGCTGCCAGAGGAGGTGGAGGAAGCAGGGACGATAGTGACGTTTAAGGGACATTTTGACAAACACGTGAATACGACGTGAATAGAGGGAGACGGACCCCGAAAATGCAGAAGGTTTTAGTTTAGCCGGGCACTATGGTCGGCACAGACTTGGAGTGCCGAAGGGCCTGTTCCTGTGCTGTAAATTTCTTTCTTCTTTGTTCTAAATCCTATGATAAGCGAACACTATTAATGTTAGAAACTGTATAGAACCTTAGTTAGGCCACACTTGGAGGATAGTGTTCAATTCTGGTCGCCACACTACCAGAAGGATGTGGAGGCTTTAGAGAGGGTGCAGAAGAGATTTACCAGAATGTTGCCTGGTATGGAGGGCATTAGCTATGAGGAGCGGTTGAATAAACTCGGCTTATTCTCACTGGAACGAAGGAGGTTGAGGGGGACCTGATAGAGGTATACAAAATTATGAGGGGCATCGACAGAGTGGATAGTCAGAGGCTTTTCCCCAGGGTAGAGGGGTCAATAACTAGGGGGCATAGGTTTAAGGTGAGAGGGGCAAGATTTAGAGTAGATGTACGAGGCAAGTTTTTTACGAAGAGGGTAGTGGGTGCCTGGAACTCGCTACCGGAGGAGGTGGTGGAATCAGGGACGATAGTGACATTTAAGGGGCATCTTCACAAATACATGAATAGGATGGGAATAGAGGGATACGGACCCAGGAAGTGTAGAAGATTGTAGTTTAGTCGGGCAGCATGGTCGGCACGGGCTTGGAGGGCCGAAGGGCCTGTTCCTGTGCTGGACATTTCTTTGTTCTTTGTTCTTTGTTAGCTCAACTCACCGTCCTGCTCTCACATCCACATGTCCGTGATGGGCCTGCCGCAATGTTCCAGTGAACCCCAGCGCAACTGGAGGAACAGCACCTCACCTTCCGATAAGGTCATTTACAGCCTTCCGGAATTAATAATCAAATCAAGAACGTTAGACTGTGAACTCTCTCCTCCACCGTCACCCATTTTTATTTCAACCAATTTATTTTCATTTGTTCCATTGATCTGTTCCCCATCCCGCGACCCCACTTGAGCGATTTGTTCCTCGTTGCCCTCAACACAGTGCTGACCTTTGTTCCTCCATTCACACATTCTAATCTCTTTTTGTTCCACTATCAGCATCCTTGATTGCCATAATCACCACATTAATATTCATTTCGTCTTTCTGTGCAAGACATCTTAGACAATCTCCCCCTACTCCTGGCCCTCCCTCCAGCTCCACCGCTTCACGCCCCCCCCCCCCCCCCCACACACACACACACGCAGAACAGTATAAATCTGACCTATTTCCATTTCCCTCCAGCTTTGTAAAGGCGTCATGCAGACGGGAACATTTAACTTCCTTCGCTCTCCACAGATGCAGATGCAATCAGAGATTCTGAGTTTGCCCAGTATTTTATGTCTTTGTGCCTTTAAAACTTTTTTCGTCACAGGAATTCCCCAAAAACGTCTAAAATAAATTCTTGATCATGAAAACCTGCGACTAGCATCAATTCTGCACTCACACGTGCCATCATCTTCTTGATACCTTCGAGTTCCATCTCCTTTGGCTGGAGCACTATAAAATATGGAAAACGGCAATATGTTATTTTGAATGAAGGCCAAATTAAATTTACTTTTTAAAATTCATCAAGTTTCGGAACGATTCATCTGGATAACGCAGGTAATTATTGTGCAACTCGATACATTGAATAAATGTGCCATTGTCAACATTCAATGCAGCAGATTATAGTCTCACCTCTCATTGAGTTGACTTTCTGTTCGCCCTGTTGTGAAAACAGATGGTGAAACATGTCAAAAAGGTCGTCGGTTTTCCTCGAAATTGTCCTCCCCATGCCTGAAGACGCAAGCTTCATGGACATATGTTGTGTGTGAAACTCAGCCTAGCAAGCTAAGTAACAGTGAAACTGCGCATGTTTAAGTGAAGGAAGGACCTGCCGAGTCTAGTTGGGATTCAATTTTGCCCAATATCATGTGGCGGCCTCCTTTGAATTTTGGGCAGCCATTTGACAGCTCGCAGAGCTTTGTTTTCCTATGTTTGAAACGGAAAAGAACTTGGCCTGTTTAATAAAAGGTGGCAAATTCGACAATACAAACTTAGAAAAAATAAAATACCTCTCGATCGTTTCAATTTGTATGTATAAATCAATGGACCCGGTTGGATTCTGACCTTGGGTTCCTGTCTTTCTGGAGTTTGCACTTTTTCTCTGCTCCGCCGCGAGCTCCGAATACCACACACAGTCTCGGTGTATTGGCATTGCTGAATACAGTTAGTGTCAAAACATGTGGAAAGGTCCTGACAATATTGACCATTAACATCCTAAGAAGTACCGATGAGGTTGATTGACCATGTTAACTTGTCCCTTAGTGCCCGAGCATGTGCAGGTGCGGTGTATTGGTCATGATAAATTCTCCTTAGTGTCCAAATGTGTGCAGGTTAGGTGCATTGGCCATGCAAATCTACCGCATAGTGTTCAAATGTTAGATTGGTCTACGAGGATGGGGAGGGTAGTGGGATTGGGCGGCATGCTAATTTCGATGGGACGAAAGGCCTCCTTCAACAATGTATGCACTATAAGGATCTCAGGAATTCTCCCATTTTATAAATACGTTTATCTCAAGGCTGATGGACATATCTATATTGTTTGCTTAGCTCGTATTTTGACTTTCCTTCAGAACGAACAGTTACTTTTGCGTGCCTCCTCACATATTGAACTATTTTGTCAATCGAAATTAACCTTCGGAAATTTTGCCACTGGGAAATACAACACTGAATTTCTGCGAAGGATGACCATAGGCACATGGAACAGGGATGCGCGTGCAGAACATTTAAGGAATCCGCCTCCATTGGCATCTATCAGGTTAGATGATGTGACCATGCAAAAATTGCCCCCTGGTGTCCAGTGATATGGTTAGATGGATTTGCAAAGCTATATTGTCCCTTTGTATCCAAAGCTATGCAGGTTAGGTGGATTCTCCATAATAAAAAAAAAATGTCCTTTAGTGTCGAAAGATGTGCCGGTTAGGTGGGTTATATTTTTTTAAATGTTGCTCATTGTCCAAAGATGTGCTGATTAGGTGGATTGATCATGCTAGTTTGCCTCTTGCTGTTCAACGATGTGCAGGTTAAATGTGTCCCCTTAGTTTCCAAAGGTCTGTTGGTGAGGTTGCTTGACCATGCTAAATTCGCGCCTTAGTGACCAGAGCTATCCTGACTCTTGCGATTCTATGGTTCAATATATAGAACTGTTTTGCAAATGTACTCACGACGCTTGATGATGACGCCAGCAATGAGCGCCGCAATCAGCAAAACGATGATGAAGGCAGCACACACTGGGCCAATGGCCAACGACATGTTCTTCTGTTCAACTAATAAGTGATAAAATGGGAAATCAGTGTAAGAATTTTTCGGGGGCAGGGGGAGGGAATGTCAACACTTCTGGCAGAGACCATTACGATAATGCATGCATCTTTCGATACCTCCGCCACGATAGAGTTTTTCGGTTCATGTATCATTATGTAAAAAGCGATTGCAAGATGTCACCCTTGATAGGCAATTTGTTCTCCTGATTTCAATGGCAGCCGTTAACTGCTGTGCCCTCTGAAGGTGGCCAAATGTATTTCCAATAAAAGCCTTCCCAGAGCTACAAATATCACTACTCACCATTCCCTGCCAATTACATAAACTCGTTTCTCAGTCAATTTTTGCAGTGTTATTAGCAAATGTTTATCCTTCGCCATCAACTGATGAATTTTATTTCTAATTCAGTTCAATCAAATAATGGCAGGTTGATACAGATGCCTGAGGCATCTTCCCACCAAACATACCTTCGCATGGTTTGGCTGCCTAACCTTAAATCCAATGGCTTGTGATAAACAAACATACACCACAGACTGATGTTCGATACAACTGTTTACAGCACATTTGTTGAAAAACCATACGAACTATTGGTACATCCTGCAAAATATCAACCAGAAACTCATTACCTACTTAGAAACGTAGAAATGGTATGCGGCCATATATATATTGTCTCAATTGAACGGATTCGGAACACTGTGTGTGAAGGACGATCACTGTAAGCACGTCCTAGCTCAGTTCTGTTGTGGTCAGCGATAAAAAAAAACAAGGGGCCAATCTAATACCAACTCAAGCCGCCCCCCCCCCACCCCCACATACACACAAACATTTCTGCCAACTACATAGCCGCATTTCTAATCCATCATACTTGATATCCTTTGCAACGGGCTTGTTCATTTTGCAAACAGGGCTTTGCATTGGCCGCATATGGAGTCCCAGTTCAGGATTCTCTTAAATTTAACAAAGAACAAGAATAAAGAACAAGGAAAATAACAGCACACGAACAGGCCCTTTGGCCCTTCGACCATGCTGCCCGTCTGAACTAAATGTCCCTCCCGTTCCGGGGACCGAATCCCTCTATTCCCATCCTATACATGTATTTGTCGAGATGGCCTTTACTGTCACTATCGTTCCTGCTTCGACTACGTCCTCGGGCAGCGGGTTCCTGGCTTCCACCACTCTCAATGTAAAAAGTTTCCCTCGCACATCTCCTTAAACGTTGCCCCTCACACCTAATCCTATGCACCCTAGTAATTGACTCTTCCACCCTGGGAAGAAAATCTTCCGACTAATCACTCTGCCCATGCCCCTCAAAGTCTTGTCGACTTCTATCAGATCACCCCTCAACCTCCGTCATTCCAGTGAGAACGAAACAGAAGTTTCCAACCTCTCCTCATACCTAATGCACGACATAACATGGATTTATATCGCAGTTAGGATGGCAAATATAATGCCAACATTCATGTAGAGAGGGCTGGAATACAACAGCAGAAATGTACGGCTGAAGCTCTGTCCGGGTGTGCCCATACCCTATTTAGAATATTATGAGCAGTTATGGGCTCGGAACCTGAAGAAGGATGTGTTGTCCTTCGTGAAGGTACAGAGGAGCTTCAGAAGAAGGCGGAATGAAGGTTTTGTCATACGAAGAACGGCTGAGGATTTTGAGGCTTTACTCCACTGAATTTGGAAGGTTGTGGGGGTATCGCATTGAGACTTACAGCTTACTGAGAGGCCTGGATAGAGTGGACGTGTAGAGGATGTTTCCACTATTCAGAGCGACTAGAACCCGAGGGCAAGCATCAGAATGAAGGAACTATCCGTTAAACCATAAATGTGGAGGATCTACCAGTTTAATTTGGATAAATGTGAAGTTATTCACTTTGGTCGGAAAACAAAAAGGCAGATTACGACCTGAACGGTTGTTAGATTGGTCTACGGGGATGGGGGAGGGGAGTATGCTGCGGGAATTGGGTGTCCTTGTGCACCAGTCGCTGAAAAGCATGCTGGTGCAGCAGACGTCAAATAATCCAAATTGCATGTTGGCTTGAAATGACAGGTTTCGAGCACGGGAACAGGGATGTGTTGCTGCAATTATACAGGGCCTTGGTGACGTCACAACTAGAATATTTTGTGCATTTTTGTTCCCCTGCTCTGCAGAAGGATGTTCTTGCTCTCGAGGGAGTGCAGCGAAGCTTTGCCAGACTGATTCCTGTGTTGGCGGGACTAATGTTTGAGGAGAGAATGACCAGGTTGGAATTGTTCTCGCTGGAGTTCAGAAGAATGAGGGGTGATCTTACAGAGACTTATAAAATTCAAACAGGACTAGATAGGGTAGATGCTGATGGAAGTTGCCCATGTTGGGTGTTTCCAGAACCAGGGTCACAGTCTTAGGATTGAGAGAAGATCATTTAGGACAGAATTGAGGAGACATTGCTAAACACAAACAGCAGTGAGCCTGTGGAATTCATTACTACAGGGAGTAGTTGAGGATAATACATTTAAAATATTCCATACGCGGCTAGATATGGCACTTGAGGCGAATGGCATCAAAGGCTCTGGGGAGAAAGCAGGATCAGACTATTGAGTTTGATGATCAGCATGATCGTGACGAATGGCGGAGCAGGCTCGAACGCCGAATGGCTTCCTCCTGCTCATATCGTTCATGTCTCTGTGAATTTATTCAGCTAGCGCATGGTAAAACTTTACAACTCATTGTCACAGAACGCTGTGGAGGTCAACTCACCGAGTGGCTTTGAGACAGCGATAGCTAGGTTACTTGATTATTAAGATGTGGAGATGCCGGCGTTGGACTGGGGTGAGCACAGTATGAAGTCTTACAACACCAGGTTAAAGTCCAACAGGTTTGTTTCAAACACTGGCTTTCAGAGCGCAGCTTCTTCACCAGGTGAATGAAGTGGTGACTTCCACGGACTCATATATAGACAAAGTCAATGGTGCAAGATGCTATATTGAATGCGAGTTTTGGCAGGTAATTATGTCTTTACAGGTTCAGACGTTGCGAGAGGGATAATCACAGCTTAAAGAGTTGTGAATTGTCTCAAGCCAGGACTGTTGGTAGGATTTCGCAAGCCCAGCCCAGATGGTGGGGTGTGAATGTAATGCGACATGAATCCAAGGTCCCGGTTGTGGCCGCACTCATGTGTGCGGAACTTGGCTATAAGTTTCTGCTCGGCGATTCTGCGTTGTCGCGCGTCCTGAAGAACGCTTTCCCGAAGATCAGTGGCTTTCAAAGTATCGTCTTGCATCTTTGACTTTGTCTATATATATGTTTCTACAATCAGCCTCTTCATACAATAAGTATCTCATATATGTCCAAATTAATGGGAACATTCTGTTAACTTCTATTATCTTCTGTTAACAGAATGCCGACAACGAATAATATATTGAGATACTAAAAGATACCGCTTGGTTGTTGATCCTTACCTTTCTCGGTAACCTCCACAGATTTGCTGAACGGGGACAGCTTCCAATGTCCCAAAACAAATGTTTGGTAACGGCAACTATAATTTCCTAAAGAATCCAGATCCGTGACATTTATAGCAAATGTCAGCTTTTTCTGACCATCGCTCACTTCGAGAGTTTGTACATGTTGTTCGCTGGGAATTCTGTGCAAGTAAAATATTCCGCCGGCAAACCGAATGTCACCTTCGCAGGAAATAAGGACAGTGTCACTGTTTGATCGGCGTTTGCTGATGGTTGGCGGCGAAACTTTGTCTGTAACAAAGCAGAGACAAGATGTTGAGATGCACAACAAATAGCGTTTGATTTTAGTCAAAACGATGATGCGCTGAATTTCGGAACATCAAATCAAAATGTGATTAAGAGGGTCTATAAAGCAATCCAGGCTATGCAGCTCCCACCGGATCCGGTATGTTTACAGTGTTTGTTCCCAAGAATCACACGTCAATGCAATGCGAGGGTTAAGAACGGGCATATCACGTATGAACAGAGAGCGTATTTACATTTCACACCCAGAAATCCCAAGTTAATTAAGTTGTTTTACGTGGCAATTAGCGACACTGCTTAAGACTGATGAAAGCGTTACTATCTCCCATACGGCAATAAGGTCACTAAGACCCGAAAGAAGCGAGAAACACATTTTAGAGTTAAATAGAAGTTACACTTAAATAAAAGAACGGATTCTCTTCACAAGGAGCAGCAGGAAGAAACACCAGCCCTGCAGTGACACTCCCTAAAACCGTTCCTGGACAATGTTTCAGGCTTGTTGAACTCACTCCCGCCTACCAGACGCACACTGTAGTCCCATTCTTCATGCCCCGGATGTTATCTCATTCTTTGTTCGTGCCGACCGCGCACGCGAAAATTTGGCAGACACTCCAAGATTAGTGTTTTCACTGAAAGAATCGAATGGAGAGATGAATGAAACAAAATAATTTCATGCCCAACCTTCCCCTTTGGTGGAAAACTGGCCGAAGAGTCCATTAATATCTCATGATAGACGAGAACCCAGGCTGGAGAAGATTTCCAACTCAACATTAGAACATAGAACATATAACATAGAGCACACAGTGCAGAAGGAGGCCATTCGGCGCATCGAGTCTGCACCGACCCATTTAAGCCCTCTTCCGCCCTATCCCTGTAACCCAATAACCCCTCCTAACCTTTATGATCATTAAGGGCAATCTATCATTGCCAATCCACTTAACCTGCACATCTTTGGACTGTGGTAGGAAACCAGAGCACCCGGAGGAAACCCACGCAGACATGGGAAGAACGTGCAGACTCAGCGCAGACAGTGAGCCAGAGGGGAATCGAACCTGGGGCCCTGGCGCTGTGAAGCCACAGTGCTATCCACTTGTGCTACCGTGCATCCATTAGTAAGTTTTATGGACAGTTGATGAGATTCGTATCCTCCTGCATCAAATCTTCGCCGCGGACCTGACAATAAACTAGACTGCCATGAACCACTTTTTTACTTTTCCTTATGTCAATCCTTAAATACATTTTTACGGTTCATTTTTATATCGTAGTCTTGTTGTCTATAGGTCGCCGTTTTCGCCCCTGTATCTGATCGGTCCAGTAAATATTTGCTGTTCCCCAAATTGGTCCCAGGTTCTAACGTGCCCCAAATGGGCAGGCACCTGGTAGATGAAACTCAATGCAGTGAAATGTGAGGTCATGCATTTTGATAGAAGAAACTTGGGGAGGCAATCTCGGTTCAATGGCTGAGCATTGAGGAGACTCCAGGAGCACGTGGACCATGGGGGTCACGTGCATAATTCTCTGAAGGTGGCCAGGCAAGTTGAAACAGTTGTTAAGAAGAGGATCCCTAGTATACAAAGCGAGTCATTGAGATACACGCCAGGAGGTGCGACACCCCTACAAATCTTTGGTCAGACCACATTTGGGACTCTGTTTAGGGCACCTTATTTCAGGAAGGATGTTAAAGCCCTGGAGAGAGTTCAGATGAGGGTTCCTAGAATGATAGCAGGAATGAGGAATTTTAGATACAAGGAAAGAGTAGAGAAATCGGAATTGTTCTCCTTGGATCCGAGTTGATTAAGAGGTGACCTAACTGATGTGTTCAATATTCTGAACATTTTGTCAGAGTGAAGAGGGATATTCTGTTTCCAGTAGATGGTATGTCAGCGACGAGGGGATCACAATTTCAAGATGGTCATCAAGAGGGCTCGGAGTGAAATGAGCAGAAATGTTTTTACTCAGGGAATTGTTGGGTTTGGAATGCGCTGCCTGGAAGAGTGGCGGATGTGGATTCCATCGGAGGTATCAAAAGAGAGCTGGATACATATTGAAAAGGATTAATTCAGAGTGCCGCAGAAATAGGGATGGAGAATGGGACAAGTTGGGTAGTTCCATCGGGAGCCGGTGCAGACACGATGCGGCCAATGGCCGCCTTCTGTGGAGCAAACAACAAAACACACGAATTGACGATGAATTCTACAGTCTATATTTCATTTTGATGTTCACCTTTGCTTCCTTAGTTAACCACGGAGGATGCACACTTTGCGAATCGTCATTGCTCATTGAAATACATCTTACGGAAAGTTAATAAGTTCCCTGTAAACGTCAGACACAACACCTGTATTATCCTAACTTTTGTGATCGACATGTTGTCAAATAATAAAAACAATGGAATGGAACGTGCCTGCTGGTAGGCACCCTATTGCGTACCACTGGAGTTCAGAAACAATAAGGCAAAGAAGGTGGCCACGTCGCCACAGTCCCGATGACCATCGGCTGTTACCTCTTTGAATGTGAGTGTTGAATGGTGGTGATTTCACCTGAGGATGATCACAGCTCAGGCAAGTTTGAGAAGCCAAGGCCTTCATAGATAACCTATTGGAAATCTTTTGGAAACCTTTGGACCTTCACAAATAACCGTTTTGAAACCTCTTGGAAAGAATATGGTCGATGAAAAAATGTGTGTACTGGTGGAGGTAGTTGGAACACGATTTTGCCATTGTGAGAAATCCATGTGCCCAATATAATATTTGTCGTCGAATCAATGAAGGTATTTATTGAAGGAATCCCTTCAACATCCCACTCTACTTCATGCAAATATACTGAGGCAGAATTAGCGGCAGCGATGGTAACAAGTAAATCAATCATAATGATATTGATAACTGTACATTTTAGAATTTACGAAAGTAGCATTTGGGTTTGCTGGAATCATGGACCCCAAGTTGTGCCATGTATTTGATAAGGTGTGGCCGAGACAAATATATTTGGGTTGACGTTGTACTCTGCTGTGCTGCAACAGTTGCATTATTTTGGATCACCGACCCCTGAACTATCCTATTCCCTCATCTCGTTCGCCTTTGAACTGACTCAGAACGGTAAAACAGGACAAGGCTTTCGGAAGAGGTATGATATGATATAATGATAAAGAACTGTTAGACAATTGGGGTCGCCATGGCGGCACACTAGTTGGCACAGTGGGTCAGCGCTGCCTCTTAGCTCATGGGATCCGTGTTCAATTACAGACTTTGGGTCACTGACTGTGTGGTGTTTGCACTTTCTCCCGTGTCTGCGTAGGTTTCATTCGGATGCTCCGAACTCCTCCCCTCAACTACCCGAACAGTCAACTAGAAAATCAGATAGGAACCGGAGAACATTGGGCTGTATTCCCCACCGACAAGATGCTTCGTTTTGCCTGCAGCACCGGGGTTTCCCCGACGGCGTGGGTTTGCCCTTCAATGGGAAACCCTATTGACCAACCGGCGTAACGGATTACCCGACGCAGAGTGACCTCTCCCATCTGCTGCCAATCGCTTGTCAGTCGATTTTGAGATCACCCTTTTTGTATCCACTCCAGCAATTTTAAAGTTCGTTTTGTTTTCAACCGTGCCTCTAATTCACCACAACATAGTTTAAGTTAAAATTTTCAGACAGGGAAATGTGGAAAACCTTTCCAGCAGAGATATAACTGGTGTAAACTTATACATTTGGCAACGATCTAAAAACGTGTTGTCAAGGTTTTTATGGTCTCAGAGAATCATAGATTTTACAGTGCTGAAGGACCCCATTCGGTCCAGAGAGTCTGCACCGACCCTTGTAAAGAGCGCACTACCTAACCTCACAACTCCGCCTTGTCCACTGAACCCAGGAACCCCACCTCACCTTTGTGGACACTAAGGGCAATTTAGCATGGCCAATGCACCTAACCTGCACATCTTTGGACTGTGGGAGGAAACCGGAGCACCCGGAGGAAACCCATTCTTCAATTTAATCCGTAGGAACCGATTCTGCGTTCAACGGGACACATTACTTCAAACACTCTGCTGCGAATTTCATTGCCAGCAGGAGGTGCGCACCTGAGCAGTTAGCCGAGAGTGCTGAACGGGACAGATCCTGGCAATCTGCTGACACTGTTTCTCGCTGCTTGTAATGCAATGCAGAACAATTAGGCAGATGGAGTATTGTTCCCCCGAGAAATAATACTGATTATTCAATTTTAAAAACGAGCATTTGATGAGGAATCTGAACGTTTACTTCCTTGTTGGCCGACAAGAGACCGACATTAGCCTGGAAAAATATAACAAAAATATTTGAAGTGGCTAGCTTGGCAGACCAATGTCCAAAGGCCAAAGTGAATCCCATTGATATTCGCTTTGGGGGAAACCGATCTGATACTTTCAGAGCAATCGGCAGTTGATGTAATGGCACAGGCGGACTCAGGTTTGGTATCATACCTCCAATGTGTATCTGAACGGGATCGCTCTCATCTGAATGTATCCATCCGTTCTTCTTCCAAGTCTGACATCGGCAAATATACTTTCCTGCCCTGCCTACAGAGAAGGAATGATCTAAATATGTCTTGCATTGTATTTTCTTAAAGTCCTTATGATCAACATCTTGCCCATTGTGAAAATATTCGATCCGTGTGGCAGGACAGTCGCACCGGCAACTCAAAGTTATTTTCTCTCCGGTAATAAACTTCCGAAAAGCTGGATACACAGTCACGACTGGTTTCCGTAAACGATCTGGAATAAAAACAAAACGCATTTAAAACAATGTATGTGCAGAAACTAATGTCTGCAGATCGCATTAACCGACTTCCACAATCACAGTAGCGAGATGCGATTCCTCAATGAAATAACATAGAAGTCGATATTTAGCAGGTTCGGTGTTTAATGTTCCAATAAATCTAGTGCGCCGAAATAAACGTGCATTTTAAAATCAATTGTACCCACATGCGGAATGGCTCTTTGAAGATTCAGAGAACAGAGTGTGCCAGTGTAACTGCTGTAATGTTAAACCTCACAGCCCCCACACGGTGACTGGTGGGAATTGTGCCGAATACAATTGACAAACTTTTGAGAAGCCGTGATTGTCATTCCAAAAATTAAAGGTGATTGGTTGGGAGAAGTAGAAACATAAGAGAACAAAGGTGCAGAGTAAAGTCCGCATCAGACATTCTGTGTAAACCAGATCCACATGATTGAAAATCAATTCCTTTTATGCTCGTGTCACTCACCTGCTTCGACATCCCCGACCAGCTCACCGACTTCAACTGTAAAAAGCAGAGTTACACAATTACGGGAAAAATAATGAAATTGAATAAAACGTTCCTGAACATATTCCAATTCGAACAAGTCTCTGATACCGGAGAATAAAATATACAGTTATCAACAGATAGGCAACATGGGTGTGATGAATGGATATATAATACAGAGTTATGGATAGAGAGACAATATAGAATGCGGAATACAGGGTTAACGGTAGGGTTCTTGGGAATGTGGAGGCGCAGAGAGGTCTTGGGATCTATGTTCATAGATCTTTGAAAGTTTCCACTCAAGTTGATAGAGCTGTGAAGAAGGCCTATGGTGGGCTGGCGTTCATTAGCAGAGTGATTGAATTTAAGAGCCGCGAGGTGATGATGCAGCTGTACAAATCCTTGGTAAGGCCACATTTGGAGTACTGTGTGCAGTTCTGTTCGCCTCATTTTAGAAAGGATGTGGAATCTTTGGAAACGGTGTAAATGAGATTTGCCATGATGTTGCCTGGAATGGAGAGTAGGTCTTACGAGAAAAGGTTGAGGGTGCTCGGCCTTTTCTCATTAGAACGGAAGAGGATGAGGGGCGACTTGATAGAAGTTTATGAGCTGATCAGGGGAATAGATAGAGTAGACTGTCAGAGACTTTTCCCCCGGGTAGAACAAACCATTACAAGGGACATAAATTTAAGGTGAATGGTGGAAGATAGAGGGGGGGGGTGTCAGAGGTAGGTTCTTTACCCAGAGAGTAGTGGCGGCATGGAATGCACTGCCTGTAGAAGTAGTTGAGTCGGAAACATTAGGGACCTTCAAGCGGCTATTGGGTAGGTACATGGATTACGGTAGAGTGATGGGGTGTAGATTAATTAGTTCTTAATCTAGGACAAAGGTTCGGCGCAACATAGTCGGCATAAGGGCCTGTTCTGTACTGTATTTTTCTATGTTCTATGTTCTATGTTCTGTAGAGTTATGGATAGAGAGACAATATAATGTTATGGATAGTGAGACAATGTAAAGTAATGGATAGAGAGATAATATGAAGTTATGAATAGAGAGACAATACAAAGTTCTCGACGGAGAGACAATATGAAGGTATGGATAGAGAAACAATATAAAGTTATGGATAGAGATACACAATTTAATGTTATGGATAGAGAGACAATATAGAGTCATGGATAGAGAAACAATATAAAGTTATGGATAGAGAGACAATATAAAGTTATGGATAGAGAGACAATATGAAGTGAAGGATAGAGAGACAATATAATGTTCTGGACAGAGAGACAATATGAAGTTATGGATAGAGAGGCAATATAAAGTTATGGATAGAGAGACACAATATAATGCTATGGATAGAGAGACAATATAGAGTTATGGATAGAGAGACAATATGAAGTTATGGATAGCGAGACAGTATAAAGTTATGGATCGAGAGACAATATACATTTATGGATAGAGAGACAATATAGAATGCTGGCTAGGTAGGTGCGGTGAGGGAGGGCAGAGGTTATTGGAGTGAGGCGTCCTGTGGGGGAGGTCCAGGGTACTGGAATCAGGTGTGGTGGCGTGTGGTGTGGGGAGAGGCAAAGGGGGCTGTAGTGAGGGATATGTGTCGGAGGCGGGGTCTTGGATTGAGGTGGGGAGGCGTGACGGGGAAGCAGAACGTGTATGGGTGAGGTGGGGGAGTCACAGCGAATTGCAATGAGCTAGGGTGTGATGGTGAAGCGGAGGGTAAATGGGTGACGCGGGGTGAGTTGGACGGCAAAGGGTGTTGGAGTCAGGTGGGGTGCGAAAGAGAGAGTTGGAGTAAGGTAGGGTGAGAAAGAGTGCGTTGGAGTATGGTGGATGTGCTGAGGGGAGGCAGAGGGTATTGGAGTCAGGTAGTGTGAGAAAGAGTGCTTTGAGTAAGGTGGGTGTGCTGAGGGGAGACAGAGGGTGTTGGAATGAGTTGAAGTATGGGGAGGCAGAGGGTGTAGAGAGGAAGCGGAGTGTAGTGTGCGAAGGCACGGTGTGTGGTGAAGTGAGTGATGGAGCCAGAGGGTGTTGGGGTGAGGCGGGGTGGGACGGAGAGGGACATGGCATTCTGGCAAGGGCGATGCCATTCAGAAATAACGTTTTAAAAGTAAAATTTCTGTCTGGTGAACGGGTGGCATAATGGTTTGAAAGTTGTGCACCTCGTGATCCACAGATTTTCAAGTTGAGCAGGAAAAGGTGGATGAGACATAACGCGAGTGAAACAGGTTGCGAGGATAGATAGAGCCCGGTGGCAACTGTGTTGCTATTCTCCCTCCTTGCCTCACAACAGGGTGGGTCAGGGTCCATTGAAAGAGGTGTGTGGAGGTTCTAACTGAGAGAAACGGAGAAAGTCCACAATGACCCCCAATCCACCTCCCTCCCCTCTCTCATGCTATGGAACGTGTTACTGCAACATGTGGCAAGCCTTGGCTGACCGAATATCCTTCATCCAATCATCGTTCATATCGACGGAGCCTCTGGTGAGGTCCCCAAGATAATGCATTCTCCTTATTTTCCTTATCTCTATTGGCGACAGTAGCATAGCACTCAGTATTGAGGGATTACTCTGTTGAACAGTTCATTGACCACTTGGATTCGCCACAGACGCGTAGATGTTCGGAGTGGTCGTCAGGTAAAACACAAGGAAACACGACTAATCGAACACCAATTTGGTGCATGAACATATTGTACAGCAAGCTTCTGGGTGGCTGTATCTGACACTCCCTTCAAATGTTTCTCTGAATAATATTTACTCGTCCCATCCCTGATGAGATCTGCCTCTAAGGGGCTGTTTAGCACAGGTCTAAATCAATGGCTTCGAAAGCAGACCAAGGTATGCCAGCAGCACGGTTCAATTCCCGAACCAGCCTCCCCGAACAGGCGCCGGTATGTGGCGACTCGGTCTTTTCACAGTAACTTCATTTGAAGCCTACTTGTGACAATAAGTCATTTTAATTTCATTTCAATTAGCGCTCATTGTACCATGGGACAGATATTCTTCCGTTTGCTACTTGCTCATGAACGAGCAACAGCTCCGTATATGATTACGAGCGAAATAAGACGATTTCGGATTGTAACACGTTTAGATAACACATCCCGCACAGTGCTGCGTACTCCATTTCCATTCCAAACATGGACTGTTTGGGTCAAGTTTGCACGGTCTCCCCGTGTCTGCGTGGGTTTTATTCTGATGCTCCGGGTTCCACCCACTTCCAAAGATGTGGGGCGTAGGTTGATTGGCCAATGCGGATGGCAAAAAGATCTGCACGGTTGCTGGACTGGCCATGTTAAATTTGTCGCTCAGTGTCCATAGATTTGCATGTTAAGTGAGTTGGCCGTGATAACTTCTTCTTTCATGTCTAAAGATGTGGCGATTAGGTGGATTGGCCATGCTAAATTACACCTTGGTGTTCAAAATGTTATGTGGTGTTACGGATAAATGGTGTGGTCCTCGGGAGGGTGCTATGTCGGAGTGTCGTGCAGACATGATGAGCCAATCATTCTGGTGCACTTCCTTCTGCACTGTAGGAACTCTGTGATTTCTATAATATTCCCAGCCAGTTCAGTATTTCGGAATTGAAACTAGAATTGAAAATTCACTCAGCAGTGGAAGCCAATTCTGTCGGCCGACGAATAGTCCTAATTATTTCAGCCAATTGCTTCATCCATAAATGGAACGCACGAGAGGAAGGCTGAGATCAATAACGCTTTGATCTCGCCCTCTCTTTTTTCCGAAAAACAGACAATCTCAGAACCCATTTCTGTCCTGTTTCTCATCCCTGGAGTTGCCTTGACCCTAGTCCAACAGATTAATTTGCCAGACAGAACATGTTGTTTTCTCATATATGTTCCTGATGCCCCGGAACAGTGCATTTGATCCTCCAATGCTGCGCCGATCATGATGCCTATCTAAACTAAAACCTGCTGCAATTCAGAGGTACCTTGCCATCTATTCCCATCCTTTTTGTTTATTTTTCAAGATACCTATTAAACGTTCACCACCTCCTCGGGCACCGCGTTCCAGGCAATCACCACAGTCTGAAAAAAACCTTGATCACACATCTACTCTAAACTTTCCTATTCACACCTTAAACGTCTGCTGCCTCGTTCTTGACTTTTACACCCAAAGAAAAAGCACATGACTATCCACTCTGTCCATGCCACTTGCAATTTTGTAGATTTCTATCAGGTTGCCCCTCAACCTCTGTCGTTCCAGTGAAAACAACCCGAGTTGACCCTACCTCTCCTCACAGCTGACACGCTCCAGACCATGCAACATCCTGGTACATCTCCTCTGTATCCTCTCCTGCTGATAAGGATAGGAAGGGGTGTTGGATACCAACCATTCCTCAAGAAGAGCCATGGAGCAGCAGGATTGATTAGGATTGATAGCTACATCCCTGATATTGGATATCAAAAAATTCAAGATGCTCTGAGTGCCTTTGTTGTGATTTTATTGTTTAATTATGCATGCATCTTATCTGTTAATTGTGCTCATATAATGTGCATGATGTACCCTTAATCGATAGTCACGATTGGACATAGATAACCAGTAAGGAATTACTTGTGTGTGCTAATTTCTTGTCATGGAATCTGAAAGCCGTTCAGAGGCTGGTGTGGAAGAAATGGATTTGAATTCATGGGACATTGGCAACAGTACTGGAGAAGAGAGGACCTGTTCTGTTGGGACGGTCTTCATCTGAATCATGCTGGGACCAGAGTCCTGGCGAACCGTATAATTAGGGCTGTAGATAGGGTTTAAACTTAATAGTGGGGGAAGGGGGGTTCAATTTCATGGAGAATTGGAAAAGCAAAGTTATATGAGGGGGTAGAAGGGCAGGTTAATTATGCGGACTTTCAACTAGTTAAATGAACCGAGGCTCAGGAGAGTTTAGTTAAGTTTCCCGAACACGTAATAGACCAGAGATTATAGAAAATGGCAGAAAGCTAACCTCAGGAAGAGCAAAAAAAGGTGACAAGTGTGAGAAGGGAGGTGGTCAATGCAGGATTGAGGGCGTTGTGCGTAAATGCGTGCAGCATACGGAACAAGGAAAATTAGCTTGTCACGCGCATTGACATTGGCCGGTACGATGCTGTGGGCATCACAGAGACGGGGTTGCAAGGGGATCAAGGCTGGGATCTAAAGGATATGGATCCTATCGAAAGGACAGGTGGATGGGCAAATGGTTGAATTGTTCGTAAGGAATGAAGATAAATCGACAGCAAGAAGCGATGTAGGATAAGAATGCATAGAAACTCTGCGGGATTGAGGAATTACAAAGGTAAAAAGGTCCTGATGGGAGTTATGTACAGTTCCCCTAGCAGTGATCAGATTGTGGGACAGAAAGTAAATCAGGAGATCGAAAAGGCAATATGATATGAATCACGGGGTACTTCAATATGCGAGTGTATTTTGAAAATCATGTTGGTAATGGGTCCCAAGAAAAGGAATTTGTGGAATGTCGAGAACATGCTTTTTTGGAGCAACTTGTGACAGAGCCAATTCTGGATTTGGTGATGTGTAATGAGGCAAACTTGATTAGGGAACTTAAGGCGAAGGTACCCTGAGGGAGAAGTGACCACATATTTTCACTAGAGTTTGAGAGGGAGAAGCTGCAATCAAATCTAACGCTTTCCCAATGAAATAAGGGTAACGACAAAGACATGAGAGAGGAATTGGCCAGAGTTGAGTCTCTACAGAAATTCATTCCAAGGAGAAGTAAACCTGCTCAGGGGAGGGCGAGGCACTAGTGGCAGACGAGGCATTCAGGGACATAATAAAAGCAAAAGAAAAAGCACAGAAAGTGGCGAGGATTAGTGAGAAGCCAGAGGATTGTCAGCCTTTAAAAGCGAGCAGAGGACAACTAAAAAAGCAAAAGGTGAGAGAAGATGAAATATATGTGCAAGCTAGCTAGTGATATAAACACGATAGCTAGGATTGTTTTTCAATATAGAACATAGAACTGTACAGCCCAGTACAGGGTTTTCGGCCCACGATGTTGTGCCGAACTAGTCTGAAACTAAGATCAAATCAACCTACTCCCAATCATTCTAGTGCACTCCAAAGGCCTATCCAATAACCGCTTGAAAGCTCCTGAAGTGTCCGGCTCCACTACCATATCTGGGAATGCGTTCCAAGCCCCAACCACACTCTGAGTAAAGAAGTTACCTCTGAAATCCCTCCGATATCTTCCACCATGAACCTGAAAGTTATGCCCCCTTGTAACAGCTATAATCCACCGAGGACAAAGTCGCAGAACGTCCACTCTATGTATCCCTCTCATCGCCTCATACATCTCAATTAAGTCACCTCTCATCCTCCTTCTCTCCCATGAGAAAAACCCTCGCACCTTCAACCTGTCCTCATAAGACCTACCCTCCAATCCCGGCAGCATCCTGGTAAATCTCCTTTGCACCCTTTCCACTGCTTCCACATCCTTCCTATAATGATGTGACCAGAACTGCACACAATACTCTAAATGTGGTCTCCAACGTCTTGCACAGTTGCAGGATAACCTCGCTGCTGTAAAACTCAATCCCCCCGTTAATAAATGCTAACACACTATTAGCTTTCTTCACGGGTCTATCCACTTGGGTGGCAACTTTCAGAGATCTATGGACATGACTTGCGAGATCTCTCTGCTCCTCTACATTCTACAGAAACCTGTGTGAACCCTATAATCCACATTCAAATTTATCCTACCAAAATAAATCATCTCATATTTATCTGGTTTAAACTCGATCTGCCGCTTTTCAGCACATCTCTGCATCCGAGCAATGTCTCTTTGCAGCCTACAACAGCCCTCGACATTATCCACTACTCCACTAATCTTGGTGTCATCAGAGAATTTACTAACCCAACCTTCAACTCCATCATCCAATTCATTGATAAAAATCATAAATCGCAGAATACCCAGCACTGATCCCTGTGGTACACAGCTGGTGACTGGGCTCCAGGATGAAAATGTACCGTCTACTACCACCCTCTGTCTTCTATGTGATAGCCAGTTACTGACCCAATCGGCCAAATTTCCCTCTATGCCATGCCTCCTTACTTTCTGCATGAGCCGACCATGGGGCACCTTATCAAACGCCTTACAAAAATCCATGCATCGACGTCAACTGCTGTACCTTCATCTATGTACACAGTTTCCTTCTCAAAGAATACAATCAAACTTGTGAGGCAAGACGTACCCCTCACAAATGATCTTGAACGCTATCTCACAGGACCCTTTCCAATAATTTACCTATGACCGAAGTGAGACTAACCGGCCTATAATTCCCAGGGTTATACCTATTCCCTTTCTTGAACGAGGAGACAGCAGTCGCCTCTCTCCAGTCTCATGGCACTATTCCTGTAGTGAGGAATTCACTATTCCTGACAGTGAGGACATAACGATCAAAGCCAAAGGCTCTGCAATCTCATCCCTCGCCTTCCAAAGAATCCAAGGGTATATCCCATCAGGCCCAGGGGTCTTATCTAACCTCAGGCTTCTCAACATTTCTGACACATCTTCCTTCCGAATACCTACGTCCTCCAGCCTGGCTGCCTGTATCGCAATATCCTCCTCAACAACATGGCCCCTCTCCTTTGTGAACACTGAAGAAAAGTATTCATTTAGGGCCTCTCCTGTATCTGCAGACTCCATGCACACGTTCCCACTTTTGTCCGTGACCGGCCCTAACATCACCTTGGTCCTGCGGCAAGTAGCCATGCCCCCTCCTAGCTCCCGTAAGCCCTTTCTTGAGCTCCTTCCTAGCTATCTTGTATCCCTCGAGTGAACTCACTGAACCTTGTTTTCTCATCCTTACGTCCTTCTTCCTCTTGACAAGACATTCAACCTCTTTTGTAAACCATGGATCCCTCACTCGACCATTTCCTCCCTGCCTGACAGGGACATACATATCAAGGACACGCATTATTTGCTCCTGACAGGTGGGATATGACATGAATAAGTGTGCAAGTATGCAGTTGGGTAGGAAATGAACAGAAAGGCAGAGCAAGTGCCAGGCAACATCCATTTCCTTCAAATAAGGACCTAACACCTGCCCCCAGTGACTGTACCGGTTCACGAACAGCATCACCTTCTGAAGGGCAACGGGGCATTGGTGTGTGCAGTCCGCAATTGGCAACGAAAATGCCATTTTGCCCTTTAATTTACGAGGATTTGAGGACAGAAATGAAGATGCCTTGCTGCAATGCGATACAGACGTGTTGAGTCTGCATCGGGAGTATTGTGCACAGTGTTTGTCTCCGTTCCTAAGGAACTTCAGATGTGCCTTAAAGCATACATCAAGTTAATTCCAGGGATGGCGGAACTCGCCAGTGAGGAGCGATTGAGGTAACTGAGCCTGTTACCTCTACTGTTTCGAAGCAAAGGGGTAATTGGAACTTATAAAACTATTACAGGGCAGGACAGATTTTATAATCCCTTCCCCACACTCCCCACATCCTGCCATGGCTGTTGAATCTACAATCAAGAATCACAGACTCAGAATAAGGAGCAGTCTGAAATTATCATAGATTATCATAGAATTTACAATGCAGAAGGAGGCCATTGGCCCATCGAATCTGCACCGGCTCTTGCAAATTGTGATGAGGGATGTTGGGGGACTTAAGATTAGAGCTTCCTAATCATGCCCCCAACAGTAAAGACAAAATTGCTAAATGAACAGCAAATAGCAGTCGCCCCGCGTACGTGCCAAATGGAACTCTCGCGGAAACCATTGCCCATTCGCACAAATAAAATCATCTAACCAATACCTTTGCTTCGTGATCGATTGGCTCAAAGACCTATTTTTCCATATCCTCTGTCTCCCTGTATAACTATTTGGGTAAAAAGTCAGCTTGTGACTTTTATTGCCCTTTGACCTCCTCAGATGCAGAGCGAACAACTTCCCCAGAGAACAATAATTGGAGGGATCCAATATTTTGGACAGCAAGTTGCTCGGTAACGACGGGAAACAAAATAGAGAAGTAGGTGATGCAGAGACACTTTGCAGTTCAGGAAGCATCTGTAGACAGACTACAAAATTACTGTATTTCTCGCTGAATTCAATCATATCCGGAGAATGGAAGATATAAACAACTCCTAATATAGAACCATAGAATCCCGACAGCGCAGGAGGAGGCACTTCGGCCCAGCTCGACTAACACCGACCGTTACAAATACCCTCCCAGGCCCAGTCCACCGCCCTATAATTCCCACGCAACCCCCATAACCCTTCCTAACCTGCAAGTTAAGGGGCAAGTTAGCATAGCCAATCCACCAAACCTTCACATCTTCCGGCTGTAGAAGGAAACCCGAGCACCCGGAGGAAACACACGCAGCCCACTGTGCCACCATGCCATAAAGTATATATGAGTTCGGAGAATTAATGTTCTGTTTTGTAATTGTCTCACTTAGCCTCCCTGATCATTACCACCTTCCTTGCTCCGTCCATCCCTCTTCGCCCCCTCCCACCTGCCTGTTCTCTTCCAAAATACGTGTTCGTTCATTCGAAGCAACTGAGTAATTTTATCTCCTGGGGTCAAATTGGACATGCCTGTGTTCGTACACGTCCCATAGGTCCCATCCTCTCAAATCACCAGCTACGGATTTAGATCCACACCGTGCCCCAACATGCTGTGGCAACGCCTGCCTCCTATATCAGTCCCTCTTGCTCAACATTGTCCATTTCCATTTGGTAATGAATGCTGTCACAGGTACTATCGAACAGTACAGTTTATCCTCACTGTTTTTATTAATCGTCTTTCACGCCTGACCTCATCTGAGCTGAATATAATTCATCGTCTCCAGACGTCAATGTTAACTCCGTCTCCAAACTTTCTGTTATCATCATTTCTAGTTTGCATTGAGTTCGGCAGAATCAGAGAATCCCTGCGCTGCAGAAGGCCATTCGGTTCATCTGCAATTCAATCTCTGGAATTCAACCTCCTCAGTCCCAATCCCTACTCCCTGCCCCCATTACCCTATTTAACCTTCGGACAATAAGGGGCAATTTAGCAGGACCTGGTCTGCACATTTCTGGACTGTAAATGTATCCTTTAGATATTTTGTTTCTATTTTCATTTCAGGGGTGGCATGTGGCACAGTGGTTAGCATGGCTGCCTCACACTGTCAGGCACCCGGATTCAATTTCAGCCTCGGGTCACTGTTTGTGTGGACTCTGCACGTTCTCCCCGTGACTGCGTGGGTTTCCTCCGGGTGCTCCGGTTTCCTCCCACAGTCCAAAGATTTGCAGGGTCGGTGCTATGGCCAAGCTAAAGTGTGCCTTATTGTCGAAAAATGTGCAGGTTGGGTGGATTGGCTAGTGTAGAATTACCCCTTAGTGTTTAGGGACGTGCAGGGCAGATAACAGGTAGAGGACGGGGGAATGGGTTTGGGTAGGGCGCAGTTTCAGAGGGTCGGTGCAGACTGGATGGGATAAATGGCCTCCTTCTATTCTGTTGGAATGTTACGTTTCTATTCTCTGGATCTACATTCCCAATTTAATCCATTCAGCCCGTCCCTTTCAAGTATGTTGAGGTTTCAGAAGCGGGACACATCGTCCTCCCGTTTTCCACTTTCAGATACCCAAACTCAAATATTCAAATTCCTCGGGGGACACATCACCAAAAACCTGTCCTAGTATTGCCACGTCGATGCTACCACCAAGAAAGCACAACTGCGCCTATACTTCCTCAGGAAACGAAGGACATTTGGCGTGTCCACATTAACTCTTACCAACATTTACAGATGCATCATAGAAAGCATCCTATCGGGCTGCATCACAGCCTGGTATGGCAACTGCTCGGCCCAGGACCGCAAGAAACGTCAGAGAAGCGTGAACACCGCCCAGTCCATCACACTAACCTGCCTCCCATCCAGTGACACCATGTACACCTCCCGATGCGTGGGGAAAGCGGGCAGCATAATCAACGATCCCTCCCACCTGACTTACCCACTCTTCCAACTTCTTCCATCGGACAGGAGATACAGAAGTCTGAGAACACGCACGAACAGACTCAAAAAAAGCTTCTTCCCCGCTGTTACCAGACTCCTAAATGACCCTTTTATGGACTGACCTCATTAACACCACACCCTGTATGCTTCACCCGATGCCGGTGTTATGTAGTTCCATTGTGTACCTTGTGTTGTCCTACTATGTATTTCCCTTTATTTCCTTTTCTTTTCATGTAGTTAATGATCTGTTGAGCTGCTCGCAGGAAAATACCTTTCACTGTACCTCGGTACACGTGACAATAAACAGAATCCAAATCCAATGCAAACAACTCATTCCATTCCGGCTTTTCCTTTTTTTGCAAATTCCTTCGATTTCAAAAATGCAAATCATATAAATTTGAGTCTCAATATGTAAAGTGTTGATATAGCTGGCTACACACTGCACATCCATTTCCTCAATTTCAGCACTTTGTTATTTACATGTTGAACCTCTTTTCCTCGATGCAGCTAATTCAGGAATAATCTAGGAAGCCATACTCACGGATCCACAGCAGAACTGACAAAGTAAACATTTTCCTTTTCCCAAGGAGATTCGTATCAATGTTTAGAAAGGCCAAAATAGATGTTCACCTTCTTCCTTGTCTTTGTGACTGGGCTGGAGATAAGGGAAGTACACAGTTTGTTGGTTCAGTAACACATCTTACAACACAGGATGTTACTAACTGCAGAACGGTAAACATGAGTCAAGCTACCAGGAAAGGGCTGAAGAACCTGAATTGTCAGCACCTAAGTGTTACAAAATATGTGTTCCTCATGATATATATTTCAGTTGATGGCATTGCATACAAATGAGATCGAGGTGTCTGACAATCAGTGTCTTTGAGCATTGCTATGGAATTGTAATTCAACGTGCCACGTTGTAGACTCAATGGTGGCCACAGGAATTCCCATCTCTTCCCCTTCAAGTAATCTCCTGCAACTACTGAATTCCTCGCCTGGTGCCGCTTTCGTCTGTGAGGCCATTCCCATCGATAGTATCTGTGCAATCTCAGGCAAGCGACCACTCGGAAGCCTATTTGGCTGGAGAAACGTTCAGTTTTATTTTGGTTACTATACATCCCTCCCATTCCCCAATGGGTCTCCCGCGCCCAGCCCACATGGGCCGGGTTATTTATATTCCAGATGTCCCAGGAAACTGTTATTAGATCCCCCCCCCCTAACAGCTGGGTCGCTGTGATCCAGTTAACGCCACAGGGACACAGACGTCACAGAGTTATGGGACTCTTGTAGGATAACAACACCCCCCGCCCCCACGTCCAACACCTCGTCAATTTCGACAGAAGGCGCGAAATTCATTGCTACATTTGACAAGTGCTCCAGGCCCGAAGGGGTGAAATGGACCCGGAAGCGTCGTTTCTGGGTGATTCGTCAGCCTTTATTCCAGCGATCACTCCTGAACCTGCGGCGATGTCTGTGGGCAGAAACGTCAATGTCCGACTCCTGGTCAAAGTGGTCCAAATCCCATATTGCAGAGTCCCAAAGTGCGGTCGCATTGCTGGGTGCCACCGGCAATCGCTCCTGAGGGAGAGACAACGCCAGGCACTGGATCCGTGGATAGTCCTCGGTATCTGTTCCATTAAGCTCCACAGATGGTCCACATGTATATTCACGTCCTTCCCTTACACCCGCACCGGATACGAGACTGGCCCGTTTCGTTTAATGACCAATTTGAGAATCCATAATGCCAGGTCAGTATAATTTTGAAAGTACACGGAGCCGCCCGTGGTGTATTCTCACACAGGTCTGGCTGTCTTCGCTCTGGTCTGTTCCTGCTTGTCACCGACCCTATCCCAGCGAAACAAGGTCCAATTGCCTGCACAGGTGACGACCCATCAAAGTCCTTGTTCACGATTCTATTAAGGTTAATGTGTAGGTTCAGTCGGCAGTTAAGAAGGCAAATTCATGTCGAGTGGGCTGGAGGTCAAGACCAGGGATGTATTTCTCAGTTTGTACGTAGCTCTCGACAGACCCCATTTGGAATATGGTGAGCAGTTTTGCGTCCCGTATCTGAGCAAGGATGTGCTGGCCTTGGATAGCACCCAGAGAAGTTTCACAAGAATGATACCTGGTTATGAAGAGCTTGTCATATGAGGAACGGTTGAGGACTCTGGGTCTGTACTCGTTGGAGTTCAGAAGGATGAGGGGGAATCTTATTGCAACTTACAGTATACTGCGACGCCTGGAGCGAGTAGACGTGGAGAGGATGTTTCCACTTGTAGGAAACGATAGAAGCAGAGGCACAATGTCAGACTAAAGGGGTGATCCTTTAAAACAGAGATGAGGAGCCATTTCTTCAGCCAGAGGGTGGTGAATCTGTGGAACTCTTTACCGCAGAAGGCTGTGGAGGCCAATTCACTGAGTGTGTTTCAGACATAGATAAATTCTCACATGGGCCTGGCGGTCTTCGCTCTGGTCTGTTCCTGCTTGTCATCGATCCTATCCCAGCGAAACAAGGTCCAATTGCCTGCACAAGTGACGATGCAACAAAAGCGGACATTAGATGCGTGGTAGCGTGCGGAATGGTTCGACAGACGAACAGATTAATAAGGGGATCAGGGGTTATGGGGAGAAGGCAGGAGAATGGGGATGAGAAAATTATCAGCCATGATTGAATGGCGGAGCAGTCTCGAAGGGCCTATGTCTTATGGTAATATCAGATTTAATAAACCGCGAGGTGAGGGGGGTCAGAATTAGCAAAGGAGAATCGCTGTGACAAGGTGGAAACAAACAAAGGTGAAAGAACAAACCGCCTGGAAGAAGGAACTGTTCTACGTTTGCAGATGATACAAAGATCTGTAAAAGGACAGGTGAATGTGTTAATGTGTTAATGGGCAGGTTAAACGGCAGTTAGAAGGGAAGTGCGATGTTAGAATTCATGTCAAGAGGGCTAGAATGCAAGACCAGAGATGTACTTCTGAGGCTGTATAAGGTTCTGGTCAGACCCCCATTTAGACTATTGTGAGCAGTTTTCGGCCACGTATCTGAGGAAGAATGTGCTGGCCTTGGAAAGGGTCCAGAGGAGGTGCACAAGAAAGATCCCTGGAATGAAAGTTTTGTCGTATGAGGAAAGGTTGAGGACTCTGTGTCTGTACTCATTGGTGTTCAGAAGGATGAGGGGGAATCTTATTGAAACTCACATGTACTGCGAGGCCTGGATAGAGTGGACTTGGAGTGGATGTTTCCACTTGCAGGAAAATCGAGAACCAGAGGACACAATCTCAGACTAAAGGGACCACCCTTTCATACAGAGCCGAGGAAGAATTTCTTCAGCCAGAGGGTGGTGAATCTGTGGAACTCTTGGCCGCAGAAGCCTGTGGATGTCGAATAACTGAGTGTCTTTGAGACGGAGATAGCTAGGTTATTGATTAATAAGGGGATCAGGGGTTAGGGGAGAAGGCAGGAGATTGGGGATGAGAAAAATATCAGCCATGATTGAATGGCAGAGCAGACTCGATGGGCCGAGTGGCCTAATTTTGCTCCAATGCCTTATGATCTTTCATTCAGAATAACAGACACCCAAGAGTGGGTTCCAGATAGGGATTCATTTGCCTCACTATGCCATGCTCCCAGATGAATTCCAAACCTTAGAGACTGATTGTGTGCAGAGACTTTCTCCCCGTGTCTGTGTGGGTTTCCTCCGGGTGCTCCGGCTTCCTCCTAAAGTCCAGCGTTGTGCAGGTTAGGTGGATTGGCCATGGTAAATGTGCAGGACCACGGGGTACGATGCAGCTTGGACCGAGGGCGAGTGCCCTTTCGGAGACCTGTAAGGAATCGATGGGTCGAATGGCCTCCGGCAGCACTGCAGTGAAACAGAGAGAATCATGGGATTTACAGTACAGAAGCAGGCCAATTGGCCGATCGATTCTGCACCGGCCCTTAGAAACTGCTCCCCACTTATGCCCTCGCCTCCATTTTATCTCCATACCAATATCTGCACACTAAGGGATAATTGATCATGGCCAATCTGCCTAACCTGCACATCTTTGGACTGTGGGAAGAAACCGCAGTTCCCTGAGGAAACCCATATAGACACTGGGAGGAAGTTCAAACTCCACACAGACAGTGACCCGAGGCCGGAATTGAACCCGGTCCCTGGAGCTGTGAGGCAGCAGTGCAAACCACTCTGCCGCTCGAAGGTAGGACCAAATGCGCGGCAGAAAGTGATTAGATCTGACACTTAATTGTAGGGATTTCCTGCTATCTCTCTTTTTCAAAAATATTTACTTCGTGTTTCTGATGTGTCGGAGACGTCAATATCACTGAAACAATTCACTATCTCGGGACACTTACTGCAAATATCTTCTGTCAGTAAATTTACACTTTACTTTGGCACAAAACATTCCATTCAAACATTCCCAACACCATATCCCTGTAAATATAAAACATACTCACATTTCCAGAAATATATGAAGTAGAAATTGATTTCAGCAGCTTTTACAGACATTTTTCCAAAGAACGAAACATTAAAAAATATTGCGCAAATTGTTTTAAACACTGTATCAAAGTCCTTGCACTTTCTCCTCAGATTCTGTGGAAAAACTGCTCATCTGTTAAACTCCACGGGAGTTTCAGGTATACAGAGTGAGAGGGAGAGAAACACAGGATGGGAGGGAGGGGACACACAGAGACAGGGAGAGTGAGAAAGAGAGAGTGAGAGACACGGAGATAGAGACACACACACACACAGACGCATAGAGACAGACGCACGGAGATATAGAGAAGAATATATACAGAGAGAAATACAGAGAGCGAGATGTAGACAGAGAGCGACACAGTGAGAGGGTCAGTGAAAGACGCGGAGAGAAACACATGGAAAGAGATACATGGATAGAGATACACGGAGAGAGAGTCATGGCGATAGGGACACGGAGAGAAGGACATGGAGAGGGTGACAAAGAGAGAAGAATACAGAAAGATGGACAAAGATAGAGAGGCCGAGGGAGACAGAGAGAGGGACACGGATAGAGAGGCGCACACAGACAGACAAACAGACAGACACAGGGGCAGAGAGGGAGACACGGGGCGAGTGGGGCAGAAAGTGAGGAATAGACGAAGGGTGATGGAAACTTGGAGCTGGTGTAGGCCATTCGGACCTTCGAGCCTGCTCCGCTATACAATGTGATCATGACTGATCCTCGATTTCACTGACATATTCCGCTGCCTCCACATTCCACTTGCTGCCATTAAAATCAAAAATATATATATGTTTCTATCTTCAATTCGTTCAGTGACTTGGCCTCCATTGCCTTCTGGGGTCGAATATTGCCTGGTATGGAGGGAAAATCTTATGAGGAAAGGCTGATGGACTTGAGGTTGTTTTCGTGAGAGAGAAGAAGGTTAAGAAGAGACTTAATAGAGGCATACAAAATGATCAGAGGGTTAGATAGGGTGGACAGTGAGAGCCTTCTCCCGCGGATGGAAATGGCTAGCACGAGGGGACATAGCCTTAAACTGAGGGGTAATAGATATGGGGCAGAGGTCAGAGGTAGGTTCTTTACGCAAAGAGTGGTGAGGCCGTGGAATGCCCTACCTGCAACAGTAGTGAACTCGCCAACATTGAGGGCATTTAAAAGTTTATTGGATAAGCATATGGATGATAATGGCATAGTGTAGGTTAGATGGTTTTTGTTTTTTGACTTCCCATGTCAGTGCAACATCGTGGGCCGAAGGGCCTGTACTGCACTGTATCGTTCTATGTTCTATGTATTAATCAAAGAGAAGGAATTGGTAGATGTTGAGTCTGGAGAAGGGTGTGCAGATAGCCTGGGTCACATTGAGATCCAAAAAGACGAGGTTTTGGGCGTCTTAAAAAATATTAAGGTAGATAAGTCCCCAGGGCCTGATGGGATCTACCCCAGAATACTGAAGGAGCCTGGAGAGGAAATTGCTGAGGCCTTGACAGAAATCTTTGGATCATCACTGTCTTCAGGTGATGTCCCGGAGGACTGGAGAATAGCCAATGTTGTTCCTCTGCTTAAGAATGGTAGCAAGGATAATCCAGGGAACTACAGGCCGGCGAGCCTTACTTCAGTGGTAGGGAAATTACTGGAGAGAATTCATCGAGACAGGATCTACTCCCATGTGGAAGCAAATGGACTTAATAGTGAGAGGCAGCATGGTTTTGTGAAGGGGAGGTCGTGTCTCACTAACTTGATAGAGTCTACACATTGTTGCCTGGTATGGAGTTCACAAAGATGATTGATGCAGGTAGGGCAGTGGATGTTGTCTATATGAACTTCAGTAAGGCCTTTGACAAGGTCCCTCATGGAAGACTAGTACAACAGGTGAAGTCACACGGGATCAGGGGTGAGCTGGCAAGGTGGATACAGAACTGGCTAGGTCATAGAAGGCAGAGAGTAGCAATGGAAGGATGCTTTTCTAATTGGAGGGCTGTGATCAGTGGTGTTCCGCAAGGATCAGTGCTGGGACCTTTGCTGTTTGTAGTATATATAAATGATTTGGAGGAAAATGTAACTGGTCTGATTAGTAAATTTGCAGACGACACAAAGGTTGGTGAAATTGCGGATAGCGATGAGGGCATTAGCTATGAGGAGCGTTTGAATAAACTCAGTTTGTTCTCACTGGAACGATGGAGGCTGAGGGGCGACCTGATAGAGGTCTACAAAATTATGAGGGGCATAGACAGAGTGGATAGTCAGAGGCTTTCCCCCAGGGTAGAGAGGTCAATTACTAGGGGGCATAGGTTTAAGATGAGAGGGGCAAGGTTTAGAGTAAATGTACGAGGCAAGTTTTTTACACAGAGGGTAGTGGGTGCCTGGAACTCGCTACTGGAGGAGGTGGTGGAAGCAGGGACGATAGTGACATTTAAAGGGCATCTTGACAAATACATGAATTGGATGGGAATAGAGGGATACGGACTCAGGAAGTGTAGAAGATTGTAGTTTAGTCGGGCAGCATGGTCGGCACGGGCTTGGAGGGCCGAAGGGCCTGTTCCTGTGCTGTACATTTCTTTGTTCATTGTTTGTTTTATTCTGGCCGCCACACTACCAGAAGGGTGTGGAGGATTTGGAGAGGGTGCAGAGGAGGTTTACCAGGACGTTGCCTGGTCCGGAGAGGCTGTGTGTAGAGGCTGAATAGACTCGGACTGTTTTCATTAGAAAGACGGAATAGAGGGCTGACCTGATAGAGGACTACAAGATTTTGAGGGGCATGGAGAGAGCAGATGGACAGGTACTCTTTCCCAGGGTGAAGGCGTCAACCACCAGGGAATTTCGGTTTAAGGTCCGTAGGGAAATGTTTAGAGAAGGTGTGCGGGGCAGATGTTTTACACGGTGGGTGGTGAGTGCCTGGAATGCGTTGCCAGGGGAGGTTGTGGAAGCAGATACATTAATGGCGTTCTAGGCATCTTGACAAACACATGGATAGGCTGGGTATGGAGGGATACGGCACAAGGAAGTTGCTGAGGGTTTTGGCAAAGGTTGGCATCATAACCGGTACAGACTTGAAGGGCCAAAGGGCCTGTTCCAGTGCTGTATTGTTCTTTGTTCTTTGACACCACATTTGGAATTCTCTATACAACATTGCCTATCTTATTTAGGGAAGGATCTAATCTCATTGGAAAGAGATCATCTAATCTTTACCAGCACAATGTCTAGTCAGGCTGGGTTGTACGTGGTATGGACCTTCCCTGCGGTGGAATTTGCAAGAGTTAGATTCGAATTCACTGAAACCTTCAAGCTTCTGAGGGATCTGGATAGGGTAAGTGTGGACAGGGAGTATCCATATTCGGGGAATGGAGAACTAAGTATCACTGTTTACAATTAAGTGCTTTCGAACTGAGATGAGATGTTTATTTATTTTGCACGCAGAGGCTCATGCATCTTTAGAACACACTTCATGTAAAACTGGTGTAAAACTGAACGCATTCGTGTATTGGCTCGCCGTAAGAATGGGGGAGCTACATTATCGCAGTCCATGATCACATTAAACGGCGGAACAATCGCGAGAGGCTGAATGGCCTTCTTCTGCTCCTATGTTCCATGTTTCTCTGTATTAAATTATATGAGGCTATACTGATGAGTGCGATGATATTTATCCATGAACCTTCAACTAAAACAGATTCACTGCTCATTCTCCGATTGTTGTCTGTGGGGAAGTCTTGCAATGTGAACAATATTCACTTACTATCCAATGAAAACTATAATTCTGATTGAGAAATTGTGTTGGGAATGCGGCCTTTGTGAAAGTATTCTTATTATTCATGCGCTGGTTCCCACTGTTATTTATTCTTGGCAAATTTTGGGTCATAGTCTAGATTTAATTTCATATAATTAGCCATAGGAACAAGATCGTGTGTTGAAATGTGTTATTGTACATTACTCTGAACAGAACTTTTTTTAGGTTGTGACTTTCCTGGACTCGCCACCACTATTCCTTGTGTTTCATGTTGTGAATATCCCGATTGGCGGTCGGAAAGCGAATGCGTGTCACGATATCACACAATGTCGCTGGAACTCTCCAGACGTGTTCAGCGGCGATGTCAAACCAGGAAGCGATTCTCCTCCGCCAGTAAATGACTGGCCACATTTCCTTCCATCATGTCCGGCTCCCCGTCATAATTAAAACACCACAATGTCATGAATGGAGATGATGTAGTTTATAACTGCCGTTCAACGACATGAAGCATTCTCTCTCTTTATTTACTAACTTATTCTGTGGGTGATTCTGTTAGAGTGCCTGTTTGGCTGATGAGTCCTTATTTTACCAGGTCATATTCTACGGTTTGCTGAGGTGAAGTTTACTGACTGGATGACTGGCTCTGATTGAAAGGTTATCGCAGTGATTGGAACAAGATTTCTGCTTGGCTGAAGCAGACTGTAGTGATACTGCGTTACGCCTGATTCGCTGATCCGGCTGTCAGTCATCAGGCGGAGCTCCTGGATTGGAGCAATGGCTCTGAACGGATATTTCAGCGTTAACTTGATTTGTTCTCTGAACTTGGCCTGAGTTACCACATAAATAAATGTGTTTGTGCAACAATTTAAATTGAGCAACATAGATGCAGCACGTTCTAATGTATATGCAGATTCACCGATATTAAATAATCCGATCACTTTAACATATACGAATTTTATAACATTGGCCGACCACAAGAGAATGAAGGTTCCAGATATGCTGAAGAGTAAAATCATAGATTTCCTTCTGCTTTCCATCACTGGATCATTGTCATTTTCTCTCTTACTCTGTGCCCTCAGTCACTTACGGATCCGACTTGCCATTATGATGTGTCTGACTGTCAGAGCATTCAGCAACAGAATTAAACAGAATGGGAGCAAAGGAGTTGTGACCTTATCAAACCACTGAAATCCAACCCATCCAGGATCAATATACGATCTGGCCTTTGTTAAACAGCCCCACGGTACGTTGTTGAATATGAATTTAGGTTGAATTGTAAAGTATAAGGGAATGTTCTTTAACAATAACAGGATCCCAGTTGTTGCTAGAACCACAGTCGCTGTTTTCCCGGTGCAGTATTTTGTTTTCTGCTTTTGACAACAAATGGCCACAAATCGATCAAAGGAAAACGCTATAGTGAACCAAACGGAACAATCAGTGGCTGCCCCAATGAGCACAAGTTTACCACTGCACACAGGGGTGATGTACAGGAAACTCACTGGGAAATAATAATAATTCATGATCGTCAATATGACAACAATGATAATAACCAGCAGATCCGCTGTTGCCATGGCGATGAAATACCGAGTGATGCAGATGGAAAGGCCACAATTTCTCCGAGAGAGGATCATAATTGCCAGTAAATTAACTGTAAGACAGAGATGACAGAAACTATTTTGGATTACTGATATCATATTCTCATTTTCTGACAAAGGTATGAAGGCATCTATTTTGCACAAACATGGGGGGAGGGGATTGGGTCTTCGTCAGAGTTCACAATTGTCAAATTTCTCAACCCTGTCGGTTAATGGACAAAGTTGATAGGAGGAAGGGCAGCACGGTGCCGCAGTGGTTAGCACTGCAGTCTCACAGCGCCGAGGTCCCAGATTCGATCCCATCTCTGTGTCACTGGAGTGTGTGCATTCTCCCCGTGTTTGCGTGGGTTTCGCTCCCACGACCCAAAGATGTGCAGATTAGATGGATTGACCACACTAAATTGCCCCTTAATTGGAACAAATGGATTGGATACTCTAAGCGTTTCAATACTCCAAATGATTTAATGAGATTTGCCATCGGAATTAATCTGTTTGATAGGTTTTACGGTGACAGGTATCGTTTAGACAATGAAAACATCAGCCTTCGCAAAATCATCCACAATTCTCATCAGATGAGCCACCCACTCCCCAGTAAATTATCCGACCGTAACGCGGATTAACACTTCATAGAACTCGAATATTCAGTGGTATGCAAAACACAGCACAATTACTGCATTTCCCAACGGTCACCGTCAACATCATGTGGCCAGATCGTCTAGCACGATACCAAAACAACAATAATGTTGGTCGAGTCAGTGCTCAAACACACAATCAGAATACTCAGAAATCGGCCGTAGCCAGGATTCGCCCATTCCCAGACCATGCATATCCCCAAAATACACCCTCTCCGTGTTTGGATACTTCCAGATATGGAACAATGTGCCCCATCCCCCCAACATCAAGGCCCAGTGTCAGAGATATGTGATCAGATCCCTTATTTCATCTTCAAATAACACCCGAAAGTGCGCTTGATTGGAGGAGTCCAAGATACAACGTTATTGCTAATTAGTCATCTTGATTCTCTCACATAAAAATAAATCAAAATTCAGATCAAATAATACATACAACGATAAGAAAGAGAGTTAAACAAAGATATTTGGAAATCAGTAGATGGTTCGGAAATTCTTAGAGCAGAAATAAAGAACAAAACTTTAATCTTAAACAAAGACTTATAAATGGCCTAAAACCTTATTTGCTCTCATTGGTTTCTAATTCTGAGCTGAGGCTTCCCGATTTGTTCAAATAACTGTCTGTCACTCAGAGCATAATTTGTTCTCCAGGCATTGGTCATTGATGAAGGTTCATTAATGTCTATCAAATGCATTAAATGTCTACGTGTCCCAATTTTACAAAGATAAGGTGTTGTGCATTAACCTGGCTTGTTGTTCAGGTTTTGCTCCATTTTTATAACTCAATGTTTATGTTATAAGGATGCAATACATTTTCAGTACTAGATGTATTTGCAGAACATTGGTGTATTCGTTAAGAGGGATTTTATGCAACATTTCTTGAAACAATGTTTCCACCATTGGATCATTATAATTGTATCCCTTACTCTGTGTCCTCAGTCCCTGACGGATCCGACTTGAAAAAATGCTTGGTTCTGATATCTATTAAATTCCTACTAAGCAATTCTCATAGGTTTATCTGAAACAATTACTTTGGCCTGGTGGATATTCCATTTTCGGTCTATATACTGAATTTAAGAATTAAATTAGAGTCACTCTCGATATACACGATAAACTATTCAACAACTCTGCAACACCTCAAGAGTAGCCCCCAGGGCAAATGCAGACGGCCTCAGAATGCGCAGTAAAATGACAGGTGGAAATTAATACAGAGAAGTGTGAGGTAATGCATTGAGGGAGGTCAAAAACTATGGGGGGTCACACAGTGAATGGTAATATACTACGAGGGGTAGATGAAGTAAGAGATCTATGTGAACAAGTTCACACGTCCCTAAAGGCAGCTGTTCAAGGAGACAAGGTTGTAACGAAACCATATGGAATGCTCGACTTTATTGGCAGAGATATAGAATATGAAAGTAAGAATGTAATGTTTAACTTGTATAACAGGCTGGAGAGGCTAGAACTGGAGCAGTGTCTCCTGTTTTGGTCACCACATTACAGGAAGGACGTTATTGCTCTGGACAGACAGCAGAGGAGGTTTACAAGAATGTCACCAAGGTTCGAAAAGTGTCGGTACCAGGAGAGATTTTATAGGTTCGTCTACTTTTCCTTGGAACAAGGATGGCTGAGCGGTGACTTAGTTGAGGTGTCCGAAATTGTGAATGGAAGAGATAGAGTGGACAGGGTAAAATTGTCTCCCTTGCTGTAGAATTCTAAAACCAGGGGACATAGATTCAACATAGGGGCAGCACGGTAGCATTGTGGATAGCACAATTGCTTCACAGCTCCAGGGTCCCAGGTTCGATTCCGGCTTGGATCACTGTCTGTGCGGAGTCTGCACATCCTCCCCGTGTGTGCGTGGATTTCCTCCGGGTGCTCCGGTTTCCTCCCACAGTCCAAAGATGTGCAGGTTAGGTGGATTGGCCATGCTAAATTGCCCTTAGTGTCCAAAATTGCCCATAGTGTTGGGTGGGATTGCTGGGTTATAGGGATAGGGTGGAGGTGTGGACCTTAGGTAGGTTGCTCTTTCCAAGAGCCGGTGCAGGCTCGATGGGCCGAATGGCCTTCTTCTGCACTGTAAATTATATGAAACATAAGTGGCAGACGATGCGAGGGGGGGGGGGGGGGGGTGAGGAATAACTTTATATGCAGAGGTTGAGGGAGACTCGAAATCGCTGTCCGAGATGGTACTGGAGGATTTGGAACACTTTTTTAAAATGTACCTGGATCTGCCGTTTCTGTACGGTAAGTTACAAGGCTGTGAACCCAGTGCAGGAAGGTGGGATTAGTAAGGTCACCTTGGTGTCCTCGGGCTGGCATGGACTGGACTAGTTGGGCCGGATGGCCTCATTCTCTGCCGCAGTTTTTCCACGATGCTATTCGATTTATTTTTCCACGTGTCCTGCACAGCGTAGCTTTCACAGCTCCACACATTCTTCAGAAAAACAGCAACGTTTGCACTCATCCTCATTCTCTGACGGCACAATTCGAGAGAGAATGAATGTATAAAACACCCCTGCTTCATGCACGGATGTTTTATAACAGGGTTAATATACGGAAATCAGACTCATAAAATATAAGAGGTGGTTAGTAGATTGGAAAGAGAGGAATAATCCAACTGCATATCGGTATATGAGAGTGACAATTAATAGACTTGCAGGGTGGATAAAACAATGATAAAAGATTTTCACTATAGCTAAGCTTCAGGTGCTCTTTTAAATCAAAATAGAGTGCCCAATTCATTTTGTCCAATTTAGCGTGGCCAATCCACCTAAACTTCACATCTTTGGATTATCATAGAATTTGCAGTGCATTCGGCCCATTGAGTCTGCACCGGCTCTTGGAAAGAGCACCCTACCCAAGGTCCACACCTCCACCCTATCCCTACAACCCAGTAACCCCATCCAACACTAAGGGCAATTTTGGACACTAAGGGCAATTTAGCATGGCCAATCCACCTAACCCGCACATCTTTGGACTGTGGGAGGAAACCGGAGCACCCGGAGGAAACCCACGCACACACGGGAGGATGTGCAGACTCCGCACAGACAGTGTCCCAAGCCGGGAATCGAACCTGGGACCCTGGAGCTGTGAAGCAATTGTGCTATCCACAATGCTACCGTGCTGCCACATTTTGGGGCCGAAACCCACGCAACACGGGGAGAATGTGCAAATTCGACACGGACAGTGACCCAGATCCGGGATAGAACCAGGGCCATCGGCTGCAGTGCTAATCACTGCGCTACCGTGCTGCCCCAGGTGCTGTATTTTTGATCGAAGCAACAAGTGTCCCACATAATTTTAAAAATATGAGTGCGAATGGAGGTAAACATTCAGATGAACAACTGGCAAATAATTTCGAGCAGCAAGACGATTTATCAAGGAAATTAAACATCAAACCAACGTATTTCAGCAATTATAGAGGAATGCATGTATAATTAAAATACAACGTGGATTGTAGCAGTCCCAGCCTTGTATCGGGTCGTTGAAATGTCTGGAATTCGGTGATGTCTGATTCTGGTGGAGCAGTTTGTTCGGAAATAGCGACTTTTTTTCTTCGTGTATTGTTAATCTGACTAGTTCACCCAACAGTAAACTTCTGGTTTTCCATCAATTCACTCGGTCAGACATGGTATGCAGAGATCATTCAACAACAACGATAAATTTCAGAAACTAACCAAATAAATTATTTCCATGTATTTAGGTACACTGCACAATTCTACGTTGACACATACTGCCATTAATGAATGATTATTGTGCTGAGGTGTTCCACTCTGATCAGAGACCCACACTCAGTACAATTCTACATTGATATAAACTGACATTAATGTATGGTAACTGTGCCTAGCTGTTCGACTCTGGTCAGAACCCCACACTCGGTCCAATTTTACATTGGCAGATCGTCCCATTAATATGTGGTCAATGCGTTTATGTAGTCCATTCTGATCAGTGACCCACACTGAATACAATTCTACATTGACAGAGCTCCCAATGATGTACGGTACCTGTAGTTGTGTATCCCAATCTGATTAGAGAATTACTGTTATTATTACCGTTACACTCAGTACAAATCTAAATTAACAGATACCCCAATTAATGTATGGAAATTGTGACTGTATTCTAGGCTGACCCGCACTCAGTACAATTCTACATTGAAAAATACGCCCAATAATATATTGTCACTGTGGTTGGGTATTCCACTCTGATTAAAGACTAACATTCAGTAAATCCCTGCATTGACAGAGACTGACATTAATGGGCGCTGCTCACGAGCAGTGGGAGAGGACACATTCGCAGTGAAACACAGCCAAAGTGAGTTTTAAATTTGGGAATTTGAAACAGTATGGGAATTGAAAAGTGTCTTACATTCTTTCGTTTTTTATAAGTTTAGTAGTCAGTTAACATGATGGTAAGGAACTGCCCCATCAAGGGAGCTGATTGGCAGTTATCTGTCCATCATCCAATGCCCGATTCGGAATCAAGAGGTTTTGATTACTTATTTTTGAAGGTTAACTGGTGTGTGAGTCTCTGAGTCATCTCAAACCACCTCAGCTCTTTTTACGTCAAGGGCTGGAAAGCGCATTGAGCAGAGATAGTTTTAAACTTGGGAATTTGAAGCAGTGGGAATTCATTGCAGTGCGGGAAGTGGTGCTCTTCGCTTTTTCTCCACACCTTGTAACTTGTAAATCTTCAGAGAGCGATCTTGCTCAGATGCAGCTGAGGCTACAAGGGAGAGAGCGGATTAACCCCAAGTAGTGGGTAAGTACGTTAAGTCGTTACAACTTTGTCACTTATTGTTGAACATACCTTCTGTGGTTCCTAAATTGTAAGGGCTATAATTGATCGTAGCCAGGGCAAGGAATAAAGGGTCATAGAGAATTAGATATCATGTAATATCCATCATCTTTCAAAGGTTTAATTTAATGGGTTAATCATGGCAGGAGAGATCAAACCCGTGGTTCGCTGCTTTTTGTCCATGTAGGAAGCCGGGAACTTGTCCAACTCCCGGGGCAAGCATGTGTGCGGGACGTGATACCAACTATAGCTGCTGGAAGCCTCGAGTTCTGCGCTGGAGCAGCGGAAGAGGACACTTTGAGCGTCTGTGAGGCGCAGAGTGCCGGAGATAACACGTGTAGAGAGGTCGTTACACCACAGCTGAGACTTCGCAGGCATGAAGTGAATGGGTGGCCACCTCGCAGAGCTAGAGTGTTAGGCAGTAAGTGGCGGAATCGCCTGTGACCATTCTCTTGTAAAAACAGATATAACAAGCTGGATACTGTTGATGGGACTGGCCTCTCAGGGGAGAACAGCAACAGTCAAATTTGGTGCACCGCGGTCGGGTTTGATGCAAAGCGGAGGTGTAATAGGTTTAGGAAAATAATATTCATAGGGGGATTAGATTGTAATAGGAACAGATAGTCGTTTCTGTGACCGTATCTGAGGCTCTAGGATGATAAGTTGCCTCGCTGGTGCTGGAGTTAATGATGTCTTGGGGAGCTTACAGGACATTGTGGATGATGATATATATTCGCTAGATATATATTCGTACATTCTCAGTGCTGACCTTCACTCGAACGTGTTCTTTCAGTTATTAGTTTCCAATTCTGAAGTGTTTCTCAGGGCTATTCTGCTGCACCTTCGGATCCTGCTGCCGTCCTTAACAGCGGACGTTGTTAATCAATAGATAAATGCCAGCCATTAATGGCTTCCATTGCAACATTAAACGATCCAAGGAACTGAAACTAATTCATGAGCACAGCATGATTGGAAACGTCAAATTCGTAGAGCACGCAAACTAATCTAAGATTCTGGGTTGAGGGTCGGAGTGAGCAGTTGCTGGTGCCGAGGTGGCCGATTCAAGCGTTGCTGCTACCGTTTTGTCTGGTCCTATTGCGGTTGGTGCAATGTCGGCTGGAGCACCCGCGCTTGGTTCTAGTACTGCTACTGAATGTGCATCTGGTGTTGGCGTGACTGCGTCGGCTGGTGTGATTGGTTCCAGCAATAGTGGTGTTTTGCCAACCAAATTAATCCATGCTGGTGATGCCAAGACTTGTTTTATTTTATTTTAATTGTTTTTGTCCCCAATGTAGGGACAATTTATCGTTCCCAATCCAACTACCCCGCACATCTTTCGGTTGTGGTGGTAAAACCCACGCAGACATGGGGATAATGCTCAAGCTCCCCGTGGACAGTAACCCGGGACCGGGCTCGAACGCGAGTCCTCAGTGCCCTGAGGCATCAGTGGAAAGCAATACGTCACCATGCCGCCTGCATGGATATCTCGTTGATAAACATGGCCAGCAGAGCATTTGTTCGGGAACAGGGAGAGTAGGTAGGTGTGCCCACCAGGCAGTCAGAAAGTGTAAAGGCACACAATGTAGGAGTTTCCTGAGTGTATCACACTCTCCAACAACCGTTGAGCTCTGAGTACTGATGAAGATGGCAGTTCCCATGGGGAGCACAATAGTCAAGTGTCGTTCAGCTGCTCAGGGTGTGAGGGACAGACTACCAAGTTTTGAATACAAAGTGACAGATCATTCAATTGACGGTTCAACATCTTGCCGATTGTGCATTCGCAGCAGTGAATCTTTAGTGGTGTGTTGCCTCCCACCTCTCTGAGATGGTTGGGGTTGGGGGTCTTAATGAGCGCCTGCGGTGGGGAGGTGGGCGGTCAGAAAACGTGGCTTCTATCGGTACCAACCAAATATGTCAACGGAAGGAGGGAGTGCCCTCATCAACATTTAGGGGGCTGGTTGGAAATTAACAAGCAGGAAAGGATATCAGCGAATATTCAGATCACTACCAGTATCAGGCGTAACTGAGTATGGACGCTGGCGATCATGTGGCTGGAAAGTTACAACAGGAAGGAATGCTACAGCTTCTTGCGAAAAGAAAAACATTCAAAAATGGCGTCGGGGCGAGGCGACTTCTTGCAAGCTGTGCCCAGAATACCCTCTAATTCCATCTTTTACTCTCGTTCTAGTTTCCAAAACTTAATTCTAACTCGTTTAAACTCTCTAGCAATATTCTAATTCAAACATTTACAGCTAAGGCGATCCTTGGGACCCTGGAGACATCTGAAACTGATGACGTGATTCGACCTGGACCAACCGACCATGTGGGATCAGCTGCCGACGGTGCAGTCCGAGGCCTCGGGATTCCCTTACACCGACTTCCAGAGACCGGTAAAGCACCCGAGATGTCCTGGCCTTCACTTTGCGATCTCCCAGAAACCTGGAAAACACCGCCGAAGATGGGAACTTGACGCTGCTGCTCTCCAACGACCAGACAAACATCCAAGTGGATGGAACCCACTCCGCCCCAGCCCCCAATACCTCTCACCCGGACAACTGGGACGACCTGTAGGCCCCAAGCATTCTCTCCACTCCCCTACTCTACAGTCGTCCCACACTCCTAAACATCAACTTCCACAGCCTAACATTCACTAATACTGCACTTTTAAATTTCCTTGCAGGTCTAGAGGTCGTCTACCTCTGAAGGAAGGCCGTGATCTGGAAAAGGACCCTGCAGACACGAACACACGGACCCGGCCATCGCCTCATCCGCACCGCGACACAAGAGACGTCATCCACTTATCGGCCTTTGACCCATCAATGCCAAGCGTGCTCTGGACATCCACCGACCTGTGAAGCAAAACCGCAGCCCAACAGAGAACCGGAACGCTCGACCGCGAAGACCCATCTACCGACGCAGGAACTGGAAGGGAACACATCCTCCATCCACACACCAACAAGAGTGAAGAACCTCATTGGACACAACTATGCCCTTAACACTGCATTCTCTCACTGTCTCCAAGCTCGAAAAGAAGCAGTAACTCCAAGAAGCGTGGAAAACGTGCAGGCCTGCGGGAGAGAGTGAAATAACGCTGGCCCAAAGCCCCTCTGTCTTGCTTACTCCGAGCTAATGTCCAATCTCCGGAAAACAAACTCGACAAACTTAATTTTATTTAAAGTTATTTAAGGATGACATCCGGGCAACAGTAAGGGATGACATCGGTGCAAGGGAGGATAAGGTTGAATCCAGTTGGGTGGAAATCAGGAATAGTAAGGCGAAACAGTCACTGATAGGAGTCATCTATAGGCCACCAAATAGTAACATTATGGTGAGGCAGGCAATAAACAAAAAAATAACAGATGCATGTAGAGATGGTACAGCAGTCATCATGGGGAATTTTAATCTACATGTCGATTGGTTTAACCAGGTCGGTCAAGGCAGCCTTGAGGAGGAGTTTATAGAATGTATCCGCGATAGTTTCCTAGAAGAGTATGTAATGGAACCTACAAGGGAACAAGCGGTCCTAGATCTGGCCCTGTGTAATGAGACAGGATTGATTCAGGATCTCATAGTTAGGGGTCCTCTCAGAAGGAGCGATCACAATATGGTGGAATTTAAAATACAGATGGAGGGTGAGAAGGTAAAATCAAGCACTAGTGTTTTGTGCTTAAACAAAGGAGATTACAGTGGGATGAGAGAAGAACTAGCTCAGGTAGACTGGGAGCAAAGACTTGATGGTGAAACAGTTGAGGAACAGTGGAGAACCTTCCAAGTGATTTTTCACAGTGCTCAGCAAAGGTTTATACCAACAAAAAGGAAGGATGGTAAAAAGAGGGAAAATCGACCGTGGATATCGAAGGAAATAATGGAGAGTATCAAATTGAAGAAAAAAACATACAAAGTAGCAAAGATCAGTAGGAGACCAGAGGACTGGAAAATCTTTATGGGGCAACAGAAAGCTACTAAAAAAATCTATGAAGAAGAGTAAGATAGATTATGAGAGTAAACTTGCTCAGAATATCAAAACAGATAGTAAAAGTTTCTACAAATACATAAAACAAAAAAGAGTGGCTAAGGTAAATATTGGTCCTTAAGAGGATGAGAAAGGAGATTTAATAATGGGAGATGAGGAAATGGCTGTGGAACTGAACAGGTTTTTTGGGTCGGTCTTCACAGTGGAAGACACAAATAATATGGCCGTGACAGATGGAAATGAGGCTATGACAGGTGAGGACCTTGAGAGGATTGTTATCACCAAGGAGGTAGTGATGGGCAAGCTAATGGGGCTAAAGGCAGACAAGTGTCCTGGACCTGATGGAATGCATTCCAGAGTGCTAAAGGAGATGGCGAGGGAAATTGCAAATGCACTAGTGATAATTTACCAAAATTCACTAGACTCTGGGGTGGTCCCGGGGCATTGGAAATTAGCAAACGTGACACCACTGTTTAAAAAAGAAGGTAGGCAGAAAGCGGGTAATTATAGACTAGTGTGCTTAACTTCGGTAGTAGGGAAGATGCTGGACTGTATCATCAAGGAAGAAATAGCGAGGCACCTGGATGGAAATTGTCCCATTGGGCAGACGCAGCATGGGTTCATAAAGGGCAGGCCATGCCTAACTAATTTAGTGGAGTTCCTTGAGGACATTAACAGTGCGGTAGATAACGGGGAGCCAATGGATGTGGTATATCTGGATTTCCAGAAAGCCTTTGACAAGGTGCCACACAAAAGGTTGCTGCATAAGATAAAGATGCATGGCATTAAGGGGAAAGTAGTCGCATGGATATAGGATTTATTAATTAATAGAAAGCAAAGAGTGGGGATCAATGGGTGTTTTTCTGGTTGGCAATCAGTAGCTAGTGGTGTCCCTCAGGGATCAGTGTTGGGCCCACAATTGTTCACAATTTACATAGATGATTTGGAGTTGGGGACCAAGGGCAATGTGTCCAAGTTTGCAGACGACACCAAGATAAATGGTAAATCAAAAACTGCAGAGGATACTGAAAGTCTGCAGAGGGATTTGGATAGGTTAAGTGAATGGGCAAGGGACTGGCAAATGGAATACAATGTTGACAAATGTGAGGTTATCCATTTTGGTAGGAATAACAGCAAAAGGGATTATTATTTAAATGATAAAATATTAAAACATGCTGCTGTGCAGAGAGACCTGGGTGTGCTAGTGCATGAGTCGCAAAAAGTTGGTTTACAGTTGCAACAGGAAGGCAAGAAGGCAAATGGAATTTTGTCCTTCATTGCTAGAGGGATGGAGTTTAAGACTCGGGAGGTTCTGGCTGCAGTTGTATAAGGTGTTAGTGAGGCCACACCTGGAGTATTGTGTTCAGTTTTGGTCTCCTTACTTGAGAAAGGACATAGTGGCACTGGAGGGTGTGCAGAGGAGAATCACTAGGTTTATCCCAGAGCTGAAGGGGTTGGATTACGAGGAGAGGTTGAGTAGACTGGGACTGTACTTGTTGGAATTTAGAAGGATGAGGGGGGATCTTATAGAAACATATAAGATAATGAAGGGAACAGACAGGATAGATGCTGGCAGGTTGTTTCCACTGGCGGGTGAAAGCAGAAATCGGGGGCATAGCCTCAAAATAATGGGAAGTAGATATAGGACTGAGTTTAGGAGGAACGTCTTCACCCAAGGGGTTGTGAATCTATGGAATTCCGTGCCCAGTGAAGCAGTAGAGTCTCTTTCATTAAATGTTTTTAAGATAAAGATAGATAGTTTTTTGAAGAATAATGGGATTAAGGGTTATGGTGTTCGGGCTGGAAAGTGGAGCTGAGTCCACAAAAGATCAGCCATGATCTCACTGAATGGCGGAGCAGGCTCAAGGGGCCAGGTAGCCTACTCCTGCTCCTAGTTCTTATGTTCTTATTATGTTCTAAAGCCAGACTCACTTTTCAAAGACACTGAGGCACTGCAGTGTGTTCTGTTTCACGGAAACTAGCTCACTCCTCCTTCAGCTGGCGGTGCCCTGCAGCCAGCGGGCTTTTCAATCCACTGAATGGACAGGGCGGCAGCCTTAGTCAAGGCAAGGGGAGATGGGATCTTCCTCCTAATCAACACCTCTTGGTGCGTCGATAATGCAATACTGGCGAATTTCTGCTCCCCGGACCTCAAATACCTGTCGCTCAAATACCTGACGCTAAAATGCCGCTCCTACTACCTTCCGCGGGGGTTCAGTTCCGTTATCCTGACCGTAGTTTACATCCCTCCCCATGCGAATGTGAAAATCGCGCTGTACCAAATATACACCACCACAAATAGCCTTGAAATGAAACATCCCAATGCCTTGTTCATCGTAGATGGGGACCACAATCTGGCCAAGCACAAGAGCCTACGACCAAGTTACCACCAGCATGTCACCTGTTCCACTAGAGGCCTAAACATCCTGGACCACTGCTGCACAATTGTCAAACATAACTACCGGTCTCTCGGCCGCCCACTCTTTGGCAAATCTGAACACAAGGCTGTGCTCCTGCTCCCGGCTTATAAGCAAAAACGGAAGCGGGAGAATTCGCCATAGGAAGACCTGCAATGTTGGTATGAGGAATCGGATGATCTCCTACTCGACTGCTTAGAGTAAGTGGATTGGGCAGTATTCAAAAACTTTGCGACCAGCCTGAAGGAGTCCGCCACGATAGTAACTGAATGCATTAGTAAATGTGTAGAAGACTATATGCCAAAGAAGTAAACCCGCAGGGCGTCGTGTGGCGCAGTGCATAGCAGTGGGACTGCGGCACTGAGGACTTGGGCCCTGGGTCACTAACCATGTGGAGTTTGCACATTCGCCCCATGTCTGCGTGAGTTTCACCCCTACAACCCAAAGATGTGCAGGTTCGGTGGATTGACCACACTAAACATTGCTCCTTATTTGAAAAAAAGATAATTGGGCACTCTAAAATTTAACGAAAAGAGAAGTAAATCCGTATGTTTCCCAACCGGAAAACCTGGATGAACACTGCTTGCTGAAGTATAGGTCTGAGGCGTTCAAGATGGCGACCCTGACCTATACAAGAAAGCCAGATATGATGTAAGGAGATTCATCAAAGATGCCAAAAGACAGTACTGGCCAAGCTCCAGTTCCAGGCTAGCCATATGGAACCCCGCCGACAATGGCAAGGTCTGCAAGACATAACGGGCTTCAAGATAAAGGCATATAAAATCGCCCGCTGCAACGCACCCTCCCTGATGAGCACAACGCGTTCTTAGTAGGCTTAGAGCAAGAGGCCACGCCGTCCAACCCAGAAGCCTCGAATGAACTTGTATCCGAGGTCGCCATTGCAGATGATGTGGAGTTTCCGGCTTTGGACTGGAGTGAGCACAGTAACCCATTCACCTGACCTGTGCTCCAAAAGCTAGTGATTCGAAACAAACCTGCTGAACTTTAACCTGGTCTTGTAAGACTTCTTATCATTGCAGATGTCAGAGTAGCCTTCTCAAAGGTCAACACACGGAAAGCCACTGGACCGGATGAGGTACCCGGACGAGGACTCAGGTCGTGCGGGAATCAGCTGGCGGGGGTAAAGCAGAGTGCTAAGGTGACCGTCTTGATGGAGACGAGTGTGTCCAAGAATGCAACTGAATGCAACTTGCGCTCAGGATGCAGCAGACCAGCTGCGGAACACCGCCAAACAGATGAGACAACAATACTATGCCACCTATATGCATACCAAGAACAGAAAGCTTGAGAAACTTCGCATCACCACCAGCAGCAACCATGCCACCCCCGGTGTCACAGTAGAAAACAATACAGGGAAATCTAGTGTCAACTTGTTAGACTACACCCTTCAACCAGACAAAATCGAATTCCTCAGCAGAGGGCTCAATTTCTGCACCACCACCAAAATGGACCCCATCAGTCTCGCGGCAGACATGGAGGAATTCATCAGGCGAATGAGGCTCCGGGAATTCTTCCACAGAGCCCAAGAGGCCAACAGCGAACCTAAGCAGACTACCAATGAAGCGGTACAGCAGACCGAGAAATCTGCGGTGCGGCAACCGAAGAGGAAAGAGTCGAATTAGCTCCCTCCGGAAGGCCGCTGCCTTAGACTCGACATGTATGCTCAAGCCGTCAGGAGTCGCGTCAATGCCAGATTCATCAGTCGCATTCACAAGACAGCCCCGAACATCACCCAAGCACAACGCAATGCCATCCGCGCTCTCAAGACCAACCGCAGCATCGTCATCAAACCAGCAGACAAAGGGGGGCCACTGTCGTACTGAACAGAACGGACTACTGCAAAGAAGTATACCGACAACTGAACAACCAAGAACACTACAGACAGTTACCCGCAGATCCGACCAAGGAACACATCCGCTAACTTAACAGATTGATCAAAACCTTGGATCCAGATCTTCAGAGCACCCTACGTGCTCTCATCCCACTTACTCCCCGCATTGGAGATCTCTACTGCCTCCCGAAAATACATAAGGCCAACACACCAGGCCGCCCTATCGTTTCAGGCAATGGGACCCTGAGTGAGACCCTCTCTGGCTACATTGAGGGCATCTTGAAACCCATCGTACAAGGTACAGCCAGCTTCTGTCGCGACACGACGGACTTCCTACAGGAACTCAGCACCCATGGACCAGTTGAACCAGGAACATTCCTCGTCACAATGGACGTCTCGGCACTCTACACCAGCATCCCCCATGACGACGGCATTGCTGCAACAGCCTCAGTACTCAACACCGACAACTGCCAATCTCCAGACGCAATTCTGCGACTCATCCGCTTCATTCTGGATCACAACGTCTTCAGCTTCGACAACAAGTTCTTCATCCAGACGCACGGAACAGCCATGGGGACCAAATTCGCACCCCAATACGCCAACATCTTCATTCACAAGTTTGAACAGGACCTACTCACCGCACAGGACCTCCAACCGACGTTATACACCAGATACATCGATGACACTTTTTTCCTTTGGACCCACGACGAAGAATCACTGACATGACTACACGATGACATTAATAAGTTCCATTCAACCATCAGACTCACCATTGACTACTCTCCAAAATCAGTTGCATTCTTGGACACACTCGTCTCCATCAAGGACGGTCACCTCAGCACTTCGCTTTACCACAAACCCACGGATAACCTCATGATGCTCCACTTCTCCAGCTTCCACCCTAAACACATTAAAGAAGCCATCCCCTCTGGACAAGCGCTCCATATACACAGGATCTGCTCAGACGAGGAGGAGCGTAACAGACATCTACAGACGTTGAAACATGCCCTCGTACGAACGGGATATGGTACTCGACTCATCGATCGACAGTTCCAACGCCCCACAGCGAAAAACCGGACCGACCTCCTCAGAAGACAAAAATGGGACACAACCGACAGAATACCCTTCGTCGTCCAGTACTTCCCCGCAGCGGAGAAACTACGTTATCTTCTTCACAGCCTTCAACGCGTCATTGATGACGATGAACATCTTGCCAAGGTCATCCCCACACCCCCACTACTTGCCTTCAAACAACCGCGCAACCTCAAACGAACCATTGTTTGCAGCAAACTACCCAGTCTTCAGAAAAGTGACCACGACACCACACAACCCTGTCATGGCAATCTCTGCAAGACGTGCCAGATCATCGACATGGATACCACTATTACACGTGAGAACACCACCCACCAGGTACGCGGTACATACTCGTGCGACTCGGCCAACGTTGTCTACCTCATACGCTGCAGGAAATGATGTCCCGAAGCGTGGTACATTGGCGAGACCATGCAGATGCTGCGACAACGAATGAACGGACATCGCACAACAATCATCAGGCTGGAATGTTCCCTTCCAGTCGGGGAACACTTCAGCAGTCAAGGGCATTCAGCCTCTGATCTCCGGGTAAGCGTTCTCCAAGGCGGCCTTCAGGACCCGCGACAACGCAGATTCGCCGAGCAGAAACTTACAGCCAAGTTCCGCACACATGAGTGCGGCCTCAACCGGGACCTGGGATTCATGTCGCATTACATTCATCCCCCACCATCTGGCCTGCGAAATCCTACCAACTGTCTTGGCTTGATACAATTCACACCTCTTTAACCTGGGGTTACCCCCTCTCTGGATCTGTAAAGATTTAATCACCTGCTAATGCTCGCATTCCTAGCATTGTTTGGCATCTTTGAATTCGTCTATATATGTGTTTCTGGAACAGACCTCTTCATTCACCTGAGGAAGGAGCAGCGCTCCGAAAGCTAGTGACATCTAAACAAACTTGTTGGACTTTAACCTGGTGTTGTAAGACTTCGTACTGTGCTCACCCCAGTCCAACGACGACATCTCCAAATCGAAGAATTTAAAGGCAGATGATTTGAAACAAAATCTAGCAAAAGTCCAACGAATTATAATGTGGTTAAATAAAATCTTAGGAAAGTAATGAAACAAAATGTAATAAAAAAGTGAAATCCATAAATACAGAATATACTAAACTGTCGTCAGCACACTTTCGAAGAACAAGGTTCAAGTTTTTGAATAACTATCAAAATTATTGATTTAATGAATAAGATCGATGTCAAGCTCTCTGATTTTCGAAATGCAACATAACAGACTACTGCCAAATGGCAGAACAATTGGAGTGAAGTACAAAAGCAGCAGAAGGTGGGAAGCGATGTTCCAGGAGGATAAAATTTTGGATCTTATTTTTCAACAGTCACATAACTGAGATGCAATCGAATGGCAGCAAGGTAATTTCCAAAGCAACAACCAAACCATAATTAAGACGAGAAAAACAACAAATTAGTAAACACATTGATAACAAGTGGTCAATCGTACAATTGACTTTTCCATGGGCTATTCATTCCAATAACGTTAGCCGTCAGGTGTTCGTTTCTTTCGAAATACTATGGTTTCCAAATCGTCCTTCGAAGATAAGTGTGCATGAACGAGATTGGGTCCTTTAGGGGTTCAGGCGAATAGATCCATGAATCAGTTAAATCAGTAACCCAGCTTCAAATGAAAGTACAACCCAACAGATATTGAAATTAATTTCTGGAAGAACGTAAGTAAATGAAACCAAAAAGTCTATCTGGACAAATTAAGACTGCTGTCGGGTTGTTACAATTTCTGCAACTAAATAGAAAATCGAGCGATCGTACAGAGGTAATTAAGGTCATTCGTTTTAAGATAGATGAGATCAATGATCACATGTCTGTATAACGGTGATCATCAGATCAGCAGGAAATTTAATAAGTGACAGAGCAGCTCACGTACATATTTAAACAACTCCAATCAGCAGAATAACTTACCAGGAACACCAATAACAGCAAGGAACGTGTAAAATATTTTCATGAGACTTCCAAATGATTCCACCATCTTCAGTCTGAATTGATACGATCCTTCCGGCTGCAGTTAATGCCTCGCTGTCAACTTGTGAGGTGCTTTATGGGGGAAGCCTTTCAGTTATACCATCTTGAATCACCGCAGGGAAATTGATGTTGCTACGTCAATTAACATTCTTTCTGCTCGTGAACAAACTGATTACGACATTGAGTTAATTAATACAGTTTGTATCTGACATTCAGTTTCCACATTACAAATATTGGCCAAATTCCAACACGTTAATTAACTCTGCAAATTATACATTTCGAAGCATTTTCAATACTGTTGTTTACACAAACACCATCATTTACAGCTCGTACATTTTTGAAAAGAAGTGTTTTATGAAGATGTCAATGTGCGAAACAGAAGCGTATGAGGTTGGCGATAATATAGTAGCATGTATTGAGAACCGATCAGAGACACAGAACAGAGAGCCGGTACAAATGGGTATCTGTCCGGGTGGCAGCCCGGTTAGTCGGATCCACAGCATTCAGTGCTTGGGTACCGGCAATTTACCACATACATCAGAAATTTGGATAAGGGAAACAAATGCAATGTTTTCATGTTTCCTGACGAGAATACATTTGGTGGATATATGAGTGGTGTGGAGGATGTTCAGAGAATTTGGAGTGATTTGGACAAGTTGAATGAATGGACAAGCATAACCTGGATGAATGTGAAATTATCATTTGGGACAGAGGAACAGATTGGAAAAAGTATGATTTAAGTGGAGAGAGATTTTGGAAATATTGAGGTGAAAAGGGAACTAGGTATCCTTGTACACCGGTCAGTGGAAGCATTTATGCTGGTGCAGCTAATGTTTCAAGTGGCAAATGGTTCATCGGCCTTCATTGCAAGAAGGCGTGCGTACAGGAGAAAGGATATCTTACTGCAATTGGGCATAGCTTTGGTGAGCCGCTACCTGGTGTAGTTGCGTCAGTTTCGATCTGCTTGTCGAACACATGATTCATTTACATGCAGGAGGAGCAAATACTGTTTGGTGTGCTGATTCCTGGGATGATTGGATTGCCGTATGAAGAGATATTGAGTTAGCCGAGCCTGTACACACTCGATTGAGAAGAATGAGAGGATATAATAATTGAAATGTATAAAATGCAGACCTGGCTGGACTTAATAATGCCAGTGGTTTTCTTTGCTTTGGCTGTGGGTTCCAGAATAATTGATCACAGTCTCGGCAGACGTGATAGTCTATTTCGGACTGAGATGATGAGAAACCTCTTCACACAGAGTGTGGAGAACATGTCTAATTCTCTACCACAGAAGGATGTGCAGGCCATTTTAGTGAACATATTTAAGAAGGGAATTGACACGTTTCCAAACTCTGAAGATGTTTAGCGCTATGGGAAGAGTAGAGGATATAGTGTGGAGACCAGGATCAGCCATAATCATTTGGTAAGGCAGAACATCTCGTAGAGCCGAATGACCTACACTCAACTTATTTTCTATGTGTGTTTATTGCCTTCAAACTGCGCTCATTAGTCACTTAAATTCGAAATGATAGTGTTTTACTCTCCGAGATGTTCTGATCCCTCACTGATACCTCAGATTTCAAATACATATATTTATATTTATTGGTGTTCAGAGTGAGATACAAGTAACCAAGTTTTACATGGAAAAGATAATGCAGCAAAAATAATATTAAAAAATAGAAACAAGAAGATTTGAGCCCTTTCCTGTCACCATAACCGTGAGTGGGGCTACAATAGCAGTTGACATTTATGTCTGTACGCTCGTGTGTTTTATACTGTGACTTTGCGAGTTTCCGATAGAGCTCCTACGGGCTGGCGATATGGGTTGCACGCAGCCGGTAGGAGCTCAGATATATTAGTGATCCTTCCCTTCGCTCACCTGGAGACTCTGGTACGCTGAGGGATGGTGGGGAGGGGGATGTCCTGCTTCTCCCTTGAGTTTGAGCTTTCGAGGGAAGGTGGGTGCCTGTCGGTCCGATTTCTCCCAGTGTGCAAGCACTGTGGTCCCTCCAGTGGGTGGCCTTCTTCCCCATTATTTCTCTGCCCCTCGCGAACTTCCCTCCCTTTCGGCATCCTTCACGCACCCCCTACCCTCCCCTTCAGCAACCTTAAACACCCGCCCCTACTCCTCCCCACCTCCCTAACCTAGTTTGCTCCTCCACACCCAGCATCGTTGCAAACAGGACTGTGAAGAGGCTTGGGATTTTCATCCATTTGAAGTGGAATTTATCCGAGGACATACTCTCTTATTTGAAATGTTATTTTTACCACCCTTAGGCAATCGGCCACATCTGAGAGGCATTCAGGGTACCGCGGTGTCCTGTCCAGAGCTGTGGATACTCTGAAACCCCGAAGACAATCAGAGGTGTGCACGGCTACTTCGGGACTCTCACTACCCTGGCCAGAGATGCATACATAGATTCATAGGAGATAGGAGCAGGAGGAGGCCTTTTGGTCCTTCGCGCCTGCTCCGCCATTCATCACGATCATGGCTGAACATCCAACTCAATAGCCTAATCCTGCTTTCTCCCCGTAGCCTTTGACCCCATTCTCCCCAAGTGCTCTATCCAGCCGCCTCTTGAATACATTCAACGTTTTAGCATCAACTACTTCCTGCGGCAATGAATTCCACAGGCTCACCACTCTTTGTGTCAAGAAGTATCTCCTTATCTCTGTCCGAAATGTTTTTCCCTGAATCCTCAGGCTGTGAACCCTGGTTCTGGACACACCCATCATTGGCAATATCTTCCCTGCATCTACCTGTTAGTCTTGTTAGAATTTTATAAGTCTCTCTGAGATCCCCCGTCATTCTTCTAAACACCAGCGAGAACAATCTCAACTTCGTCAATCTCTCCTCATCAGACAGTCCCGTCTCCCTGCAATCCGTCTGATAAACCTTCGCTGCACTCCCTCGAGAGCAAGAACATCCTTCCTCAGAGAGGGAGACCAAACTGTACACAATGCCCCAAGTGTGACCTCACCAAGGTATTGTACAATTGCTTCTATACCGGAAACCTCTCGCAATGAAGGCCATCATACCATTAGCCGTCTTTACCTCCTGCTGCACCTGCATGCTTACCTTCAGCGAATGGTGCACAAGGACACCCAGGTCCTGCTGCACAATCCCCTCTCCCAATTTACAACAATTCAGGCTTCAATCTGCCTTCCTGTTTTTGCATCCAAAATAAGTAACCTCACACTTATCCAAAAGATACGGCATCTGCCATTGGCTTGCCCACTTGCCCAACCTGTCCAGATCTTGCTGTAGGATCCCTGCATCCTCGTCACAATTCACCCTACCACATAATTTGGTATCATCTGCAAACTTTGAGATGTTACATTTTGTTCCCATATCCAAATCATTAATATATATTGTGAATAGCTGTGGTCCCAGGACCGACACCTGTGGTACCCCACTGGTCACTGCCTGCCAATTTGAAAAGGACCCATTAATCCCGACTCTTTGTTTCTCTCTGCCAACCAGTTTTCTGTCCAGCTCAATTCATTTCCCCCAATCCCATGCGCTTGGGACATAGCCTCAAAGAAGGCCGTCCAGAGGTCCGTGAGACAGGGGTCGGACCACAACTTGTGAGTGTGGTTTGCCGATCCCCCCTGTACCTCTCGCACGTCCTCCACTCATACGTGTCTCGGTGAGGTGTGCTCTGCGCACTATCTTCAGTTGCATCAGGCTTAGAACTTGTGGTGTTGCAGATGAAAATCTGGGTCGCTGCCGAAGCGACCTGTGGGCGCAGTCCGCAACTTGGCAAAACACAACTTGCCGACCTGTTTTCCGGGCATCACGGCTGTAAATTCCATTGGATTCCTTTTCTTCATTCTTTCCAGTAGCCCCACGTTTCTTAGGTTCTGGCACCCCGACCTGTTCTCCTGATCGGCGACCTGTTCCTTCAGGCCTTTTGGGTCTTGCTGAAGATTTCCACCACGCTTTAATTGCTGTCATCCTTCTCCAGGCCTCTCGCAGTACACTGTTTGGCCTCAATCCGCCACTGCATCTGATCGAAATCATAGAATTTACAATGCAATCGGGTCTGCACCGCCCCTTAGAAAGAGCATCCTGCTTAAGCTCACGTCTTCACCCTCTACCCATAACTCAATAACCTCACCTAAGCTTTTGGACGAATGGTCAATCCACCTAAAAGGCACATGTTTTAACGGTGGGAGGAATCCGGATCGGGAAGCTAACAAAACTGGTACCTTGATCTGTGAGGACCCTTCAGGAAATCGCTCTAAGTGCGGTCTCAGAGGACAGAATCTCCCAGTGCACAAACAGAGAGAAAGTGTCATTCAGTAACTGGGTGTTTCTCAGCACTGCAGCTACAGAGAAAGATTCTGCTAAATGCGCCGTTCACAGACTGTTTGAAGTCCGGTGAATCGCGCCCGTGTTGGTGTTGATGGTAAGAGGTTCCCTGGAATTGTGCCTCAATCTAATTTTTGCTAGGAATGACTCTTACTTAGAATGGGGTAAGTTAAGCCTCCAGCCAGTTTGGCGTATAAATCAGAGAATATTAATCAAACAGAACCTAATGTGCAGAAAATAACCCACACAAACACTGAGACGGCAACCGCGGGTCGCGACCCCCACTTTGAAAATCACTGCTCTAGGGAAGTTAATCTGCCGACCTTATCTGCTCTGGTCTACATGTGACTCCAGACCAACAGCAATGTGGTTGACTCTTAACTGCCCCCTCAATGGCGTTTAAGAATGGTCAATTAAGGGTTGCCCACCTAGCGACGTCCACAGGATATGAAGAATAAACAAATGCATTTTCACATTCGTATCAATTTCCTTCAGAATAATTTTAACACTTCCGCATTAACTAGCCTTGTTGCGACCCCATTAATACAAACTTAAACCTACACAGATTAATTATAGACGTATTTTCTTTGAAAATGTAAAATAAATCAACTGCCTGTTGATGTGGCTAATTTTCCTCCAGAATCTAAATGTGCGGAGTGTGGCCGGGGAAACTTGGAACAACATCTTGACCCTTTATATTATCTAAAACATTTTATTGTTCTATTACTTGGCATGTGGATGTACCTTTAAGAAATGGGTGTTTATCAAATAGCTGCCGTGATGTGACTGGATTCATAGAATAAGAATTTTTTTTGTATTAAAAAGTTCTCTGTTGCATAACACCTGGCGAGTGGACCCTTGTGCTCCCCATTACCAAAATCTATTAAAAGTCTTGGTTCAGGTGAATCCCATGATATACTTTGGAGTTTTCTAAACCCTGGCCCACAGCATACATTAACTGTGCTCGAAATTATTTCCTTTTCACTGAGGAGGAATGCAGAGCACGTCTAGGAAACGGTGAGAAAGTGCAAACTCCACACAGAAGTGTCTTTAGATTGAATTGAACCCGTGTCCCTAGCACAGTGAGGCCGCAGTGCTAACCATGGTGCCACCATGCCGCCCCTTTAATGAGAACGCTGTAGTCGGACTTTCATTCTGTTTCTAGCTCTGTGCTGTACCTTTGCTAGCAGTCGATTGGGAGAAGTTATTCCTTTAACTTAACAAATTGAAGGAGTACTTTTGCCGCTAACCATTTAATGTATGAAGAATACCTTAAAGAGGAGCCAACGCTCTCATTAATGACTCAGTGTTCCGCTCAAATAAAATGGCCACTGTGAAGAAAGTTGAAATGGCTGACTAATGTTTTTGGATTTCATTTGCAGATTCCCAGGGAGAGAAAGAGATCAATAGATAACACAAAAGAGTTCTGCGAATCATTACTTCCTTCTCATTGTCCCTAACTGGACCTCAACATTTTCTGAAAGGCAATTATGTGGTTTGTGGAGAGTTGGAGAGGTGATTTCAATGAAACAGACAAACAATTAAATTCGATTCTGAGAAATGAGAAGGGTTACGTTCTACACAATAAGTTGAAAAGAGAAAATATAATGGAAATGGTACGAAATTAAAAAGGCGGAAGGAACAGGGAAACGGTTTCTACAAGTTCTCAATATGACTCTTTTTTCGCGCTCTATGCATGTGTTATCTGTTGATCTCTCTCTCTGTGGGAATCTGCAAATTAAATCCACAAACATCAATCTGGCATTTCAAGTTTCTTCACAGTGGCCATTTCATCTGAGCGGAGCACTGAAACATTAATGAGAGCGTTGGCTCCTCTTTAATGTTTTGTTCATACATTAAATGCGATACAGACCATAATTCATAGGAGCAGTATTAAGCCACTCGGCCCATGGAGTTTGCTCCGCCACTCAATCATGGCTGATATTTTCTCAGACTTAACTATGGATTCGCAAACGAGGCTTTGTCTATCGTGAATGATGGCGTTTCAGGGACAATTTTATCAAACTTGTCAGGAAAATAAAGGAAACTGATACTGAAGAGGGAGATATTTTTTCTTGCTGGTTGTACAGTGCCAGCCAGGAATAAATGTCTATGGACCTTCATATTTCCGCTCTTTGTATCTTCATTCCACAACAGAATCACAAAATTGTGAGAGAGCAAACGCAGACCATTCGGGCCATAGTCTCTCCTAGCTCTGCGAATGAGCAATTCACCCAATCCTGTCTTCCTACTGGAACACAGTATATTCTTCGTTTCCAGATAAAGATCCCATTTCCCTGTTATCAAAGCAAATTACTGCAGATGCTGGAATCTGAAAACAAAAAGAAATGCTGTAAAATCTCAGCAGGTCTGGCAGCATCTGTAGGGAGAGAAAAGAGCTGACGTTTCGAGTCCAGATGACACTTCGTCAAAGCTGAGATTCCAGAACGTAACAACGAGGTAACTTAAACTCTCATATTGTCTGGGCGAAGTGTTTAAATCATGAAGTCTACTTTCGATGCCATCACGGGTGGAAATTATTTATCCCGATCATTTCTGTCTCGACTCTTCAAGATCTCTCTCTACGGGCACCATGCCCTAAGAGGGCATTCGCCTCCTTTGCTTTCCGACATGCATGTGCGTGGCATGTCATGACTATAAGATCATAAGACATAGGAACAGATTTATGCCATTCAGCCTATCGAGCGTGCTCCATCATTCAATCAAGGCTGACATGCTTGTGATCTCCATTGGAACATAGAACATACAGTGCAGCAGGAGGCCATTCGGCCCATCGAGTCCACACCGACCCACTTAAGCCCTCACTTCCACCCTATCTCCGTAACCCAATAACCCCTCCTAAACTTTCTTGGTCACTAAGGGCAATTTATCATGGCCAACCCACCTAACCTGCACGTCTTTGGACTGTGGGAGGAACCCGGAGCACCCGGAGGAAACCCACGCACACACTGGGAGAACGTGCGGAGTCTGCACAGACAGTGACCCAGCGGGGAATCGAACCTCAGACCCTGCCGCTGTGAATCCACAGTGGTATACACTTGTGCTACCTTATCCTGCCTTCTCTGGATAACCTCTATTCCCTATATTAATCAGCAACATATTTATCTCTGTATTAAAGCCAGTCAGCGGTTTGGCCTGCACAGCGTTCTACGGCGAAGTTCCACAGATTCAGCACCCTCTGGCTGAAGATAATCCCCTCATCCATCTTTTAAAGGGTCATCCCTTTAGTCTGAGATTGTACCCTTTTGTTATACTTTTTTTCCACCATTGGAAACATGCTGTCCTCGTCTGCTCGATCCAGGCCTCTCAGTATCCTGCAAGATTTAATAATCCCCCTCAAAATAATTGTCAGACATGAGCTCCCCTTGAGGACGCCGTGCTTACTCAGTCCTATTTTATCATACACTTCCCAGTAGTCCACGATATCATCTTTAATAAAGAATTCTAAAATCTTACCAATGACCAACGTCAGGCTAACCGACCTATACTGTACCGTCTCCTGCCTTCCTCCCTTCTTAAACATCGGTGTTACATTAGCTACTTTCCAGTCAAAGAACAAAGAACAAAGAAATGTACAGCACAGGAACAGGCCCTTCGGCCCTCCAAGCCCGTGCCGACCATGCTGCCCGACTAAACTACAATCTTCTACACTTCCTGGGTCCGTATCCCTCTATTCCCATCCTATTCATGTATTTGTCAAGATGCCCCTTAAATGTCACTATCGTTCGGGACACGCTTTGCTCCCAGTGATTACTGAACGATACCGACCAATGCCTCCTCAATTTGCTCAGCTATCTCCATTAGAATTGTGGTGTGTAGTCCATTCGGTCCAGGGTATTTATCCATCTTCAGACTTTTCAGGTTTGCCAGTCTCCCAACCTTAGTGATGGCCAGCACACTCACCTCTGTTCCCTGAGTCTCCTGGAGCTCAGGAAACCGACTGGTGTATTCCACTTGGAAGACTGATGTAAAGTAACTATTCAGTTCCTCTGCTATTTCTTTGGTTCGTATTATTACTTCTCCAGCCTAATTTCCAGTTGCCCAATGTGTATTTTTGCCTCTCTCTTACGTTTTATATATTGAAGTAAATGAATGTGCTTGTCCAGGAACTTCAGTTCCACAGCATAAAATCGACTATTTAAAATAAATAAATATATCTTCCTCTGAGTAACTTGTGACATCAAAGACATATATACACAAACCACAGACTTATGAAGCTCCTGGAAATGGTAACGTGCAAAATAGACTACATTCACTTTCCACCTCTGGCTCTCTATGATTCTCTCATTTGCTCTGACTTGTGGTCCCTTACCGACTCAGCTGGCCATTAAAGTATGTCTGACAGTCAGAGTGTTAAGCAACAGAATTAAACCGAATGCTGTCAATGGGGTTAAAACAATTTTAAAATGTCTAAATCCAACCCAGCCACGATCGGTTAAATATTTATTATCACAGTCACACGGTACATTATCAGCAGCCCTTCTCTCTTCAATCTGATACAGTGGGAATTGCTTTAAACAGAATAAAGTTTCGATTGTTGTTAGCATAGCGGCCGCAATTTTCTAAGTGGAATATTTAGATCTCAGCTTCTGAAAACAAATGGCGAAAATCCGATCAAATGTGAAAACGACGGAAACTGGACAGAAGAGACTATCGCTGCACGGAGATGAACAGAATGAACACTGCAGGTGCGGGTAATCCACGGAACATGTGTTGGGAAATGACAAGGGTTCTGCCTGAGAATTACCTCAGTAATAATGACCAGTGGTCCGCAGTTGCCATGACCAACAGGTAACGAGTGGATCAGTTGGGGAGGCCACAGTTCCCACGGGACAGCATCACGGTTGCTGCTACGTTCACTGGGAGATGGAATGGACAAAACAGATTAGAAATGACTGAAGCATAGTATCTGCGTCAGAGCAAAGGCAGCATGGATTTTAGCACCATAATATTTTGGGCTGATATCGGCTCAGAGGTTAGTAAATCTCAGCGATTACATAAACGACTCTTGAAATCGCACTTTCCTGGTACCCCGTCCTGGAAATGTCCTTCAGATAGGGGAGCCGGATTAATGTGGAGCTATTCCCTGTGATGATGCTAATGAGTTATAGATGCATGGCTGATCAATTCAGGGGGGCGGGGGGGGGGGGGGATAACGAGATTTGTATATTTGTTCAAATCAAAGGGTTTTATTTATGCTCAAAAATCATTATACATATAACGTTTACATTTATTAATAGTGAATCGTGATTCAACATAACTACATTTATTTGTAGGCTTCTCACTTCACATCACAAAAATATCAAATCTGCGGGGCAGGTACACACACTGTACAAAAATAACAGGAAACTGTGAGAGATGAGAACAAACTGAAAATATCTGTCTGACTTTGTGTATCGGGGAGGCTGATGTTTAATCGAATGAGTATCTTTCCAACTAGAATGCGTTTTGAGTGTGGAAAGGCGAATAGGTGACAGATACTAATACATGGAAGTTCTGGCCCACTGGCGTCATGCTCCAATTTGTCACCACAAAGATTTGGCACTGACAGGTAAAACTGCTAATCCTTGTTCACTGAGCTTCCTGCTGATCGATCAGGTAAAGTCGCTCCGAAGGCTACGATCACTTCTGCAGGAACTCGCATCCTTTCCGGATGATTACAATTTAAACACTTGCATTAATCAAACGAAGCGAGACACCACTGAGATCATAGAGGTTTATCATAGAATTTACAGGGCAGAAGGAGGCCATTCGGTACATCGAGTCTGCACCGGCTCTTGGAAAGAGCACCATACCCAAGGTCAACACCGCCAACCTATCCCCATAACCCACTAACCCCACCCAACACTAAGGGCAATTTTGGACACGAAGCGCAATTTATCATGGCCAATCCACCTAACCCGCACATCTTTTGACTGTGGGAGGAAACCGGAGCACCCGGAGGAAACACACGCACACACGGGGAGGATGTGCAGACTCCGCACAGACAGTGACCCAAGCCAGAATCGAACCTGGGACCCTGGAGCTGTGAAGCAATTGTGCTATCCACAAGGCTACCGTGCTGCCCGTGGACGTGATCTTCCCCAATATTTGAAATCTGGTTCCCCTGTTTACTTGAACGAACTGAGGCGCGGTATCGACTCCCTGGCCAGTTGTGGAACATAAAATTTTGCTTGTTTTCTGTAAACAATATTGTTCAGGAGACTCAGAAAGGAAAACGCGCGACGTAGCGCCCAGGGATCGATCTCACCTTTTCGAAAGCATTGTCAAGTGAGTGACTGAAGGTGCGGCTGCAGGATCAGGGTCATCGGCTACGCAAGGGCCCTCGTGACCCGTGACCAGTAGCACGGAGTGTCTTAGATGGACAAGCACGTTGGTTAGCGAGTGATCATTGGCCCAAGTTAACGTCGTTACTGCATTTTCTGTCAGCGGCAACAGCACCAGCGCAGCGCTGGCAACAGACACGGCCGGGAGGTGAAAGGCCACGTACTTCCAGCGCGCATTCCTGCACTCCCTGTGTTGTTACGCCGTGAATGTGCGGCGCACTCGCGACTCAAGTTGCGAATGGTGTAGACATTTCGGGCCCACTGTGATTTCCGTCCACTGTTTATTGGGTATTCATCGTAGTTTGATTAATATTTGCTGAATGCCACAGTATGCAGGTCACCTGGAAGTGTGATTCTGCACCGAATAAGTAACCGTGCGTCACTGCTCGATCCTGGTTGATTTTATTGATAATTAATTCATTGGCAGACCTGACCGTTTCAAAGATCTGGAAAGTTGTGGCGGTGTTTATGGTACTGAATGTCGTTTGCAGCAAACGCTGCATGTTGAGTGCAGCACAGGATTTTGACTTTCCGCGGGGAGTTGTATGAATACAAAATGAGGTGCCCCGTCCGATGATCAATAGCCCAGTCACTGCACAACGGTTTTGGTGATAGTTGATTTGAAGTAATGTTCAGGTCCGCCCTGCTGAGTTCATCTTTTGTGCGATGTGCACCAGGTGGAATCGACAGGCCATGTGCCAGTGTGAGAAAACCAGCCAGTGGCGGTCTTGGGCAACTTCAGAGTTCCCGTTGGGGAATTGAACCAGGGTCTCCCACTTAACAAGCGGGGCTGTTAACGAGGAACTCAGGTGCTCAGGTATCCCGTTGGCGGCGGAGAGAAATTTAGTTAACTTCTGAAGTCCGATAATTTGCAACAGTGTCTGGTTTTGGCTTTGATTTCAGGACTTTCCTTGGCAACAAATTAGGCCAGCAAGAAATTCGTGGTGGAGATACAAGACATTGGTGATCACAGCTGGAGTACTGTTTGTAATTCCGGTCGCCATATTATATGAAGGATATGACGGCACTGGCGTGGGTGTAGAGGCGTTTTACCGGGATGTTGCCTGGGATGGAATATTTAAGTTATAAGCGAGGTTGGATAGGCTTGGGTTGCCTTGACTGGAACAGGGAAGACTGAGGGGCGACCTGATTGAGGTGTAAAGCATTATGAGGGGCATGAGCAGAGTAGATAGGGAACAGCTGATCCCTTAGTTGTAGTGTCAGTTATGAGGGGGACACAATTTCAAGGTGAGATGCGGAGGTTTCAGGGCGATTTGAGGGGGAAAACCATTAATCAGAGTGTGGTGACGGTCTGGAATGCACGGCCTGGGAGGGCGCTAGAGGCGGGTTCCCTCAGATCCTTCAAAAATACCTCGATAACACATGGCACGTCTCAACATTCGAAGCTAAGGTTGAATTGATGGCAAATGGAATTATCACTTGCCGATCAGATCCCTTCCATGCGGCAGTGCAGACTCGATGGGCCGAAGTGTCTATTCTGCACATTATTTTCCTGTGCTTCCGTGATTATGAACCAAATATATCTGGAAACCTCTCTAAAGGTTCTGACTGCTTTGTCCCAGTTTAACACGACATTTTGAATGGAATGATGCAGGATCATCCAAACTCCTCCTCATGTGCTGATGTGTAAATATTGAATCGAGGTGTTGAGATTGAAGCCGTCCATCACTTGAACCTCTGCCAACTGCAAACCGGCTAAAGGATCAATTTCCATTTTCTCACAGAAATATTCTGGCGGTCAGCTTCAGTGGATTCGATGCAGCAAAAGCCAGCAACCAGTCCCCTCCATTCCCCCCCCCCCCCCCCCCGCCCCACCCGCCGATTCCCATTGACTCCAGTTTAACGTGGGCTTCTTGATGCCATATTCGGTCAAAAGCTGCCGTGTTGACAAGGGCAGGAATTCTCACCTCAGCTCTGGCATTCAACGCTTTGGTCCATTTTTGAACCAAGGCTGTAATGAGCTCAGGAGCTGAGTAAACCTGGTGAAACTCAAACTGAGGGTCCGTGAGTAAGTGCCAATAGATTGCATTGTTGATGACTGCTTCAATCACGTTACTGATGATGGAGAGTAGACTGATTGGTTGGATTAGATCAGTCCTATTTCATTGTGTAAAGGACACACCTGGGCAATTTTACACATTGCCGGGTAGACGCCTATGTTGTAGCTCTACTGGGACAGCTGGCTCGGCGTGCATCGAGTTATAGAGCACAAGTGGCACCAATGGCACAGCTAAGAAAAGAGTGGAGGATCTAAAAAGTGATTTCAGGGAGTTAGGTTGGAAGCTAAAGAGCAGGACAAGCAGACTAGTGATCTCAGGATTGCTACCGGTGCCACGTGCAAGTGAGGCAAGGAACAGAGAGCGAGCGCAGCTGAACACGTGGCTACAGGGCTGGTGCAGGAGGGATGGCTTCAGATATGTGGATCATTGTGATACCTTCTGGGGAAGGTGGGACCTGTACATGAAGGACGGATTGCACCTAAACTGGAGGGGCACCAATATCCTGAGCTGGAGGTTTGCTAGAGCTCTTCGGCAGGGTTTAAACTAGTTCGGCAAGGGGTTGGGAATCAGAGCTATGGATCAGAGATAGGGTAGCTGTTGAACAGGCAGCAAGTCTGTGAGGAAGGATAGACAGTTCATAGAGCAAAGTTATACTCAGTGGAATGGGTTAAAGTCTGTTTCAATGCAAGGAGTGTCAGGAATAAGGGAGATGAATTTAGACCGTGCATCAGTACTTGGAACTACGATGTTGTGGCCATTATGGAGACATGGATTTTACCGGGACGGGCATGATTGTTAGATGTTCCGGAGTTCAAATGTTTTCAGAAGAATAGGGAGAACGATAAAAGAGGAGGGGGAGTGATACTGTTCATTAGGGAGGGCACCATAGCTGCAGAGAAGGATGTAGTTCAGGAGGGTTTGACTACTGAGTCAGTATGGGTGGAAGTCAAAAACAAGAAAGGAGCAGTCACTTTATTGGGAGTTTTCTATAAACCTCCCAATAACAGCAGAGAGATGGAGGAACAAATTGGACGGCAGGTCTTGGAAAAGTGCAGAAGTAACAGAGTTGTTCACATGAGTGACTTGAACTTCCCTAATATTGACTGGTACCTCCTTAGTGCAAATGGTTTGGATGGAGCAGATTTTATCAGGTGTATACAGGAAGGACTCCTGACTCAATATGTATATAGACCGACTAGGGGGGAGATAATATTGGTCTTGTTGCTCGGCAATGAACCATGGTCAGGTGTCAGATGTCTCGGTGGCAGAACATTTCGGTGACAGTGACCACAGCTCCTTGACCTTGACCATAGTCATGGAGAGGGATAGGAACACACAGTATGGTAAGGTATTTAATTGGGGGAGGGGAAATTATACTGCTATTAGACAGCAGCTATGGGGCATAAAGTGGGAACAATTGTTCTTGGGGAAATGCACAACAGTAATGTTGGGATTGTTGAAGGAGCACTTGCTGCGAGTGTTCAATCGTTTTGTTTCACTGAGACGTGGACGGAAAGGTACGGTGAAGGAGCCTTGGATGACAAGAGAAGTGGAGGTTTTAGTCGAGGAAGAAGGAAGCTTATGTAAGGTTGAGGAAGCAAGGATCTGACTCGGCTCCAGAGGGTTACCGGGTAGTCAGGAAGGAACCCATAAATGGACTGAGGAGAGCTAGAAGGGGGCATGAAAAAGCCCTGGCGGAAAGGATTAGGGAAAACCCCAAAGCGTTCTACACTTATATGAGAAATACGAGGATGGTCAGAGTGAGAGGAGGGCCGATCAGGGATAGTGGAGGGAACTTGTGCCTAGAGTCTGAACAGATGGGGAGGGCCTAAATGAATATTTTGCTTCAGATATCACTAGAGAGAGGGACCTTGTTGCCCATGATAACAGTGAGCCAGGTTAATAGACTCGAAGAGTTTCATATTAAGAAGGAGGAAGTGCTGGAAATGTTGAAAAGCATCAGGATAGATAAGTCCCCTGGCTCTGACGGGATACACCCAAGGTTACTACAGGAAGCGTCGGAGGAGATTGCTGCGCCGTTGGCGATGATCTTTGCGTGCTCACTGTCCACTGGACTAATAACGGATTATTGGAGGGAGACGAATGGTGTTCCCCTATTCAAGAAAAGGGAATAGGGAAATCCCTGGGAATTACAGACCCATCAGTCTTTCGTCTTTGCTGAGCAGTTTTTTTGGAAAGGATTCTGAGAGATAGGATTTATGATTATTTCGAAAAACATAGTTTGATTAAAGATAGTCAGCATGGCTTTGTGAGGGGCAGGTCATGCCTCACAAGCCTCATTGAATTCTTTCAGGATGAAACGAGACACATTGATGAAGGTGAGGCAGTGGATGTGGTGTACATGAATTTCAGAAAGGCATTTGAAAAGGTTCCCATGGTAGGCTCATTCAGAAAGTTAGGTAGCGTGGGATACAGGACAATTTGGCTGTCTGGGTACAGAATTGGCTGGCCGCAAGAAGACAGCGAGTGGTAGTGGATGGAAAGTATTCCGCTTGTAGGTCGGTGACCAGTGGTTCACCGCAAGGATCTGTTCTGGGACCTCTGCTCTGCTCTTTTAAATGACTTGGCTGATGAAGTTGAAGAGTGGCTTAGTAAGTTTGCCGATGACACAAATGTTGGGGGAGTTGTAGTTACTGTTGAAGGTTTTTGCAGGTTACAACAGGACATTGGCATAATGCAGAGCTGCGCTAAAAAGTGGCAGATGGAGTTCAACCTTGCTAAATGTGAAGTCATTTAGTTTGGAAGGTCGAATTTGAATGCCGAATACAGGGTTACATGCAGGATTCTTGGAAGCGTGGAGGAACAGAGGGATCTTGGGGTCCACGGACATAGATCCCTCAACGTTGCCACCCAGGTTGATAGGGTTGTTAAGAAGGTATATGGTGTGTTGATGTTCATTAACAGGGGGATTGAGTTTAAGGGCTTCGAGGTTTTGCTGCAGCTTTATAAAACTCTATTTAGACCACACTTGGAATATTGTGTCCAGTTCTGGCAGCCTCATTATTGGAAGGATGTGGATGCTTTGGAGAGGGTACAGAGGAGATTTACCAGGATGCTGCCTGGACGAGGGGCCTTGTCATATGAAGAAAGGTTGAGGGAGCTAGGGCTTTTTTCACTGGAGCGAAGAAGGCAGAGCGGTGAATTGATAGAGGTGTACAAAGTGATGAGAGGCATGGACAGAGTGGATAGCCAGAGACTTTCCCCCAGGGTGGAAATGGCTGTCAGGAGGGAACATAATTTTACGGTAATTAGAGGAAGGTACAGGGGAGATGTCAGTGGTATGTTCTTTAGTCAGACGTGTACAGGTGTGTGGAATACACTGCCCGCAGAGGTGGTGGAGTCAGAGTGATTAGGGACATTTAAGCGACTCTTAGACAGGCACATGGACAGCAGTAAATTGAAGGGGTGTACGTTAGGTTGATCTTAGTTTAGGACAACTGGTCGGCACAACATCGTGGGCTGAAGGGCCTGTAATGTGCTGCACTGTTCTATGATTTACGTTCTAAGTTTTCAGTACTATTAAGGGGATGTAGTCAGTACCCATCGCATTTGTAGTATCCAGTGCCTTCAGCATTTTCTTGGTATCACGTGGAGTGAGTCGTATTGGCTGAAGACTGTCATCTGTGGCGCTGGGGACCTCTGGAGGAGATCGAGATCGATCATTCTCTCGGCACATCCGTCTGAAGATTTTTCCGAATTACTCAGTTTATCTTTTGCACAAAATTGCTGGGCCCCATCATAATTGAGGATGAGAATATTTGTAGAACCTCCTCCTCCAGTGAGTTGTTGAATTGACCACCACCATTCACGGCTGGATGTTGCAGAACTACAGATCTTAGATCTGATGCGTTCAATGCAGAATCGCTTAGCTCTGTCTGTCGCCTGTAATTTCTCAAATTTGAAATTAAAGATCTTTCTCTCTCTACGCTCAGATTGAATGACAAGAGTTTTCAGTTCAGGACAGCTGAAGGTAGGGACATTTAAAAAAAATAACCTTGGAAGGGCAGTGAGTTGAAAAAAGCAACATAAACAATCGAAGCAAGGACGCCGATCATCCATTTCACATTAATCCACTTTTATTTCCCCACTCCGACTCTCTCTACCTGTGCATGTCGTGTATGTTTCCATATAGGGTGGAACGCTGAAAGGAGATGGTAGCAGATTCGCAGACTTTTATTCCAGTATAATCAATACATAACGTCTCTATTTATATTATAAATACACATCTGATGTGTTTTACTTATAAAGCTGGTGCCTGTAAGTCCTTTGAGCAGTCAAGGGCCAAATAGCTCCGAAACTTTACAGGATTAATTGGTTGTCACTTCTGTTGGGACTCCAGGGCCTGATAGGCTGGATAAAAGCAAATTACTGCAGAGTCTGGAATCTGAAACCAAACGTGAAAATGCTGGAAAATCTCAGCAGGTCAGTCAGTATGGAGAGAAAAGAACTAACGTTTCGAGTCCTGAATGACCGCATACTCGCCAAGTGTGTCATAGCATCGCCTGCAACGGTCCCACAGGTGTCAATGTCGCTGGTCAAACAATGGACACAAAGGGACCCATTGTTATCTCGAGTCAAGGACATGGTCCTTCATGGCTGGCAGTGTGATAATATATTTGAATTACTGCGACCCTTCCAGTTAAGAGCAGATGAGTTAAGTTGTGAACTCACCGTGTTATTGTGGGGGGCTTGGGTGGTCATTCCCACTCCCGCAAATAAACTATTGTGACAGGAGCAACACTCCGCCAATTCTGGCATGACAAATTTGATGATGCTGGTACGCAGCTACGCGTGATGACCCAGGATGGACATCAACCTGAAGAATCTGCTCAAGCAATGCGACCGGCGTTAAATCTCGCAACACTTGCTGTCTGCGCCCCTAACACACCCTTGGGCGTCGCCAGGTTGCCACTGGGTGAGAATGCACGTCGACATTGGTGGCCCATTTATGGCACCATGTTCTTGTTTATTCGAAATGCACAGTCCAAGTGACTGGAAATACAATAAATGATGTCCACAACTTCACAAGCAATGGTGGGTAAATTGTGCAGACTTTCTCCAGCCGTGGGCCATCTGAGGTCTTGTCCCAGAAAAAGGGTCTGTTTTCACAGGTATTACTGACAAGACCTGTCAGTAATATGGATGCGAATGAAAGTAATACTGCTGCAAACTTCCCCAAGGACCAAGTCAGGATTGTTTCTGGGGTGCTGGTAATATCCCAGAATAGTTTCATCATCGCCAATTAAGTATCAGCCCGTTGAGGGCCAAATGCCAGTCAGCTTCACTGCTGATGCTCTCGAAAGTAAATTGAACAAAGAACAAAGAAAATTACAGCACAGGGATAGGCCCTTTGGCCCTCCCAGCCTGCGCCGATCCAGATCCTTTATCTAAACATGTCGCCTATTTTCCAAGGATCTACTTCCCTCTGTTCCCCGCCTGTTCATGTATCTGTCTAGATGCATCTTAAATGATGTTATTGTGCCCGCCTCTACCATCTCCGCTGGCAAAGCGTTCCAGGCACCCACCACCCTCTGCGTAAAAAACTGTCCACGCACATCTCCCTTAAACTTTCTCCCTCTCACCTTGAAATCGTGACTCCTTGTAATTGACACTCCCACTCTTGGAAAAAGCTTGTTGCGATCCACCCTGTCCATACCTCTCATAATTTTGTAGACCTCAAACAGGTCCCCCCTCAACCTCCGTCTTTCGAACGAAAACAATCCTACTCAACATTTCTTCATAGCTAGCACCCTCCATACCAGGCAACATCCTAGTGAACCTCCTCTGCACCCTCTCGAAAGCATCCACATCCTTCTGGTAATGTGGCGACCAGAAATGCACGCAGTATTCCAAACCAAAGTCCTATACAACTGTAACATGACCTGTCGACTCTTGTACCCAATACCACGTCCGATGAAGGCAAGCATGTTGCATGCCTTCTTGCCCACTCTATCGACCTGTGTTGCCACCTTCAGGGTACAATGGACCTGAACTCCCAGATCTCTCTGTACATCAATTTTCCACAGGACTCTTCCATTGACCGTATAGTCCGTTCTTGAATTAGATCTTCCAAAATGCATCACCTCGCATTTGCCTGGATTGAACTCCATCTGCCATTTCTCTGCCCAACTCTCCAATCTATCTATATTTTACTGTATTCTCTGACAGTCCCCCTCGCTATCTGCAACTCCACCAATCTTAGTATCACCTGCACACTGGCAAATCAGACCACCTCTACCTTCGTCCAGATCATTTATGTATATCACAAACAACAGTGGTCGGAGCACGATCCCTGTGGAACACCACTAGTCACATTTCTCCACTTTGAGACACTCCCTTTCACCACTACTCTCTGTCTCTTGTTGCCCAGCCAGTTCTTTATCCATCTAGCTAGTACACCCTGAACCCCATACGACTTCACTTTTTCCATCAACCTGCCATGTGAAACTTTATCAAACGCCTTACTAAAGTCCATGTATATGACATCTACAGCCCTTCCCTCATCAATTAACTTTGTCACTTCCTCAAAGAATTCTGTTAAGTTTGTAAGACATGATCTTCCCGGCACAAAATCATGCTGCCTATTACTGATAAGTCTATTTTCTTCCAAATGTGAATAGATCCTATCCCTCAGTATCATCTCCAACAGTTTGCCTACCACTGCCGTCAAGCTCACAGGTCTATAATTCCCTGGATTATCCCTGCCGCCCTTCTTAAACAAAGGGACAACTTAGCAATTCTCCAGTCCTCCGGGACATCTCCCGTGCTCAAGGATGCTGCAGCAATATATGTTAAGGCCCCAGCCATTTCGTCCCTCGCTTCCCTCAGTAACCTGGGATAGATCCCATCCGCACCTTGGGACTTGTCCACCTTAATGCCTTTTAGAATACCCAAATATTCCCTCTTCCTTATGCCGACTTGACCTAGAGTATTTAAACATCCATCCCGAACCTCAACATCCGTCATGTCCCTCTCCTTGGTGAATACCGATGCAATTGTGTCGCTTTCAAAGGATCTATAAGTCCCCTGACAGGTTGACGCTGTGAGGTTGTGTTATTCAAACTTTTTTCCCGAGACCCACTTTTACCAAATGGCTCAACTTCGGGAAACATGCCTTCACGAGCAATGCTGGTTGACCTTCACAATCCAGCCAGCTGATCTTCGCGACACACCCTTGCCGACCTCCGTGGCCCACCGTTATTTCTTATATTTAATGCAACCGGTGAACCTGCTTCATCCTCAGAACCTCATTTGCTTTGTTTGTCATTCGATGTAACATTTCTGCTGAGGACTTTAGCTGACGATTTAAATTCTCGTTGCATCCTTTGAACCAAAGAGGTTTGTCCTCGAAATCGCCATGTTTGAGATTTTGAGGGTTTTAAACTTTGTATTAACAGTACCTCCCCCCATACAACACATATGTATTAACATCCTGATTCTCATTGGCAAAATTAAGAAAACACACATCATTGAATTATTTTTAGTCTTCTTTGTCCTCGATTTCCGTTATTTTCTTTGTTGGGTATTACTCAGAAGTCCTGGAGTCCTGGATACAGCTCACACCAGGGCTGCTTTGTCCTGGACTCTCCTGTACAGCTCGCTCCAAAAGATTCAATTGTGAGATCTTGGCCTATTTGTGACGCCGGCCCTCTCTTCCTTATTACACAATGAGACATGTTATATTCTTCACACAGTCCTGTTGCTGGATTGCTGACAGTTGCAAATGGAGGAATCTCTCCTTCACGACCTTGCGGCCAAATCAGGGGTGCAGATGGCGCGTGACTTCAGTGTACGTGCCGCGCTCGTGACTAGTCCTCTGCCACCGCTTCTGGCGGGAAAACTCCATCGTTTGTACTGAACGATCTGTCGGGGCCGGAATTCTGAAAAGATCATCGCGGGAAGCCGGTGGACGCTTCACCCGCGGTCGGGATTGCCGCGACTGACCAAGGTCGTAACTCTGAGATTGAAAGACGCTGCCATAAGGGACTGCTTTGAAAGATGTGTGTTGTACATTTTTGTAAGTAGTGTATTTGTTCTTTGAGAATGTTAATCAGGGACTATCGGAGAGGGCTATGGTAGCCTTCCCCGTAAAGAAGCAAGAATCATGGGGCATAATGTGATTCAATTAGACAATGGGTCTGAGCCTGTGAAACCTGAGGGCGGCGCGCGGTTCCTCGCCAGTCTGTAGTTTGGAGGCTTTTTATCTTATTCGCTTTCCAGACTGCTTACTTTAAATGCAAGTTATACATTAATCCAGCGAGAGGCCACTGGTCTATCAAGATACTACAAGTGCATGAATGAAGATCGGTATCCTTATCAATCCTTCAGTTTCTTTGAAAAGAAACTAGATCAAGGGCATTAAATGCGATTTTCCTGAACAATAGCCGAGCTTCTGGTCACTCATAAACACCATTGCCTCACTGAGAAGCGATATTCCTGTCCTCCATTCTGACCTGTAGACATTTTCCCACGGCTAAGATTATACTGACTGCCTTGTCAAAGAACAAAGACAAGTATTGTTCAGGAACAGGCCCTTGAACCCTCCAGGCCTCCGCCGACCATGGCACCGTCTAAGCTAAATCCTTTTACATTTCCGGAGTACCTTTCACTCTGCTCCAATCCTATTCATGAAGGAGTCGATACGCCCCTAAAAAGTAAATGTCGTACCTGCGTTCACCGCCCCCTCTGGTAGCGAGTTCCAGGCTCCCATTACCCACTGTGTAAAAATCCTGCCTTGCACATCTGCTCGAAACTGTACCCCTCGCACCTAAAACCTATGTCCCCGAGTAACTGACTCTTCCACCCTCGAAAAAAGCGACTAACCACTGTTCATATCCCTCACAATTTTCTGGACTTCCATTAGTTCGCCCCCTCCCTCCATCGTTCCAGTGAGAACACATCGAGTTCAACCAACATAAACCGAGTTGTTTCTCTATTTCTCCCTTTGTAAATGATGGTGCCTGGCAATCTCTATTTCTCCCTTTCTAAATGATGGTGTCTGGCACTCGCAGCCGAAAGAGGTGGTGGAAACAAATATGAGAGTGACGTTTAAGGGGCGTCTTGACAATGATAATCGTCCAGTCACCTGAAACGACGCACCTATCAAAGGAGGATTTAATATTGCGGTCAGTGTTTCCGCTATTTGCAGCTTTCCATCCCTCAGTTACTCACATACTTACAAACCAGACCGTGTTTACCTTCTACTTCAAAGAACAAAGCCAATTACAGCACAGGAACAATACCTTCTGCCCTTCAGTCCTGCACCGGTCGTGCTGCCCTTCTGAACAAAAGCCACTTACCCTTCTTGGGGCCATATCCTTCTATTCCCATCATATTCATGTATTTGTCAAGATGTCCCTTAAAAGGTGCTATCGTATATCGTTCCACTCCCTCCCCCGGCAGTGGGTACCAGGTACGAACCACCCTCTGTGTAACAAGCTCGCCTCGAAATCTTCTTTAAACCATTCCCCCTGCACGTTAAACCTATGCCCCCAGTAATTGTTTCATCAACTCTGGTTAAAAAAAACTTCTGACTATCCACTCTGTCCATGCCCCCCACAATCTTGTAGAATTCTATCAGGTCGCCCACAATCTCCGTCGATCCAATGAGAACAAACCACGTTTCTACAACCTCTCCTCATAGCTAATGACCTACAGACAAGGCAGCATCGTGGTAAATCGTGTCTGCTCCCTGTCCAAAGTCTCCACATCCTTCTGATAGCGTGGCGACCAGAATATAACAGTATATTCCAAGTGCCACGTAACTCATTTGCCAATTTCTAAACTCAATGCCCCGGCCGATCAAGGCAAGCATGCATTATGTCTTGTTGACGATCTTCCCCAGCTGCGTTGCCACCTTCAGTGACGTATGTAGCTGGACACCCAGATCCCTTTGCCTATTAATACTCTTCAGGGTTCTGCCAGTTACTGCATATTTTCCACCTGTATTGCACTTTACAAAATTAATTACCTCACATTTGTCCGTATATAAACTCCAGCTGCCATCTCAACGCCCAAGTCTCCTACCGTTCTATATCCTGTTGTATCCTCTGACCGTCCTCATCACTATCCGCAATTCCTCGAAACCTTGTGTTATCCTCAAATTTACTAATCAAACCAGTTGCATTTTCCTCCAAATCATTTCCAGATACTACAAACAGTAATGGTCCCAGCACTTATTCAGTTCGAACGCCAATATTCACAGGGCTCCATTACGAAACGCACGTTTCCACTGCTCCCCTCTGTCTTCTGCGACCGAGCCTTTTCTTTTTTATTTAAACGTTGTTTTTTTAGAGTACCCAATTCATTTCTTTCCTATTACTGGGCAATTTAGCGTGGCCAATTCATCTATCCTGCACGCCTTTGCGTGGTGGGGGCGAAACCCATGCAAACACGGGGAGAATGTGCAAACTCCACACGGACAATGACCCAGAGCCGGGATCGAACCTGGGAAATTGGCGCCTTGAGGCAGCAACGCCAACCACTGTGCCACCGTGCTGCTCTTCCAGTTCTGTATTAATCTTGCCAGCACACCTCTGACCCCGTGCGACTTTATCCTCTATACCAGTCTGCTATGAGGGACCTTGTCAAAGACCTTACTGAAGTCCATCTAATGCCCTACCCTCATCAATCATGTTCGTCATTTCCTCGATAAACACGATCAAGTTAGTGAGACACGAACTCCACGTCATAAACCCATGTTGCTTCTCGCTAATGCGTTCCACTTATTTCCAAATTGTGTAAATTCTGTCTCGAAGAATCCTCTCCGATAATTTCCCTAGCACTGACATAAGGCTCACCAGCCGGTAATTACCTGGTGTATCCTTGTTTCCCATCTGAAACAAAGGAACAACATTGGTCATTTTCCAATCCTCTACGACCTGCCCTGTAGCCCGTGAGGATATCAACATTCCTCTCAAGGCCCCGCAATTCCCTGCATTGCCTCTCTCAGGCGACTTCCCATCAGGTCCCATGAACGTGTCTAGCTGAATGCTTTTCAAAACTCAATACCTGCTCCTGTTTGACCTCGACATAACAGCCACTATCTGCACACTCTTACCCAGGCTCATCATCCATCAAGTCCTTATCTTTGGTGAACACTGACACAAAGAACTCATGTAATACCTCTGACTCCACGCAAATTCCCACCCCTGTCCTTGCGTGAGGCAACCCTCTCTCTGGCTACCCTCTTGCTCTTTATATATGTATCAAAAGCCTTGGGATTTTCCTTACTCCTGCTGGCCAAAGACTTTAGCCCTCGTGACTCAATGCTTCATTTTATTTCTACTTTCCTTGTATTGCACACTTGCTTCGTGTGTTCCCAGCCTCCTAGCCGGGAGAAATGCTCCTTTTTTTTTACTTCATTGTGATTTTAAAAGTTTTGGATTGAATGGGGTTAACAAAATCTGTTTGTTTAGTGACTGCAATTAATATCAGTCTCCATGAATCATAATTGGGTCGCTGGAGAATTATCCTCTTCTGTTAATAAGGAATTAATTTCGATGTGTTACCCCATACTATGAGCGGGAGCATCAACTCGAACACTAGCAGAGACCCAGAGAAGGAATCAAAATCTAAGAAATCGATCGGAACATTCTAACATTGGATCAGAATCTCAGAACAATCGCTCGGAATGTAACAACAATGGATCAGAATCTGAGTACGATCGATCGGAACATTACAAACATGGACAGGAGTTTATACGAGGTATTTTACTATATTTCGTCTGGTTATATACCATGGCGGTTCAACGGCGCACTTATGATTATTCAAGTGGGTTACTATCCTATCCTGGCTATTGTTGGTGTAACTGGTAAGTCTCATTGTCCAGTTATTCACTGTATAATCTACTGAAAGTGCAACATTTCTCTCATAATTTACATCTTGGAAAGATTCAATCCGTATGCTTCAGTCCCAGTCACTTATTTCAGTCGGTATCCAGTGTCTCTACTCCGCGCTCTGGTTGATACAGAGGTTATTCACAATCCACGCTCCCTTTGACACTGTAATACTTTATTCAAATGTGTGCTCAACACTTACAATCCTGCCCACATGCCATCGACACCCTGCCTCACCTGAGATGCAGAATAAACTATAATGTGTCATTGTTTAAACAGACTTGATAATTCCCATGATATTCTAGTCACACAAGTTATGTTACAAACCTTCATGGAGCACAGATCATCCGCAACTCTGTTGTCCATATCCTAACTCTCAGCCAATGCCAGTCACCTATCATCCCGGTGCTCTCTGATCTACATTGGTTCCCAGTCTGGCAGCATCTGAATATCAATATCTCCCATTCTGTGATTGAAATTCAGTCTCACCGCAAATTTATCTCACCCCCTTCTCCATTTCCAATGAATGTGAACATTAATCAATTTGTATTTCTTGTCCAGTTCTCTTATTGGAAAGTTAGTGGAAGTTCTGCCGATGGGTTTCTGGATGTTGTGTTGTGAGCTGCCGCATACATTCAGGGAGAACAAAGGGTTCTGTGATCCATCTCTGGACGAGCTGTGAGGATTGTAGATACAGTGTATCTGGACCTACAGCTTGGCCATCATGTGGAGCAGGTGCTGCAGAGAGTGGAAGCCCTGTAAGGGGAGATGAGTAGGGTGTCTGTTCAGGGTTTACAAGAACGATTTGCCAACCTACAGCTAACCCAGGAGCCGACTGCGATCGGACTCTGATTCAACATGGAGGTGATCACTGAAATGTGTCACCTCATTAAACATGACCTGGAGCCTCACACCAGTGTGTGTATAATGTTATCAATGGCCGTTAAAGTCATCATTTTATTGACCTTCTCTGCACCTGGCATTAAAAACCTCGTTTCAGGAATGGTAACGATTAAAGTGTAGTGGTTTGAGGGAGCACTCGGAGTCTTTTGTATAACGTAACTGATTTATTGAGAACAAGGACAGGGTTAAGTGGAACAGCTATTTTCTCTCGACACCCGAAACCGCTCAGCTCGGGCCCCTGCCCCCAGCCGCCTCCCCCTCCTCACTCTTTCCCCATTCACCGGAGTTCGAGCTTTCATCCAGGATCGGTCCAACCTGATGACGTGGACCACAAGGTATCACCCCTTCAAAACGCTGTCGCACTCCTCGCCCTAACGTCCCTCAGTAACATTGAGACAACATTTCCAGCCAACTATGTAGGAGAAAAGGCTGAGAGCTGACAGTGTGAACGTCCAGAACTGTCCTTGATAGAGTTAATCTGTCAATAGCTTCTGAAACACGGTGCAGCGCCTCAGTCCCTCATTCTGCTCCTCCACCAGTGAGATATTGTCGTTGTGAGCAGGAGGACGTTACCTTAAGGATTCGAGCACTGCTTCGGAGGCGCACCCTTTCCAGCTCCCTCAGAGGTCATCGGCGGGTTCTCTACCGAACTCCCCATGACTTCTGGTCTGCTCCGCCACAGGGTCAGTGGTGATGCCTGATGGCTCCAGCTGTTATGACAGTGGGGGTGTGTCCGATCAGCACCTTACATGGTCAGCATACTTCTTCTCTTGCCCGCCTTGAAAATCCATCATGTACAAGACTGGGACAGATTTGACCACAGTTCTGCCGGGTAACCACAGTGGGTCTGAAGCAGTTTATTTCTCAGACCAGGTCACCGAGTTTAAATAACATGTCTCCCTTTGCCGAGTCACGCTGCCAGTATTGGGAGCCCAATGCACCTTTCGCCTTATTGCATGATTGGGGAAAACGAGGGCTAATCGAGTCTGCTCGTGCCGACCAATTAATAACTCTGCGGGCGTGAGTCGAGTAGTGGGAAGAGCGGGGGGCAGGGGCGGGGGGGAGGGGGGCGTGACGTGGAGCGTTCTCCGAGAGAAGGACATTTACCAATTTAATGCGCAATGGTCTGTTTGGTTGCTTCTTCACTGCGAACTGAATGGCTGAGCTGACCGCTGCTAACCCGCCCAAGGCCGGGCGATACGGAGCTGTTTGGATGTAGTGGATGTCATTTGGTTTGACACAGCGTTTAAAATATCCCTTGGTGAATGCAGCGCCATTGTAGGACACTCATGCCCAGGGTGTCCTTGGATCACAGCCATTCAATGTAGAGTGTCTACGGTGGCTGCTGAGGATACTGTCCCGATGCCCTAATCATCCCACCACTTGGACTGGGCGGTCACTCGGTGCAGGAACATTCTGCCGAAGAAAGCAGCAGCGAAATCAAAATTAACCTTGTCAACGAACGGTCCGTCCTGGGTGGAGACGTTTGCTGTGCCTGGCAGAAAACGTCAATGTCCTTATCAATGCTGCGTTACCAAATGTAGTTTATGACCAACATTCCCATCTTTGTTTGAACAGTGTTCCCTGTTTAACTCCTGCTATAGCGGCTGTATTGGTGGGGGTGGAATTACCACCGGGGAAGCGCAGAGTCAGATTCGGGTCTCACCACGGAACCCATCTTTTCTGATAAGGCATGATCGAAGCTTTGATTGATATTTATCGTCACATGAACCGGAGAACAGTGAAAAGTATGTTTTGTGCAGCCAAGGGAATGTACACAGTACGCACATAGTTGGCAAAAGAATAATCGACAGAGTCAAATGGTACGTTAACAACTAGTGATTGGTTCCAGTTCGGAACATGGACCAAACATGCAGTACATGAGCAAAGCATTATAGTGCGTCATCAATAGCGTTCTTACAGGGAACATGTCTGTCCATGGGAGAGTCGTTCAGCAGCCGAGTAGCTGTGGGGAATAAACTGTTTAAAAGCAAATTACTGCGGATGCTGGAATCTGAAACGAAAGAGAAAACGCTGGAGAATCTTAGCAGGTCTGGCAGCATCTGCAGGGAGAGAAAAGAGTTACCGTTTTGAGTCCAATGACTCTTTGTCAACGCTAACAGTCAGAGGCCGTGGGAAATATTTATACCGTGGAGTGAGAATGAAAGATGAGTCATAGCCACAGAAACCCAGGGAAACGGGGTGCTAACAGTCACAGAAACCCAGGGAAACAGGGTGCTAACAGCCACAGAAACCCAGGGAAACGGGGTGCTAATAGCCACAGAAACCCAGGGAAACGGGGTGCTAACAGCCACAGAAACCCAGGGAAACGGGGTGCTAACAGTCACAGAAACCCAGGGAAACAGGGTGCTAACAGCGACAGAAACACAGGGAAACGGGGTGCTAACAGCCACAGAAACCCAGGGAGACAGGGTGATAACAGTCACAGAAACCCAGGGAAACGGGGTGCTAACAGCAACAGAAACCCAGGGAAACGGGGTGCTAACAGCCACAGAAACCCAGGGAAACGGGGTGCTAACAGCGATAGGTACCCAGGGAAACGGGGTGCTAGCAGTCACAGAAACCCAGGGAGATAGGGTGCTAACAGCCACAGAAACCCAGGGAAACGGGGTGCTAACAGCCACAGAAACCCAGGGAAACGGGGTGCTAACAGCCACAGAAACCCAGGGAAACAGGGTGCTAACAGCCACAGAAACCCAGGGAAACGGGGTGCTAACAGTCACAGAAACCCAGGGAAACGGGGTGCTAACAGCGACAGAAACCCAGGGAAACGGGGTGCTAACAGCGACAGAAACCCAGGGAAACGGGGTGCTAACAGCGACAGAAACCCAGGGAAACGGGGTGCTAACAGCGACAGAAACCCAGGGAAACGGGGTGCTAACAGCGACAGAAACCCAGGGAAACGGGGTGCTAACAGTCACAGAAACCCAGGGAGACAGGATGCTAACAGCCACAGAAACCCAGGGAAACAGGGTGCTAACAGCCACAGAAACCCAGGGAAACGGGGTGCTAATAGCCACAGAAACCCAGGGAAACGGGGTGCTAACAGCGACAGAAACCCAGGGAAACGGGGTGCTAATAGCCACAGAAACCCAGGGAAACGGGGTGCTAACAGCGACAGACACCCAGGGAAACGGGGTGCTAACAGTCACAGAAACCCAGGGAAACAGGGTGCTAACAGTCACAGAATCCCAGGGAGACAGGGTGCTAACAGCCACAGAAACCCAGGGAAACGGGGTGCTAACAGCCACAGAAACCCAGGGAAACGGGGTGCTAAGAGCGACAGAAACCCAGGGAAACGGGGTGCTAACAGCGACAGAAACCCAGGGAAACGGGGTGCTAACAGCCACAGAAACCCAGGGAAACAGGGTGCTAATAGCCACAGAAACCCAGGGAAACGTGGTGCTAACAGCGACAGAAACCCAGGGAAACGGGGTGCTAATAGCCACAGAAACCCAGGGAAACGGGGTGCTAACAGCCACAGAAACCCAGGGAAACGGCGTGCAATAGCCACAGAAACCAAGGAAAAAGGGGTGCTAACAGCGACAGAAACCCAGGGAAAAGGGGTGCTAACAGCGACAGAAACCCAGGGAAACGGGGTGCTAACAGCGACAGAAACACAGGGAAACGGGGTGCTAACAGCCACAGAAACCCAGGGAAACGGGGTGCTAATAGCCACAGAAACCCAGGGAAACGGGGTGCTAACAGCGACAGAAACCCAGGGAAACGGGGTGCTAATAGCCACAGAAACCCAGGGAAACGGGGTGCTAACAGCTACAGAAACCCAGGGAAACGGCGTGCAATAGCTACAGAAACCAAGGAAAAAGGGGTGCTAACAGCGACAGAAACCCAGGGAAAAGGGGTGCTAACAGCGACAGAAACCCAGGGAAACGGGGTGCTAACAGCCACAGAAACCCAGGGAAACGGCGTGTAATAGCCACAGAAACCAAGGGGAAAGAGTTTTAATGGCAGTCCCCAGAAAGAAAAAAGATGTGAGAGGCCAAACAGGAGATAAACTAGCATCAGAGGCTAAACTGTGACAGATGGAGATGTGGGGGGAAGGGAAGGGAGATGCAAAGGGGAGAAGGGGTAAGGAAATGTGGATAAGATTGGCGTTGGGATTAAGTATGTATTAAGAAAGACAAGAAAAAAAGAAATGGTAAGAGACAGTTGAAATAAATGGGATGAAAACAAATGGGTCTAGGTGGGGTAGAGCTAATCATCTGAAGTTGGTGAAATCGATGTTGAGACCGGAAGATTAGAGCGTGCCTAACTGGAAGATGCAATGTTGTTCCTCGAGCTTGCGCCGCGCTTCACTGAAACATTGTATCAGGCTAAGGACAGACATGTGATCATGGGCGTAGGGTCTTGTGCTAAAATAGCAAGCAACGAGAAGATCCAGGTCCTGAATGCGCACAGACCGAAGGTGCTCAGCAAAGCTTTCACACAGTCTGCGTTTGGCCTCTCCGATATAGGGAGGACCATATTGGGAGCAGCGAATGCAATAGACCAGATTAGAAGAGCTGCAAGTGAAACGCTGCTTAACCTGGAATGAGTGTTTTGGGCCTGGGATGTTAAGCATGGAAGAGGGAAAGGGGCAGGTGTCACACCTTCAGCGATTGCATGGGACGGTGCCATGGGTGCTGGGAGAGGTACTGGGTATGGTGGAGGAGTGGACTAGATTATCTCGAGGGAACGGTCTGTTCCTATGTCTGGATGTGTGAGTCTTCAGACTTCTGTATCTTCTGCCTGATGGAAGGGTCTGGAGGGGTCTTTGCCAATGCTGTCTGCCGTCCTGACGCAGTGCGACGTGTAGACAGAATCAATGGACGGATGGCATGCACGTGTGACTTCCAAGTTGGTCTGATTTGACATGATTTCTTTCGGTCACGATTATTTGCTTCATTCTGGAAAGGGCGGGATGGCCTTCAAAGAATCGGACAGTACAGAAAAGGCCCTTGGACCAAACAAGCCTGCAGGGAAAAAAGATAAACATCATCTAACCCACACTAGTCCCGCGAGTCCCAGCTCTTGACACTTGTCTTGAATATTATGACATTTCAGTGCTCAGCCGGGAATTTGGTAAACAGTTCAACAACACCAGTTTAAAGTCCAACAGGTTTGTTAAGAATCACTAGCTTTCGGAGCAGTGCTCCTTCCTCGGGTTAATGAAGAGGTGGGGTACGGAGAGGTAGGGCAGCACGGTAGCATTTTGGATAGCACAATTGCTTCACAGCTCCAGGGTCCCAGGTTCGATTCCGGCTTGGGTCAATGTCTGTGTGGAGTCTGCACATCCTCCCCGTGTGTGCGTGGGTTCCCTCCGGGTGCTCCGGTTTCCTCCCACAGTCCAAAGATGTGCAGGTTAGGTGGATTGGCCATGATAAATTCCCCTTAGTGTTCAAAATTGCCCTTAGTGTTGGATTGGGTGGGGTTACTGGGTTATGGGGATAGGGTGGAGGTGTTGACCTTGGGTAGGGTGCTCTTTCCAGGAGCCGGTGCAGACTCGATGGGCCGAATGGCCTCATTCTGCACTGTAAATTCTATGATAAGCTTCAGAGAGGGTGCAGAGGAGGTTCACCAGGATGTTGCCTGATATGCAGGGTGTTTGCTATGACGACAGGTTGAGTAGATGAGGAATGTTTTCGTTGGAAAGATGGAGGTTGCGGGGGGGGGGGGATATGATTGAGGTCTACAAAATTATGAGAGGTATGTACAGGGTGGATAGCAACAAGCTTTTTCCAAGAGTGGGGGTGTCAATTACAAAGGGTCACGATTTCAATGTGAGAGGGGGAAAGTTTAAGGGAGATGTGCGTTGAACGTTTGTTACGCAGAGGGTGGTGGGTGCCTGGAACGCTTTGCCAGCGGAGGTGGTAGAGGCGGGCATGATAGCATCATTTAAGGTGCATCTAGACAGATATATGAACGGGCGGGGGCAGAGGGATGTAGATCCTTGGATAATAGAAGGCAGGTTCAGATAAAGGATCTGGATCGGCGCAGGGTGGGAGGGCCGAAGGTTCCTGTGCTGTAATTTTCTATGTTCTTTGAATGACACTAGAATTGCGGTTGTTCGATGAATCCTCAAGCTTTCCCTTGCATCCGTCGCTAGTTTGGTGTTTCTACTTGTCAAATTCAAAGGCTTCATTCTTCCTTGATAATATCACAATGTTTGTTATCCCACAACTATGGTGGACATCCTTGCATCGAACTTACTGATCGCCCGTTAACAATGAGAACGAGTTCTATTGAAATGGGTTTGCTCACTTTCATTTATTTCATTTCTTTGTCATATTCAACTTGTGGATTTCTGATCATCAGATTTATTCTCCTTGTTCGTGACAGGAATTGTTTCTTAGACTCAGCACGCCCTGCCTGTCTCAGCAACATGTCTTAATTTGCCCCTTGGTTTTGCTCAAAAAGAAATGACTTTTCTGCAGTGACCCACTTCTTCGGGGTTGATGCCCACATCAATAACGGTCTCATGACGAGTGCTGGAAGCATTTCATGATAACAGACGTCAGGGCCACCAGTCGGTAGTGGTTGAGGCACTCTACCTTGTCTTCTTGGGTACTGGTATAATGGTGGTCTACTTGACGGAGGTGATGACCTCGGGGCGAAGGAGTGAGGTGTTGAAGATATCTGCGAATAATCTCGCCAGCTGGTCTATGCGGGCATTGAGTGCTCACCCGGGGACTACGTTGGCGCCCTTTACTTTCCACGTAATCATTTTCAAGAAGAAAGCTCTTACCTCTGAGGCTGTAATAGTGGGTATGAGCGTGTCCATGGCTGTTGGGGCGGCTGGCACAGATGCATTGGCTGACAGCTCAAAGCGGGCACAGAACCTGTTCGATCATCGGGGAGGGATAGCCCAGCCCCAGATAGTCGATCTGGCTTTGCTTTGTAGCCTGTCATCTCGTGTAGGCCTTATCAGAGTCGTCGTGGGTTACTGCCGTTGACCTGAGATTCTAGTTTGATGCGGTGCTAACTTTTGGCGTCCTTGATGGCTTTCCGTACGTTGTACCGAGGATTCTCATATAGGTCAGGGTCGTCAGACCTGAACGACTCGGTCGGGGATTTCAGCAGGGAGTGGACCTCTTGACTGAGCCAGGGTGTCCGAGTGCGGAACGGCCGTATCTTTGGTACACCGTCCTCGACACACTTACTGATAAAGTATGTTTTCTCCCTTAGCCTGGAAAATCAGGATGAGAGATCACTTGGTATTCCCTGGATAGTGGAATTCCTGATGGTGCCTGCGCCTCTTCCGCGTCGCCGTGTCAATGGGGAGAGGCAGAGGAACTGAATGAACCCTCATTCCATTAATGTACGGTTGGTGTGTGACCATGTGTAGTACATCATGTTGGCGAATGTCCAGTATCCTGGCAGCAGTCTCCACTCCTTCATTCAGGAACAGTCAGTCACTCCCAACTTCGTCAGACACTCACAGCGCCCAGAGGATAGTTTCTCAGATACAGAATCATAGAATCCCTAAAGGGGAGTAGGAGGACATTCGGCCAATCTAGTCTGCGCCGACCCTCTGAGAGCACTCTCAACTGTGCTAAATCCCCCACTCCAGCATTGCAACACCCCCTGGGACAATTGAGCATATACAGTCCACCTAACCTGCACATCATTGTATAGTGAGAGGACAACGGCGCACCTGGACGAAACCCATGAACACGAGGGAATTGCATACTCTCACCAGACAGCCGGAATCGAACTCTGGTCCCTGTTGTTGTGAGGCACCAGTTCTAACCATGGACCCACCGCTCCGCCACCATGAAGGGTGCCCCTTCGTTTCATGGTGCAAATCCCTCCCCCCCCCCCCCCCCCCTGAAAACCAATCATGTGAAAATAACACGTGCATGCAAGTGCAATGGCACCACCAGGGCCACCATCGATGTGATAAAACAATACTTGTGGTTCCTGAACGGCTCGGAGTGAAGCTTCTTGTACAGCTGGAGCAGGGGTCCATGGAGTAGACATGGAGTTCTGCTGTGCCCTTCATATCATCACCATAATGAGGACACAGACATTCATTTTATATTTCACGGGATGTGTATTTTACATGACTAGATATTGCCCATCCCATAATTGCCAAACCACCTCCTGTGTGCAATGGCACAGAGAATAAAACAGGATAAATCTTTAGAATCCATTGTGGTCCAGAGGTTCCACTTCAGATGTTCCATTCAGCAACAGATGGCAGAAGCCCTCGAACTGACCTTCCAAATGATTACTAATGCCTGGAGCATGACATCAACAACCTGGCAGTAGTGTGGCAAAAAAACATCATAGCGTCACTTGATTGGTCAGTGCATCTACACTAGTGTTTCTGAAACTTATTTTTTCCGGCAACCAATTTTTATAGAATGGCCAACTCTCGCGACCCACACCACAGTCAGCACAGATTCTGCACAGTTACTGTTCAAAACGTCGCACTCATTGTTGGCACTTCTATATCATTAAATGTAAACATTGTAATTTGCACTGCTGTTTCACCATGGAGGACAGTAATATCCTGACACATTGCTCAAGGCTACAACTGAGGATCATTTGATTATTTAATTTCTTCACAGCAATTATTAGAATTTGGAAAAATGCTTACAAGCGCTGGAAATTTTAACAGGCTCAATATTGTTTAGTTTTAACAACGTCGTACACATTCATTCAAAGCCTAACATGACATCGGATTGGAAATTAAACATAAACCTCGCACTTCAGAAAGAGGAGCCCTAACGGGTGAATTCAAAGCGCCGCCAGACAGCATATCACTGGACGCCTGTCAATACCGTTTCCCATGTAAACATACAACATACTGAAAACATTTAAAAAAACAATGTTGGGCACAGCTCAGTTGAACAATGTGCAAAATGTGTAGGCACATTCCATTCCATCCACCTGCGACATTTTACCAGGCCCTGTATATGTGAGTGTAGCTTTGTCCACAGTTAATGCCATCTTTGGCGAACAATTGGAGATCTGATAAAGTTAGAAGCAAAAGTCCTTGCTGTCGATGAAAAAATTCAGCTGATGTAAAATTCAGTCCATGTAGTCACACGGCAGAGATGGATGCTTGGAGACGAGTATCTCGGAAGACGGGGTGGATAGAGGCTGAAGAGGAGATGAAAAGTTAAGCGTTTTTAAAGGAGAATGGGCGACACCGTGGCGCATTGATCTGCACTGCTGCCTCAAACCACTAAGGACCTGGGTTCGATTCCGGCCCCGGGTCCCTCTCCGTGTGGAGGTTGCAGATTCTCCCCTGGTTTGCCTGGGTTTCACCCCCACAACCCTAAAATGGGCAGGAAAAGTGGATTAGTCACGCGAAATTGTCCCTGAATTGGTAAAACAAATAATTAGCTAGTCCAAATTCATTGCAAAATACAAGAAAAAGAGATTGAAGGACACGAGCCCAGGTGCAGAGAGGCAATTCAGAAATTAAAGGAGTGGAGATAGGGGCTAGTCCGGTTGATGGAGACTGTAGGTCAGGGTTAACTCAGAGAATGGTAAAGCACACACGGGGTTTGTTAGTGACACACTGAAATTAAGAAATTTATACAGATCCACACTCTGAACACAGTAGATGGAAAGGCCACCCAATCTGCAAACGGCACCAACTATATTTTCGACCGAAGTGGCAAGGGTGTCCATGGTCCCATGTTCTACATCAGTCCGGTGTTGCCATACACTGTACTGCAGTGAGATTTTACCTCGTGAGAAAATGGAAAAATGGTCAGGCGATCATTGAGAATTTTTTTCGGTGTCCTTTTGGCGACCCATGTGCCACGATCCTCCGACCCATCCGTGGTTCACGACCCCCACTTTGAAAATCACTGGATTGGTGCATACTTGTCAGCCATTGTTGCTGTTTGGCCAGCAGATTGCACCATCTGATCTTTAACATGGGTTTCATTATTGAAGGTCACCAATTCTTCAGCTCCTCGAAGACAACGACCTCTCCCAGAGCCTCAAAGGCAGTTTCCTCTCGCAATGGTACCTATCTATTAAAATGTTTACGTTTATCCCTTTGAAATTCTGGTTAAGTCTGTCCTGGTTGTATCCCACAATTCCAAAATTCTTTCCTGTATACTTCCGGAATCAATTCGTGTCCATCTACATGAACCTTTCTTGCCGCCTCATAACTCTTATAGACCTCCTGTGACAAGGAAGCATTCACTTCCTGTGCTCACCCCTTCAATTTGTACTGCAGGAGTAATGTAAGATTCACTTTTGGCAACTCAATCTGGGTCACTATTTTCTCAATTGTCTCAGCCACGAGCAAACATACAATAGGAAGAAAGAGAGAGAAAACAAGAGTCAAACGGGGGTTAACAGGGGAATGCTTCCACAGGATGATCCACACCTGTCTTTTAACAATAATCTTTATTCGTATCACAAGTAGGCTTACATCAACACTGCAATGAAGTAACTGTGATGAACCCCTAGTCGCCACACACCGGCGCCTGTCCGGGTACACGGAATGAGAATTCAGAATGTCCAATTCACCGAATAGCACGTCTATCGGGACATGTGGGAGGAAGCCGGAGCACCCGGAGGAAAACCAAGCAGAAACAGTGGAAAGGGATGAATCTGCACAGACAGTTGCCCAAGAAGGAAATCGAACCAGGACCCTAGAGCTGTAAAGCAACACTGCTATCAACTGTGCTAGCGGGCCGTCCCATTTTGGAAGGGTGGAACCAGACAATTGCAAAGTAAAACAACTCCCTAACGTCGGATGAGGTGGACGTTACCCGTATAGGTCAATGTCTGCCCGGTGTGATGAAAACTGCATCAGTGGGCGTTTCACCGTGATCGATGTTCGCATTGTCACAGGAACTGGACCGACCCTCGATTAACGACCCGCTGTCTTCTGATCTGCAACGGCCGATCCACCTCATAAATGTCGCTATGACGATCCGCACCAGACCCAACTGTGGTTGAATACTGGACAGAAACCACAAAATTTTATCTCAATAGTCTAAACAGTGCTGAAAGGATACGCTCCAGGAACAATGTTCGGAAAATATGGAAATGGTATACTAAAGCTAGCTTTATTGCTAAAAGTAAAACAAGCATATTTAGCATCAAACAAGAAAATAGCGTTCGATTGCCCCTTTAGAAATGCTAATCAATACGGTGCCACAATAGCCCGTCACTGCTCTATCTTCCCACTCAAACAACGAAATAATCTCAGATCCCAGTTCACTGTTTGCAGTCAGAAATACGGACTGTACAGAGCTGTCTTGAAAACTTTAGTTTGAGAAAGAGAGATGTTTTGAGACTTCTTTAAAGAACGAGCACTGTCAGATTAATTCAAAATCTCGTCTTTATTTTTTCACAAAATTTTGACAGCTCAACTTCCAACCAGGAACAAACCCTGACCCTTAGCACCTGACTGCCTCGTAAACTGGTTCTGGCTCCACCCATTTCCGACATCATCTCACTAAACTGAACAGAACGTTGCTGATTAACTATTCCAGACGGAAACATCTTGATAGAAACAAAAATCCATTAGCCCAAACGTTTACAAAACCTTCATTGCATCTGTTGTTGCCCAAAATTCTCGCTGTCTTGCAAATCTGAATTTTTTGTTTTCGAAACTATGACGCAGCCGTTCTACACACGAACGACACAAGAGTTTTAACCCTTACTGCACCAAATACACAAAATATAATATAACTGAAATTCATACATTCAGCACACCCTGCATCAGGCGTCTACTCAGAGCAAACCAGCACCTACCCTACACACAGCAAATCCTCTGTGACCATCAGAAAAGACAGTTAGATCGCCAAGACCCGAACTTCAGACCGGAACGTTGGTGGTGGAGTTTTATTCAATCTTCTAGCTCTTGAGATAAGAACAAAAGAGCGTTTCGTCTGCTACCGTCATGACTGAGCATCCCTCCAGCCTGCTCTCTGCTCACCATGTATGAGAACATGGAAGAAAAAGGTGCCGAAAATAGTCTGTTCCGATCCGAAAGTGGCAACAACCAGTAACTCATTTACCTGGGGTCAGATTATCAAACCCAAACTGAATTTCAGAACCCGGAATGAACGAACCCTTATGGATAACGAGGAACACAGCTGGTAAGAACGGAGAGCTCCGTTTGTGGACGTGAACTCAAACTGTTCAACAATGATGTTGTTGCGAAGCAAGAGACCGAAGAAACAGGTGAAGGGCAGCTGAGCGATTTTGGTGGAGATAAAATATTCCACTGTAGAGGAAAAACCCAACTATCATTGCAGGACGCATGGGATTGAAATTGACATCAAACCAAACTCATTAACCGACTCTTGGAACATCTGGTCAGAATCAATGGGCGCTACATGTCCCACCTACAAATTGGCCGAGAAGAAGCAGGCATGCTGATAGAGTCAGAATCATGAATGTTGATACCATGGAAACAGGCCCATCCCTCCAACTTGCCCATGCCACACAAGTTTACCCACTACGTTGGCCCCAATTGCCCGCATTTGATCCCTGTCCCGTTCTACCCACCTTAGCCAAATAACTGTCTAACTGTTTGTAAAAGGACAAACCTGTATCCGCCACTACTGCTGCATCTGGCAGCTGTTTCCAGACAATCACCATCTTCTGTGTTAAAACATTGCCTCTCTGGATTATTTAGTATCTCTCCCCTCTCACCATAAACCTCTCCACTATAGTTTTAGACCCACTACCTTTTGGAAAACAGGTTGACTATCTATCTTATCTATGCCCTCATTATTTAGTAGACTTCAATCAGTTCATCCCTGAGCCTCCTATGCTCCACGGAAAAAGTCCCAGTCTCCCCAGCCTCTCCTTATTATTCAACCCATCAAGTCCCGGCAGCATCCCACCAAATCTTTTCTTTACACTTTCTAGTTTAATAATATCCTTTCTATAACAGGGGGACCAAACTGTACACAGTATTCCAAGTGTGGCCTTACGAATGATTTGTACAAATTCAGCAAGATGTCCCAACTTCTGTATTCAATTTTCTAACCTATGAAACAAAGCATGCCGAATGCCTTCTTCGCCCCTCTGTCCTCCTGGGACTCCACTTTCAAGGAGCGATGAATTTGCATTCGTAGATCACGTTGTTGTCTAACTCTTCCCAACTCCCTACCATTAACTGAGTAGGTCCTGCCATGATTCGATCTCCCAAAATGCAACACCTAACATTTGTCTATATAAAACGCCATCTGCTATTCCTCGGCTCACTGGCCCAATTGATTAATGTCCAGTTTCAATCTGAGATAACCTTCCTCAATGTCCACAATGCCACCAATCTACAAACTTACTCACCATGCCTCCTAAATGCTCATGCAAATCAGAAGGATAACTAACAAATAACAATGGAGCCAGCACTGATGTTGCGACACTGAGCTGGTCACAGGCCTCCAGTTTCACAAACACCCTTTGTCGCCACACTCCGGCGCCTGCTCGGGTACACTGAGGGAGAATTCAGAATGTCCAATTCACCTAACAAGCACGTCTTTCGGGACTTGTTAGAGGAAACTGTAACCCATCTTGGTGGGGAGTGTTAATGCTGATTTGACAAGGTGGAACATTCTTTCGTTACCATTGGCAGGCCGGGAACAGGCTGTCAAAGTGAATATGTTACCGCTGTTTCTCTGCCAGTGCTGCCCGCAGTTCTACCGAAATCGTTCATCAAGGGCGTGGATAAGTTGATCTCATTCATATTTTTTTTTGTGGGAGGGGCTCACCAGAATTAGAAAGGTGGCATTACAGAGCGGCGACTGTGCCTCCCTAACTCGCTTTACCATTACTGTGGGGGGGGGGGGGGGTAAACGCTGAGAATGTGTGAGGATGGTGTCAGGAGGGGAGGGGTCTGTGGGTAAGGATGGAGCCGGGCTCCGTGGATAAGAATGGAGACGGGCTCTGTGGGTAAGGATAGAGACGGGCTCTGTGGGTAAGGATAGAGGCGGTCTCTGTGGGTAAGGATGGGGGTGTATTCTGTGGGAAAGGATTGAGACGGTCTCTGTGGGTAAGGATGGAGACTGTCTCTGTGAGTCAGAATGGGGCTGGGCTTTGTGGACAGGAATGGAGTCGGGCTCTGAAGATAGGGATGCGGGTGGGCTCTGCGGGTAAGGATAGAGACGGGCACTGTGGGCAAGGATGGGGGTGAGTTCTGTGGGTAAGGATGGAGACGGGCTCTGTGGGTAAGGATTGAGACGGGCTCTGTGGGTCAGAATAGAGACGGGCTCTGTGGGTCAGAATGGGCCTGGGCTTTGTGGACAGCATTGGAGTCGGGCTCTGAAGATAGGGATGCGGGTGGGCTCTGCGGGTAAGGATGGAGACGGGCACTGTGGGTAAGGATGGAGACGGGCACTGTGGGCAAGGATGGGGTGAGTTCTGTGGGTATGGATGGAGACGGGCTCTGAGGATAGGCATGGGGGTGGGCTCTGTGGAACAGGATGAGGGTTCATGTGTACGTGTGACTGGGCATTTGGTTATGAATGTTCTTTGGTGCGCGTTTTGGTGTTTGTGTGTACGCATGTGGGTGTGCATGTGGTTGTTATTGTGCATGTGCTTGTTGGTGTGTGTGTCGGCTGAGAGTGTGTATGTGTGGGTGTATGCGTGTGGGTGTGGGCGTGTCTTTGTGTGTTGGTGTGTGAGTGTATGTATATATGTGAGTGTGAGAGAGTGTGTGCCGGTGTGTGCGCCTGTTTGTGTGTGCGTTTGGTTGTGTCTATGTATGTGTGTCTGTGTGTATAGGTGTGTGGGTGAATGTGCAGCTGTGTGTGTGCTTATGTGCGTAGATTTGTGTGAGCGGGTGCCTGTGTATTTGGGTGGGAGGAGGTGTTTGTGGGTGGGCGGTATATGTGGACTGTTTTTGAGAAAGTGTTTGGTTGCGTGTGCGTGAGAGAGGGTCAGTGTGTGTGAGGACTTCTGCCTGTGGGTGTGTGTTTTAGTGTGAAAGTAAGTCTGTTTCTGTGGTTGGATTTGAGTGTGAATGTGTGCGTGTGGGTATGAGCATGTGCATGTGTGTGTGAGAGGGTGTGTGGGGGTTTCTGTGTGTGGGTCCGTGTTTGGGTGTGCGTGTGAGCTTCTGTGTATGCGCGGCTGATGTGTGTGTGAATGGGTCTGTGTGTGCGTGGAGGGTGTACGCCTATTTGGGTGAGTTGGTGGAGTGTGGGTAAGTAAACGTGTGAGATTGTGCGTGTGTTCTTGTGTGTGTGAGTGCGAGTGTGCGGCTGTGGGCCTGTTTGTGGAAATGTGTGAGTGGGAGTGTATGTGTATGTGTGCCTATGTGAGCGTCTTTGAGTGTGAGGGTGGGGTTGTGTGTTGGTTTGCATATGTGCGTATTTGAGTGTGTGTATGTGCGCGTCTTGGTTTGGGTGTGTGTATGTGAGAGTTTATGCGTTTGTCTTTGTGAGGGTGCATTTTTGTGTGTGAGGGTACGAGTGTGCGACTGTGTATGTGGGCGTGTGGGGGTGTTTGTGTGAGGATGTATGTATGTATCCGTCTTTGTGTGTTTGGGTATGTGTGTGAGTGTGCTTGGGTGGACTTGTATGTGTGGGTTTGCGTGTGGTGGTTTGTGTTTGTGCATATGCGTGTGCATATTCGTGTTGCTGTGTGTGAGTGTGCGGTGGGGATCTCTGTGAGAGGGTCTCTGTGTATATGTGGGTGTGTATGAGAGTGTGAGTATGAGTGTGCGTGGGGGGACTGTATATGTGTATGCATGTGGGTCTTTGTGTTTCTGTCGGGGTTTTTGTGTATGAGTGAGTTTGTGTGTGTGGGAGTGGATGTGTGTTTGGGGGGAGTCTGTGTGTGCGTATGTAGTATGTCTGAGTGTGCTTGGATTTTGTGTGCTTAAGTATATGTGTGTGCATTTTGTGTTTGGGGGACTAATTTTGCGGGTGTGTGGGGGGGGGGTAAGTTTTAGAGTGTCTGTGTGCATTGGTGTTTGTGTGTGGGTACGTGAGTGCATGCCAGGGTGTGTGTGTGGGTGTGGGTGTGTGTGCATGTTCTTGGGTGTGTGGGTGGGTGCAGTGGAATGTATTTGTGGGTACAAATATACGTGTGTGTGTGTTTGTGTGTGTATGTGTGTCTCTGTGTCTGTGAGTGTTTGTGTTTGTGTCTCTGTGTCTGTGAGTGTCTGTATTTGTGTCTCTGTGATTTTGTGAGTGTGTGAGTTTGCATTTCTGTGTCTGTGACAGTGCATTTGTGTATCTGTGTCTGCGTGTCTGTATGTCTGCCTCTGTGTATCTGTGTGTGAGTGTATTTGTGCATATCTGTTTGTCTTAGTCAACACCACCTCTATCAAACTGGGAACGCCTTCCCCAGCCAGATGTATAATTTCATTGTCTACTTCCCTTCCTCACAGTGAACCTCATCACAATTATGATCCTGAAGAGAAAAAACTGCGGACTGTCCAAATGTGTCACTTGTTACCTGGTGGCCATGGCAGTGGGAGATCTGCTGGTCGTGATTCTCGACCTGATATTGAGACACATTCCCATTGTCTTTGATAAGCAGTTTGTTTTTCTGTGGTCTATCCCCGTGTGTAATATCCACGCCGTCCTGCTCTATGCAGCCACTGACTGTTCTGTCTGGTTCACCGTCACTTTCACCTTTGATCGATTTGTGGCCATTTGTTGCCCGAAGCTGAAAAGTAAACATTGCAGCCAGAAAACGGCGGCTGTGGTCCTGGCTACAACGACTGTGCTGAGCTGTTTGAAGAACATTTTCTGGTATTTTATGTTCTCAGGTGAGTATCGGTTGATGAATCTGCCATGGTTTTGTCATGTCCCAGGGGATGTTGCGTTCTCTCCTGTCTGGACAACAATCGAGCTCCTCCACAACAGTCTAACCCCGTGTGTTCCATTCGCCCTGATTCTGCTGCTCAATGTTCTCACCGTCAGACACATTGTCCTGAGCAGCAGGGCCCGCAGGAGACTCCGGGCTCACAGCAGTGGGCACAGTCCCAGAGACCCTGAGATGGAGAGTCGGAGGAAATCAATCATGTTACTGTTTATTATCTCGGCCAATTTCATCCTGTTATGGTCAATGTTAATGTTTTTTTCTATGTGGAACCGGCTGGATTATCTGGGGCATACCACTGTATGGGTAGATTATTATGTTATGGAATTGGGGTTCATGTTGCAGCTCTTGAGTTGCTGCACAAACACTGCGATTTACGCCGTGACACAGACTCAGTTCAGGCAGCAGGTTAAGAATATGCTGACATTTCCCTTTAGTCCGATTCTTCAATTTATGAAATCCTGTGAGGGAACCACAACCACACGGCACCTCTCTCCTCACACTGCCAGTAAAACTGCCCATCACCAGCCAGACTCACCCTGATTTGTCATCCTGCATTACCAGGATCGTTGGCTATTTATGTTACCATTGGAGATGGTCGCCGGCCACTTTGGGTTTTGTGTGTGTATGTGTGTGTGTGGTGGGGCCGACGATGCGAGGCCAAGAGGTTACTCTGGGAGGGGCAGCTACCACAGCAGGAGAACTGCAGCGGCCACTGGGAATCGGGAGGAGGTAGAGGCGAAGGAACGCCACCAACTACAATGGGGAAAAGACGAGAAAAGATCTCAAATGAAATAAATCCGCTGACACAAGCATCATTTTAATGTTTTCAAAATTATTGAAACTTCCAAGTTCATGAAATGGAGAAATTCTCTTAATCAGTCAATAAAAAAACGTAAAAGACCTCAGCACCAACAGTCAGAATAATAGAGCAGCATTACCGAGGCACACTCACCTGCGCCATCCCGGAACTCCAGCGAACCTCCAGCAACCCTCCTAATCGCTTCTCCCCCCCCCCCCCCCGCCCCTCCCCCGCTGAGCGTTGGGGAACTCTTTAGTCCGTTGTATAAAAGGTCATTCAGGACGCTGTCCACCAGGGGAGAAACCCAGCTGCTTCTGAGTCATTCCCGCATGACCAATCAGCTGAGTCTAGTGGGGAATGTCTGAATCACACAGACACCTTTACTATTCGGGTCAAACTCGCTTTTTCAAGTTATCCCCCGGTATAACCCATATCTTCGGAGAATAATTTTATTTGCTTACCACTTAGTAACTTACACATGGGTCCAGTTTGCTAAGTGAAGTAAAGTAAACTTTATAAAGAAAATAATAATCACCACTCTTTCAGGTTATCAATTTCAACTTAACTTTATTTTCAAGTTAAAAGAGAATAACTACTTTTACAGAAAGGTAAAAGGATCTTTGCTTGTTCGGGCCAGTTGCAGAATTTCAAGTCACTCTTGGCAATCAGTTTTCTTTAACCTTTGGTCTTCTGCTGACTTCTCTGGGCTACTCGGTCTGTCGATGTTGCTTGTCCCATCACCGAGGAAGATTCTGATTCTCAGCTCATTTGGGGGGGGGGGGGGTCAATGTGGGCGGCGCAAATTTGGGGGAATAAAATTGTGGGTGGATTATTATTGGCTGTCCTGTAACTTGACTAACCTGGTTGGTGGATTTAAACACATTCTCTATTCAGCCCCTGTGCTGTGCAAGTCTGCCTATATTTAGTGTTTAAAGTGATAATTACCTCCTGTTCTGGTCTACATGTGACTGCAGATGCATAGAATTCTGCTTTAATCTTACCTTCCCTCTGAAATGGTCGAGTTAGAGACTGAGATCCAGTGCAATTATCATGGATACGTCATGCTGGCCTTTCCAGAGATGTCCAAACCACATGGCAGAATGGACAAAGAAAACATCTCATTGTATTCTTGTTCACAACGCAAAATGGAAAAAATACATACCTCTGTTGTGGGACGTCAATTGATGCAATTCCGCAAGCGCCAAACTGGCGAAAAACAACAGAATCAGCGAAACACAAAGTATTCAAATTAAATATATAATTCCAACCTCATCCACCCCACAGCAATCCTCAAACTATCTGGACAATGGTTAAAGTTGTAGACAACATGCAGACGGGTAAAGTGACCTATTCCACTGCATGGGTCTGATCTAATCATAAAGATTAATTTCAAAACCAAATGCTGTGTAGACTGAAAACTGACAGAGGACGAAAACATTCTTAAGAAGTTCAACAGTCCAGGCAGCATCGGTGGAGATAATCCAGTTAACGCTTCAGTTCAGGATGTCCTGCCATCATAAGGAAAGAATGATAAAAATGTCAGAGTAATAAACCAGGGGAAGAAGGACGGGTCAGGGCGAGCAAAGGATGAGTGTGTGTGAGTGTGGAGACAAACAATGATGGAAGAGAAATATATTTCATGATAGAAAGACAGAGGGAATGGTCATGGCAGTAGCAATGAAATAAAGGTTGTGTCTAAAGAACTTTGATTGATACATGTGTCATGTAAGACTGCCTTTAAGAAACGGGTGTTTATCAAATAGATGCAGTGATGTCAGAGTCTGGGTGGAGCTGGGCTGTCTGTCTGCTTTTACTTTCGTTTTTGTGCTGGCTGCTACAGTGTGTGTTTAGTTTCGCTTTCAGAGTTGGAGCTGCAACCAGCCAAACAAGATGTAATTTTGATCTCTCTCTGCATGAAAAGAATGTCTTCAGATTACTTGCTAATTTCAAAGTGATATCTGCTCTCAGTAGAGAATTTGAACTTGATGTATTTGTTAAAGAGAGTATTTGTCTTATGGATGTTGCTGGGAATGATTAAGGGTTACCTATAGAGTGCTGTATTCTTTGGGGGGAGTTTTTGAGTTGATAGTTGCCAAGATGTTTACTATGTGTTTATAACATGTTAACTTGATTCATATGATAAACATTGTTTTGTTTGAAAAGCACTTTTGATCGCTGTTGTATCACACCAAAGTGGGCCCTTGTGCTCGCCATAACTACAATCTATTTGAAAGTTGTGGGTCAGGTGAACTCCATGATACACTTTTGTGATCTCTAAACACTGGCCGGTAATATATGAAACCGATCTGATTGTAACATGATGCGAGAAAGAAAGAAAACCAAGCCAACAATGTCAATTAAATATGAAACACAAACAACAAGATGGAGACAAAGGTTAGGAGATAAAGCTGTTGAACTCAATATTAAGTCCAGATATATGTGGATTTCTGAGTCTGGACGATCATGAGCTCATTGTCGAGGTTGTATTGAACTTCACTGGAACAGCCCAGCAGACCAATGACAGAACGATCAGAGTTGAAGCAAGGCAGCGAATAAAAATAACACGACGGTCATGATTAAGCTAGTGGACAGAGCAGAGGTGTTGTCTGCCTCTTGACACAACGTCCGTGGCTGAGATACTCTGCGTATCATAGCTGCCACCTTTTCCAAGATACACCAATTGAAACTTGGATGCTTGACTGCATACACACTCCAAACCCGAAAATCTAGATAACCGCTCAAAAGCTCTGATCTAGCCTGAACTTATACCTGACAGAATAAACATAGGTAAAGATAAACAGAGTTAGGAGAATTGATTCCACAACATTATTTCAGGGAAGGAGTCGAAAGATATTTCCATGGGTGGAGAAGGGTTGGAGGAATATTTTGGGACAAACAGATCTGATTTAAGATTAATAACACATGACACAACGCATTACACAAGCTTGCCACCTGCACATTGATTCTGCCTATACCTCCCGATGCCTCAGGCCGGCGGACACCATTCCCACATAGCCGTTGCCTTCTTCCAGACCCTTCCATCAGACAGAAGATACAGAAGGAACAGCTTGTTGCCCAAAGTTGCTAGGCTCCTCAACGACTCCCCCTCGGACTGATCTGCTCCCTGTAAGGAGCTATTCACGACGCCCTATGTTGCTCTTGCTCATGTATTTGCTTTGTTTGGCCCTTTGTTCCGCATTGTAACCAATTACTGTTTGTCGATGTACCATTTGTCAATCTACTCTGTCAATTATTATTTTCGTCCACTATGTACATCTCATTGGCAGCAGAAAATACTTTTCAATGTACTTCGGTTATTGTGACAATAAATCAAATCAAAACAAATGAAATAGGTGCTACCTTGTTCATCTTATTTTAGTGATGACAGCATAAAGGATAACTTGAGTTCATAGATTAAACATTGTTCTGTTTTTAAAAATACTGGGCCACTTCTTCTGTTGCATGACTGTAGGCTGTAGAATGTGCTCCCCAAACAACAATCTATTAAAAGTTGTGGGTCAGGTGAACTCCATAATACACTTTGGGATTCTCTAAACAACGACCCGTAACAATTGGGGGCTCATCCGGGATAAAAATCTATCTATTTGATTGGCTTAGCGAACTTAAAGACCGTGGGGTGAGCATATTGTGGTTGATTTTCGGGTGTGCTATTTTCGTTTAAATGGGAAGGGGTGGTGGTGTCGTGGACAATGGCTCAGAGGCTCAGACGCTTTTGGGGGTGGAGACGGTCACTCACAGTACCTTACGGACAGAGACTAAAAGCAGCCTGTTAGATTTAGCAAAAACATTGCAGTTAACATTATCTGACAAAATGCGAAAAGATGAGGTATTTATGGCGGTGGAAAAGCATTTAAAGTTGCCTGAAATACAGTTTGACTCATTGGAAATGGCAAAAATTCAGTTACAAATTAAACAAATGGAACATGAGAAAGAATTAAAGCAGCTTGAATATGAAAGAGAGAGCGCGGAAAGAGAAAGTGAGAGAGAGGAAAAAGAAAAGGAGAGAGAAGAAACTGGTAAAGAAAGAATAGCTCTCACAGACCCAAAATAAAAATAAAGGGAAATAGATAAAGAGAGAAAGTTTGAACTTCAGAAAATGGCCATGAAACATGACAGTCATTTAAATTTAGCAGACGTAAAGGGAAACGTTCAGTTGGATGATACTGAGTAGGATAGTGAGAAAGAGCGTCATAGTCGAAGGCGTGGTGGGGATCTATTTAAATATGTCCAAGCATTGCCAACGTTTGACGAGAAGGAGGTAGAAGCCTTTTTCATTTCATTTGAGAAGGTAGCTAAACAAATGAAATGGCCACAGGACATGTGCGTTCCTGATTGAAACAAAGCTGGTAAGTAGGGCTGGTAAAGTGTTCGCAGCACTACCGGAGGAGGTATCGGGGTCGTATGAGGACGTGAAAAAAATCCATCTTAGGTGCATTTTAACTAGGGCCTGAAGCTTACAGATTAAGGTTTATAAATTTAAGGAAATAATTTGCTCAAACATACATGGAGTTTGAAAGGCTCAAACAGAGTCATTTTGATAGGTGGATAAGGGCTTTGAAAATAGACAAAACGCATGAAGCTCTCTGAGAAATTATACTTTTGGAGGAGTTTAAAAATTCAATTCCTGGCGGAGTGAGAACTCATGTGGAAGAGCAGAGTGTTAAAACTGCGAGATTAGCAGCAAAAATGGCAGATGATTATGAATTAGTTCATAAATCAAAGATTGGTTTCCGACATCAGTTTCAGCCTGTGAGCGATAGAAACTGGGGAGATGAGACATACTCAAGTGGTAAAGGTAAAGGTGATCTGATGGGAGATAATAAGGAGAGTGTACCTCAGATTTTCTTTTTAAATCCAGGAGGGTAGAAAAGAAATGAAACGTTTCAAATGTTTTCACTCAAATTAACTAGACCATGTAAAGTCACAGTGTCGGTGGTTGGAGAAAAGCACTGGGAAGGCTGATGTGATGAAACAGGATAAGACAGTGGGGTTTGTTAGAATGGTGAAGGAAAGCCCAAAGAAAGCCAAGAAGGTGCAAATGATTGTATAGACTGTTCAAGAAGATGCCAGATTTCCTTAAAGAAGTTACTTGTGAGGGTAAAAGTTTACTCATGTGTTTCAGGAGGAGCAGATAAATAAGTCACAATTTTAAGAGATACGGGAGCTAGTCAATCTTTAATGGTAAGAGATGCGGAGTTCTGTAGGTTGGGAAGAATGTTGCCAGAAAAGGTGATAATATGTGGAATGCAGGGTGAGAGGAGTAGCGTTCCATTATATAAGTTAAGGTTGGAAAGTATAGTGAAGGGTGGTGAAGTGGTAGTAGGAGTAATAGAGAAACGATCTTGCCCAGGAGTACAGTTTATCTTGGGTAATGATACAGCTGGATCGCAAGTGGGAGTGATGCCTACTGTGGTTGATAAGCCAGTGGTTGATTTTTGATCAGATGATTGAAAAAGAACACGAACAGGTGGAGGATAAGGCGGATATTTTTAGTTCAGGAAAATTGGCGGAGTTAAAACAGAAAGATATAAAAATGAAACAGATGTATCAGAAAGCATATACGGAAGAGGAATCTGAGTGTATACCAGAGTGTTATTACCGTAAAAGTGATGTATTGATGAGAAAATTGAGATCTTTACATATGCAGGCGGATGAAAAGTGGGCAGAAGTTCATCAAGTAGTATTGCCGGTAAGGTATAGAAAGGAGGTATTGCGAGTTCCACATGAGGCACCAGTGGGAGGTGATTTGGGGTTAAGGAAAACTCAAGCTAAAATCTAGAAACATTTTTATTGGCTTGGACTACATAACGATGTAGTTAAAAGTTGTCAATCAAGTCACACATGTCAAGTCATACCCCAAGCAGTGATAAAAACCAGTGCCCTTAATACCCATTACAGCATTTGAGGCTCCGTTTAAAAGGGTCCTAATTGATTGCGTAGGGCCGCTTCCTAAACAAACCGTGGGAATCAATATCTTTTGACTATAATGGATGTGTCTACTAGGTTTCCATTATGTAATATTACAGCTAAAAGTATTGTGGAGGAATTACATGAATTATTTACTAGAGATGGACGACCCACAGAAATACAATCGGATCAAGGATAAATTTTACCTCAAAAGGTATTCAAAGAATTTATGGATAGCCTGGGAATAAAACAATTTAAATCAACTGTGTATCATCCAGAATCGCACATTGCGTTAGAAAGGTGGCATCAGACATTAAAGACAATGTTGAGGGATTACTATCAAGATTATCCAGAGGATTGGGAGAAAGGAATTCCATTCGTACTGTTTGCAATTAGGGATGCACCGAATGAGTCAACCAAATTTAGTCCTGTTGAACTTATTTTTGGTCACGAGGTAAGAGGACCAGTTAAATTGATTCAGGAAAAATTGGTGAGTGAGAAATCGGAAATGTCATTATTCGATTACGTGTCAAAGTTTAGGGAACGATTACTTAGAGCAGGCAAATTGGCCAGACAACATTTAAAAGGTGCACAAAATGTGGTGAAACGGGTAGCGGATAAGGAATCCAAAGTTCGTCGTTTTATAACGTTTTAGTGTAGTTACCAGTGGTAGGTGAGCCTTTAAAAGCTAGGGACACACAGTGTAGGCCAATGGTTCATTCCAGTCTACCCGGCTACTATGTGGAGTCTCAACTGGCTGTGGGATATTACAGCTCTTGATTGAAAGTTTACATAATAGAATAGAATAGAATTTACAGTGCAGAAGGAGGCCATTCGGCCCATCGAGTCTGCACCGGCTCTTCGAAAGAGCACCCTACCCAAGGTCAACACCTCCACCCAACACTAAGGGCAATTTTGGACACTAAGGGCAATTTATCATGGCCAATCCACCTAACCTGCACATCTTTGGAGTGTGGGAGGAAACCGGAGCACCCGGAGGAAACCCATGCACACACGGGAAGGATGTGCAGACTCCACACAGACAGTGACCCATGCCGGAATCGAACCTGGGACCCTGGAGCTGTGAAGCAATTGTGCTATCCACAATGCTACCGTGCTGCCCAAAGCCACCCAGGTGGTTGTCTATCCAGAAGATGTAGTAATTACAGGAATACATGAACAGGAGCACTCAGCAAATTTTGAAGACATCTTAAAATGATTCAAGAAGGCCAGAATAATGGAAAAATGCAATTTTTGTCAGCTCAGGAAGTGATTTACTCAGGATTCAGGGTGGACACCAAAGGGCTAAATCAATTGTAGAAGAAAATCCAAAGAGATTAATGATGCAACTGCGCCCAAACATGCGTCAGAATTGATTTTTCTGTTCGCAATCATGAACTACGACATTTTCCACATTGTTGCCACACTTACATTCAGGAAGCACCAGAGGTGGTGTTGGAAATGACATCAGAATGATACGTTTCAACTGGGTAAAGGAGCTCGACAGTCACCCAGTCTCTTGTTCCACTTCGACCCATCAAAATAGATCATCCTTACCTGTGACTATTCCCCTTTTGGAATACGGACGGTTTTGACCAGAAGGTGGAAGTTGGTGCAGAAATGCCGATTACCAACTACTCGAAGACTTTGAGCAATGTTGAACAAGCTGACTCCCAGGGTCTGGCTATGCTATTCGGAGTCTAACAACTGTAGCAATGCGTCTCTGGACGACATTCCCTAGTTGTAACGGATCACAAGGTGTTATTTACAGAGGACGAGACCATTCCCGCCATAACTTCAGCCAAGCTCTCACGCTAGGCTGTACTGTTACCTGCCGGCGAGTATATGGGTAAACATAGGCTGGGCACCCACATTTAGAATGAAGACAATGTGAACCGTCTTCCCCTACCTCAGAGTACATATCTGCCGCTGGGGCCACAGCAGAACATTCTTGATTTGCCCTTCCTTTGCACGTTGCCAGTGTCAGTGAGGTGGGTCAAACGTTGAACACAAAAGGACCATTTTTTTTATCTCGAGTCAACCACATGGCAGTTCATGTCTGGCAGTGTGAGAATAGATCAGAATTGCTGCGACGCTTCAAGATAGGAAAAGGCAAGTTGAGTTGTGAACACGGGATACTATTGTGGGGAGCTCGGTTGGTCGTTCCCACTTCCACGAGGAAGCCGCAGTTGAATTTGAGATACATTGCACCCATCCTATGAAATCCTGGGATTGGCAAAATGATGCTCGCACGCAGTTGTATGCAATGGCCGGGGATGGACATTGACATGAAGAATCTGGTCAAAAAGTGTGACCAGTATCCAGTGCAGCAACATTTGTTGTCTGCTGCACCTGGGTACCTTTGGGTGTGCTCAGGTCGCCACTGGGTGAGACGACACTTCCAATTTGGTGGCCCAACTTTCAGATCCGTGTCCTTAATTAACGTAGATGTCCAGTCCAAGTGTTTCTAAATACACAATATGATGTCCACATACTCATGAGCAATAGCAGACAACTTGCGACAGTCTCCAATCATGGGTCACCTCAGGTTCTGGCCTTCTATAATGGGACTGCATTTTCGAGTGAAGACTTTTAAAATCATTTTACTGCATGCGCGTGACGCTGCTGAGGCCCTCATTTATTACCCACTCCGACTTGCCATTCAAAAGGTGGGTTGCCTTCTTGAACTGCTGCATCTCCTGAGGTGTAGGTACACCCATTCTGCTGTTAAGGAGGGGGTTCCAGGATTTTTGGTCCAGCGACAACGAAGGAACGGCGATATATTTCCAAGTAAGAGTCGTGAGTGATTTGGAGGGAAACTCCAGATGGTGGGGTTCCGAGGTATCTGCTGCTGTTGCACTCCTAGATGGTTGCGGTCGGGGATTTGGAAGGTACTGTCGAAAGAACCTTGGTAAGTTCCTGCAGTGCATCTTGTACATGGTACACACAGTAGCAGCTACTGTTCGTCGGTGGTGGACGGTTTTAATGTTGGTGGAAGGAGGAGCAATCAAGCGAGGCTACTTTGTCCTGGATGGTGTCGAGTTTATTGAGTGTTGTTGGAGCTACATTCATCCCGGCAAGTGGAGAGTATTCCATTACAATCCTGACTTGTTGATTGTAGATGGCAGACTGGCTTTTGGAGAGGGTAGAGGGGTGGGGGCAGGAGGTGAGTTTCTCGGTGTAGGATTCCTGGCTTTCGACCTGCCCTGGTTAGTCCAATTCAATTTCTGATCAATGATCCCCAGAATAGTGGTGGATTCAGCGATGGCAATTAAATTCAATGTCAAGTGGATATGGTAACAACCTTTCTTGTAGGAGATCGTCATTGCCTGACACTTGTGTGGTGCGAATAACTTGCCACTTGTCAGCCCAAGCCTGGATATTGTCCAGGTCTTGCTGCATTTGGACACGGACTGCTTCATTATCTGAGGAGTTGCGAATGGTGCTGATCATTATACAGTCATTCGCAAATATCTCCACTTCTGATCTCATGATGGAAGGCAGGTCATTAATGAAGCAGCTGAAGATGGTTAGGCCTGGGAGACTACCCTGTGGAACTCCTCCAGTCATGTCCTAGTGCGGAGATGATTGACCTCCAATCACCAGAACCATCTTCCTTTGTGCCAGGTATGACTCCAACCAGGGGAGAGTCGTCCACTGATTCCCATTGTCTCCAGTTTAGCTAGGGCTCTTTGATGCCGTACTCGGTCAAATGCCGCGTTGATGTCAAGGGCAGTCACTCTCGCCTCACCTCTGCAATTCAGAACTTTTGTCCAGGTTTGAACCAAGGCTGTAATGAGGTCAGCAGCTGAGTGAACCTGTCGGAACGCCAACTGAGCGTCCGTGAGCAGGTTATTGCTGAGTGGCTGGCGCTTGATAGCACCGTGCCATCACTTTGCTGACGATGGAGAATAGACTGATCGGACGGGAATTGGCTGGTTTGGATCTGTTTTGTTTCTTGTTCTCACGACGCACCTGGGCAATTTTCCACATTGCCGGGTAGATGCCAGTGTTGTAGCAGTCCTGGAACAGCTTGTCTCGGGATGAAGCAAGTTCTGGAGCACAAGTCTTCAGTGCTATAACTCATGAGGACCCACGGTACCCAACATGGTTGGACAGCTCTCTACCACCCTGCTTCCAATCGACCTGCTGTTAGAGACGTTCAAGGCGATCATGAAAATGCAGGCATCTGCCATTTGAGACTCAGATCGACCCGGTCCTTACTCACCTATCAAACTATACCTCACACTACCACGGGTGCAATACCCGGCGAACTGCTGATGGACAGATATCAGAACACATTTGTCCTTATCTTTTCAAATTTGTCGGGTGTGTGGAGGCCCAGCAGAATGAGCAGCAAACACCCAGTGGTTTAAAGGAAGTTGAAAGAACATTTGTGCAGGGTGATTTGGTTGATGTGATGAATTTCGGGGCTGGCCCAAATAGATTTTTGGGAACGGTCGTTGCCAAAAAAGGCCAAGTGTCAGGGAAGGTAAAGGTTTAAGGGAGAATGTTTTAAAAAATCACCTGGCCCACTGAAGAAGTATTGAACCACACACCGAGCTACAGGAACTACCTGCCCCTCGTAGACTTGTCTGGCAGTGAGATGGATGTGGATGAAAGTAATGCTGCTGCAAGTTACCCCGAGGACAAACCCAGTATAGCTTCGGGGCGGAGTGAGAAAACTCCCTGAATGGAAACATCGTCACCTATCGATATTCAGCTCGTTGAGGGCCTAATACGACTCAGCTCTACTTCCGAAGCACTCGCCAATGATTTGTGCCGCGTTCAGGGGATTACGGTCCTCTGAACGACTGATTCTATGAGAGACTCTTTTGAGAGACATGTGATTTACATTTTTGTAAGTAGTTCCTTTCATATTTGTGAATGTTAAATGGTAAATTAATGGGTCAGGGAGGGTCATGAGACTCGATCGGCTATTGGGATTGCAGCGTGTGAATCGTGGGGCTGGAGCCCGGGTTTCCCGCCAGTTGTGAGTTTGGAGTCTTGTATCCTGGTAGCTTTTATCTCATTCACTCTCTATATTGCTGACATTAAATAAATTGTTCAATGATTAATCCATCTGGTAGTCGCCCGTCGATCGACATATTACAAATATATAAACGAGGCTCATCATTCCTGCAGCTATTTTGAAAAACAACTATACTACCGACATGACATGTACCTTTCCATGAAGATCACCGTGCTTCTGTTCACTCATAATTTCCTCGCTAAGAAGCAATGTTATTATCCGCCATTCTGTCCTCTAGAAATGTCCTCATGCCTAACATTATACTGACTGCTCTATCACTCCAGGGTTCATTTCTCTCTCCTTTTATAAACAGGATGGGACATTGATAATCCTCCAGTCCCCTGGAACCACTCATATATCAATGAGGATTGAATATTACGGTCAGTGTTGCCACTATTTTCAACATTCCATTCACCAGTCACTCTCACACAGCCAATCTAGCTGGTTAATCTTCTACTTCATTGTGATATAAAAAGTGTTGGATTGGAAGTGGTTAAATTAACCAGTTTGTTCAGTGACTGCAATTAATGTCAGTCTCCATGGGTCCTAATTGTATCACTGTGGGGGGGAGGTTCACTCTTCTACTAATAAGGGATTCCTTTCAATGTGTTAGCACACACTGTCAGCGGGAGCATCAACAACAACACTGACAGAGATCAGCGGCTGCAGAGAGGCCGAGAGGAGGGAGCAGAATCTGTGAGCAATCGATCGGAACAGATCCAGCAATTGATCTGAATCTGGCAAAAATCGATCAGAACGCGACAGTAAAGTATCAGAATCTGGGAACTATCGATCGGAACGTGACAGCAATGGAGCAGAATCTGGGAACTAGCGATCCGAACGTTACAACAATGGACAGGGGTTTCACCACGGGTCTGTTCTATTTTTCTTCCAACGGTTTGCCTTCATCAACTCTGTTCCTCGGCACACTTCTGATCATTCAAGCCGGATATTATCCCATCCTGGCTATTATTGGTGTACCTGGTAAGTCTCCCTGTTCATATATTTATTGCATGAACCTTTTAAGTGTATCTCGTCATTGACATGTTGGAAATATTGAATTCAAGTTCCCGTTCTAGTCACCCAGGCCAATCTCTATCCATTGGCTCCACACCGCTCTCCGGTTGATATTGGAGACTGTTCCACACTGCACACTCCCTTTGACACTGCAATTATGTATTTCCAGATGTTCCCTACATTCCAAATGCTTAAGGGCAGTACGGTAGCACAAGTGGATAGCACTGTGGCTTCACAGCGCCAGGGTCCCAGGTTCAAATCCTCGCTGGGTCACTGTCTGTGCGGAGTCTGCACGTTCTCCCCGTGTCTGCGTGGGTTTGCTCCGGGTGCTCCGGTTTCCTCCCACAGCCCAAAGACGTGCAGGCTGGGTAGATTGGCCATGATTTATTGCCCTTAGTGGCCAAAAAGGTTAGAACGGGTTATTGGATTATGGCGATAGGGTGGTAGTCAGGGATTAAGTGGGTCGGTGCAGGCTCGATGGGCCGAACGGCCTCTTTCTGCACTGTATGTTCTCTGTTCTATGTACTATGTACCATGTACTTTTCACCTGCCATAGTCCCTCTGTCTTATCCCAGTTGCAGAACAAACCATCATCTGTGTCTCTGTAATTTCCAGACTCGACTAATTAAATGATTGTCTCGTCGCGCAATTCATGTTACAAATCTACATGAAGCATAGCTCATCCACAACCTGCTGTCCATATACTAATCCTCACCCAATCCCAGTCACAGATCATTCCTGTGCTCATCGATCTACATTGGTTCCCAGTCTGGGCAGCATCTCACTAGCAATATTCTCATTCTGTAATTTAAATTCTCCACAATCTCACTCACCGATTTACACATCCCCATGTCAATTTCCAATGAATGTGAAATGAGTTCATTTCCATTACTTGCCTAGATCTGTTATTGTAGAGTCAGGAGAGATGCTGTGGACGGGTTTCTGGAGATTGTCTTATGTCCTGCTGCAGACATTCAGGGAGGATAGAAGTTTGGGGACACAGCTCTGGACATTGTATGAGGACTGTTATTACAGTGTATCTGGGCCTGTAACATGGCCAACAAATAAAGGCGAGGGTGCAGAGAGGAGAAACTCTTTGAAGAGAAGGGGTGGGGTGGGGGATGCTCTGTCCTACCAATCCAGGTTTACAAGAAAGATTTGTCAACCAAGGAGCTCATGTTCGATTTCAGTAGAATTTTGGCCACAGCTGAAGTAGTATTTGCATTTCTGATCACCCACATTACACAAAGGTTGTGATTGAACTGGAAGGAGTGTGGAGCCGATTCAAAAGGATGTTGCATGGGATGGAACATTTAAGTTATGAAAAGAGTTTGGATAGGCTGGGGTTGTTTCACTGTAACAGAGAGGACTGAGGGGCGACCTGAGCGAGGTGTGCAAGATTATGGGGGGCATAAACAGGTTGGATAGGTAGTAGCTGTGCCCATTAGTTGAATCGTAAGTTTTGAGGGGAGACAGTTCAAGGTGAGGGGCAGTAGTGATAGGAGGGATTTGAGGAAAAACCCTTTTTTACCAGAGGGTGGTGATGGTCTGGAACGCACTGCCTGGGAGGGTGGTAGAGGCGAGTTGCCTCACATCCTTCAAAGCGTACCTTGAAAGGGCAGCACGGTGGCGCAATGGTTAGCACTGCTGCCTCATGGCGCCAAGGTCCCAGGTTCGATCTCGGCTCTGGGTCACTGTCCTAGTGGAGTTTGCACATTCTCCCCATGTTTGCGGGAGTTTCGCCCCACAACCCAAAGGTGTGCAAAGTAGGTGGATTAGCCACGCCAAAATGCCCCTTAATTGAAAAAACAATGAATTGGTTACTCCAAATTTATGTTTTAAAAAGTACCTTGATGAGCACTTGGCACGTCATAAAATTCAAGGCTATAGGCCTGGTACTAGTAAATGGGTTAGATCTGTCGGCCAGATATTTTCCATGCGTCATGGCAGACTCGATGGGCCGAAGGGCATTAATGTGCAATGTATGTTTCCGTGGTTCTGTGAGCTCATGCATCGAATTGAACTCAACCCTACACCTAATGAAGGAGCAGGATTGAGGTGACTCTGATTCAACATGGCGATGGTCACAGAGCTGCATCCCCTCCTCCAAATCGACCTGGAGCCTCACACCAGGGGTGAGGATGGAGCTGTCAGTGGCCGTTTCAATCACAACTTCATTGACCTTCTCAGTATACGGAATTGAAAAGCCCGTCTCAGTAACGGTGACCCTGAAACTGGTGGTTTGAGGCAAGACTGCGGACACTTCCTGTAGAACAACTCGGGCGTATTGAGAACAAGGATGGGGGAACTAATTACAGGCACAGAGGTACCTGAAGCAGCTTTTTACTCTGGGACTCACGGGTCCACAGTGTCAGGCTCCCTGCTCCAGGTTCCCCACGTTTTCCCCATTGGTCGCAGTCCAAGCTCACACATAAGAGGCCTCGAGCTGGTCACGAGGATCGCAAGGGGTCACCCCTGAAACGAGCAACCCTATTACATTCCTACCCATTAATATCCCTCAGTAACATACATAAAACATGAGTCATTTTGCATCAACTATCTCAGAAAAGTTTGAGACATGAAAAAGAGGCAATTTAGAACAGCCTTTCAGAGGATGGATCTCCCAGGAACTTCGGAGGCATGGTGTATCGCCTCAGTCCACCACCCGGATCCTCCACCAATGGCACAGTTTCATTGCCAGCAGTTCGTGGATTACCATCTCTCCAGCTCCATCGGGGTCATCGGCGGGTCCTCCATGGAACTCCCCAGTTCCCTCTTTTCCGGCTCTGCAACGGGGACAGTGGTAGTACCAGCTGGTTCCAACTATTCAAACATTGGCTGTGTGACCTCTCACCTCTTTAAATGGTCCAAGTACTTCCTCACTCGTCTGCTTTGCAATTCCAACATGTATGAGACTGGACCAGTCTTCACCACAATTCTGCCGGGTAACCAATGTGGGCCTGAAGGAAAGACCAGGTTGCCAACTTTACGTGACGTGTTTCCTTTTACCGAGTTATGCTGCTTCTATTGACTGGCCTCCAGCTTCCCCGCCAAGGTGGCGAAAACGAGTTCTGAATGACTCTGGTATTGGTGACAAATGAATCGCTCTGCCGACCTAACTCCAGTGGTTGTAAGCAGGGGGAGGCGGGTAGTGTTGTACCAGAGAAGGAATTTAGCCAACTTGGGTGAGCTGGGTTTCTTCCTCACAACAGACTGAACTTCTGAACTGCTCTCCTGCTAATCCGCCCGACGGCGGCTCCTGGAGGGCTGTTTGAATGTGATGGATGTGGTTTCTTTGATAATGTTCTGAAATTCCTCCCCGGTGAACGTAGATTCATTGTCAGACACCATTGTCTGGAAGGCCGTGGATCGCAAACATACCAAACAGCGTGTGTGTGGTGGCAGGTGCGGCTGTAGCCCACATCTCCTGAATATCCAACTACTTGGAGTGGACGTCCGCTAGTATCAGGAATATTCTTCCCAGGAAAGCGCCTGTGAATTCAATATGTAATCTCGTCCACGAACGACCAGGTACTTTAATGGATTCAGGTGGACCGTGTGTGGCAAAGTTTGCTCTGCTCCCGTGGCTCAATATCCTTATGAATGCCGGGTCACCATATGTAGTTTCTGGCCAACATTCCCATATTTTATCCCCAGTGTCTTGATATGAAGCCCTGGGCGAGCGTTCCATCAATTCCAGTCTCCCTCGACTCGGAGTAGCGACGGATGTGAATTATCAAATAATTCTTACAAACCTGTCGAAATATTTGGCCCAGGAATGCTGCAATGAGTTACAGGCACCACATAAAGCATTCAAACTGTTCATTTATAACAGGGAAGGACGAATAAACAGTGACAAGAATGGAGCAATTGTCTGCTAATCAAACTGTTCCACAAACCGTATCCCAGGACTGATACACGTGGAGAGAGGGGGTAGGTAACAGGGATTAATGGGTGTGAGGTGTTTCTTTTTTACTGCCGTGGTAACGACCTTTGTTGCCAGTGATTACCTAATGATGGATTCAGCCGGAGCCTGAAGGCTATTTGGATTACATTGATGGAGACGTGGTGGAAGATTTAAACCAATAGTTCCTTTCACAGGTCTCGCTGCTGTCTGCAATTTTACAAACAGGTGTGATTTCCACAGGTGTGGCTGGAAGCCCTTTAACTCGCCGGGCAGAGAGAGCTGAGAGAAAGAGAGTTTTAAAGCTGCTTCATCCTTGGATATTTCTCGGAACCCAGGACAAAAAATGTAGACATCACAAGACCCGACTTTCTTCCAGAAGGTTCTCAATGGCCCCGCCAACATCAACCGAGAGAAGGCGCTGCTCCAGAATTTAAACCACATTTATTGGGTGCTTGCCAATTCCAACAAACTGACATCACGGGCTGTGCCAATTAGCGAAAAGGGGAGATCTGGGATCAGTCCAAATAGTAGCTTGCAGCGTGGGTTCAGTTCAAAAACAGAAGGCTGTGATTTTCAACCCAGCCAGCTGGACAGGCAGTAAAAGGACGCAGGCAGTAGACACGGAGTGGTTTTGGTTTGAGCGAATTGGCTTAGTTCCGCGTTCCAAAACGAAACCGCAAAGTTGCGGAGAGAGGGATTGAAAAGAGGAACACAAAACAGACGAAGATTTCGCACGTTACTTACAGTGTGCACTGTAATTCCTGCAGCAGTGGCTGTCTTTCTAGGGGGGAAACACCTCCCGGGAAACCAAGAGGAATACTCTGTCCTCACAACGGAGTGCATCTTTTCTGATGAGCTGTGGCCTAAATTGGTCTGATTTGTCCCGATGCCATCAGTCAGGACCATTCGCTGGGGCTGTTTAGCACAGGGCTAAATCGCTGGCTTTGCAAGCGGACCGGGGGCAGGCCAGCAGCACGGTTCAATTCCCACGGCAGCCTCCCCGAACAGGCGCTGGAGTGTGGCGACTAAGGGCTTTTCACAGTAACTTTATTTGAAGCCTACTTGTGACAAAAAGCGATTTTAATTTTTCCATTCATTTCATATGTAAGGATCCTCTTGTAAATCTTGTATATCAGCCACCTTGCTTCCCTTTATTTTCTGTTAGTTTGGATTTTATAATTTTACTATCTGGATACTTACTGGGGCTTATAAAAAGAAGATGGATTTCACTTTCAATTTTAAAAGAAGGAAACCCCCTGGTGCAATGAACTGTTTGGTCTGGCCTCAGGAGACCCCTGGTACAATGTGCTGTTTGGTCTGGCCTCAGGAGCCCCCTGGTACAATGTGCTGTTTATTCCGGCTTCAGGAGCCCCCTGGTACAATGTGCTGTTTAGTCTGGCCTCAGCACATCCCCTGGTACAATGTGCTGTTGAATCTGGCCTCCGCAGATCCCCTGGTGCAATGTGCTGTTTTGACTCACCTCGTCATACCGCTTGGCACCATGTGCTTTTTTGTCCGGCCTCAGCAGGCCCCTGGTACAATGTGCTGTTTTGTCCGGCCTCAAGAGACCCCCCTGGTACAAAGTGCTGTTTAATTCCGGCCTCAGAAGACCGCATGGTGCCATGTGCTGTTTGGACTGGCCTCAGCAGACCGCATGGTATCATGTGCAGTTTGGACTGGCCTCAGCAGACCGCATAGTACCATGTGCTGTTTGGACTGGCCTCAGCAGACCACCTGGTGCCATGTGCTGTTTGCACTGGCCTCAGCAGACCGCATGGTGCCATGTGCTGTTTGGACTGGCCTCAGCAGACCGCATGGTACCATGTGCTGTTTGGACTGGCCTCAGCAGACCGCATGGTGTAATGTGCTGTTTGGACTGGCCTCAGCAGACCGCATGGTACCATGTGCTGTTTGGACTGGCCTCAGCAGACCACCTGGTACCATGTGCTGTTTGGACTGGCCTCAGCAGACCGCATGGTACCATGTACTGTTTGGACTGGCCTCAGCAGACCGCATGGTACCATGTGCTGTTTGGACTGGCCTCAGCAGACCGCATGGTGTAATGTGCTGTTTGGACTGGCCTCAGCAGACCGCATGGTACCATGTGCTGTTTGGACTGGCCTCAGCAGACCGCATGGTGTAATGTGCTGTTTGGACTGGCCTCAGCAGACCGCATGGTACCATGTGCTGTTTGGACTGGCCTCAGCAGACCGCATGGTAACATGTGCAGTTTGGACTGGCCTCAGCAGACCGCATGGTGTAATGTGCTGTTTGGACTGGCCTCAGCAGACCGCATGGTGCCATGTGCTGTTTGGTCTGGCCTCAGCAGACCGCATGGTGCCATGTGCTGTTTGGACTGGACTCAGCAGACCGAATGGTACCATGTGCTGTTTGGACTGGCCTCAGCAGACCGCATGGTACCATGTGCTGTTTGGACTGGCCTCAGCAGACCGCATGGTACCATGTGCTGTTTGGACTGGCCTCAGCAGACGGCATGGTACCATGTGCTGTTTGGACTGGACTCAGCAGACCGCATGGTACCATGTGCAGTTTGGACTGGCCTCAGCAGACCGCATGGTACCATGTGCAGTTTGGACTGGACTCAGCAGACCGCATGGTGCCATGTGCTGTTTGGACTGGACTCAGCAGACCGCATGGTACCATGTGCACTTTGGACTGGCCTCAGCAGACCGCATGGTACCATGTGCAGTTTGGACTGGACTCAGCAGACCGCATGGTGCCATGTGCTGTTTGGACTGGACTCAGCAGACCGCATGGTGCCATGTGCTGTTTGGACTGGCCTCAGCAGACCGCATGGTGCCATGTGCTGTTTGGACTGGCCTCAGCAGACCGCATGGTGTAATGTGCTGTTTGGACTGGCCTCAGCAGACCGCATGGTGCCATGTGCTGTTTGGGCTGGCCTCAGCAGACCGCATGGTACCATGTGCTGTTTGGACTGGCCTCAGCAGGCCGCATGGTGCCATGTGCTGTTTGGACTGGACTCAGCAGACCGCATGGTGCCATCTGCTGTTTGGACTGGCCTCAGCAGACCGCATGGTGTAATGTGCACTTTGGACTGGCCTCAGCAGACCGCGTGGTAACATGTGCTGTTTGGTCTGGCATCAGCAGGCCGCATGGTGCCATGTGCTGTTTGGACTGGACTCAGCAGACCGCATGGTGCCATGTGCTGTTTGGACTGGACTCAGCAGACCGCATGATACCATGTGCTGTTTGGACTGGACTCAGCAGACCGCATGGTACCATGTGCTGTTTGGTCCGACCTCAGCAGGCCGCATGGTGCCATGTGCTGTTTATTCCGGCCTCAGGAGACCCCCTGGTACAATGTGCTGTTTGGACCAACCTCAGCAGACCGCATGGTGTAATGTGCTGTTTGTTCTGGGTTCAAGCAATCCTGGGAACAATGTGCTGTTTTGTCCGGCCTCTGGAGGTCGCTGATGCCTTGTGCTGTTTCCTCAGATCCGATGATGACCCGTCTTGATTTCCCGGATCTTACCTCGTAGTCCGTGCGATTGGAGTGGACCATTCCAGAATGTCCTGAAATAAACATCCAAGACAAAGCTGCTCGCTTGATTTCTTCCCCTTCCACAGACAGTGACAGCCGTGTGTGCCATCTACAAAATGCACTGCCGCAACACAGCACGTTTGGTTAGACTAAACCTTCCAATCCCACGACCACTGCTGTCAAGAAGGACAAGAGCAGCAGAGCTGGGAACCCCACCACCTAGAGATTCCCGTCCAAAACAGTAACCATCCTAACTTGGATACATATCGCCGTCCCTTTACTATCGCTGGGACACTAAACTGCAACTCCCTATCTAAAAGCAGAGTGGGTGTACCTACCCCTGTAGGGCGTCAGCTTTTCAAGAAGGCAACTCACCACCATCTTCAGAAGGGCAACTAGGGATGGGCAATATATTTGGGCCGAATCAGCGACACCCACGTCCCGTAAATGAATTTAAAAAAACAACCCCACTGTGCTGTTTGGGAGGGGATCCATTTTCTTTATTGGACATCAGTCTGACCCTGTGGCATAGGTACACCCAGAGTGCTGTCAGCTAATACGTAATATAATTGCTATTATTAATCATTCGGTCCATGTAACTTCTGTACAACGTCAGTGCGGATAGGGAGTGAATTCCAGGGTTGCTTATGGATATCGGTCAGTCCACGTGGTGTAGGAACACCGACAGTGCTCTAAGGGAGGGAGTTCCAGGATTATTATTTTTATTGACTGCAACTATATCGGGAATTGGAGTATTGTCTGCAGTTTTGGTGCACTTATCTGAGGAAAGATTTTCTTGCTATGGAGGGAGTGGAGCGAAGATTTACCAGAGTGATTCCTGAGATGGCGGGACTGTCATACGAGGAGAGAATAAATCGGTTAGGATTACATTCATTGACGTTTAGAAGAGTGAGAGGGGGTCCTGTGGAAAATTGCAATATTCGAACAGGATTAGACAGGCGAGATTCAGAAAGTATGTCCCGATGGTGGGAGAGTACGGAACTGTGGGTCACAGTTTGAGGGTACGGGGTAAACCCTTTTGGACTGAGGGGAGGAGAAGTTTTTTCACCGAGAGAGTGGTGAATCAGTGGAATCAGTGTTTCTCTGATTCTTAGAGTGTGTGTATTTGTATCTCTATGTCTGTGAGTGTGTGTATTTCTGTCTCCATGTCTGTGAGTGTGTGTATTTGTATCTCTATGTCTGTGAGTGTGTGTATTTCTGTCTCCATGTCTGTGAGTGTGTGAACATATGTGTCTGTATAGTTTGTAATCACGCCTCTCTCTGTCTCTGTGAGTGTGTATATATATGTGTGTCTGTCAGTGTTTGCATTAGTGTCTCTCAGCGTGTGTGAGTGTGTGTATTTTTATCTCTGTGCCTGTGAGTGTGTATTTATGTGCATTTGTTTGTCTTTGTCAACACCACCTCCGTCGAACTAGTCAAACTTGACAAAGCGTCACCTGGACTCGAAACGTTAGCTCTTTTCTCTCCCTCTGGATGCTGCTAGTTCTGCTGAGATTTTCCAACATTTTCTCTTTGGTTTCGATGAAACTGGTAATGTCTTCCCCAGCCTGATGATCAATGTCATTGTTAATTTCCCTTCCTCACAGTGAACCTCATGACAATTGTGATCCTGAAGAGAAAAAACTGTGGACTGTCCAAATGTGTCACTTGTTACCTTGTGGCCATGGCAGTGGGGGATCTACTGGTCGTTGTGCTCGACTTGATATTGAGGCACATTCCCATTGTTTTTATTGAACAGTTTTATTTCCTGCGGAATATCTGCGTGTGTAATATCCACGCCGTCCTGCTTTATGCAGCCACTGACTGTTCTGTCTGGTTCACCGTCACTTTCACCTTTGATCGATTCGTGGCCATTTGTTGCCCGAAGCTGAAAAGTAAATATTGCAGCGAGAAAACGGCGGTTGTGGTTCTGGGAACAGTGACTGTGCTGAGCTGTTTTAAGAACACTTTCTGGTATTTTATGTTCTTATATCGGTATCAGCTGTGGAATGAACCCTGGTTTTGTGTTGTCCCAAGGACTGTGAAGTTCTCTCCGGTCTGGGCAACAATCGAGTTCCTCCACCACATTCTGACCCCGTGTGTTCCATTTGCCCTCATACTACTGCTGAATGTTTTCACCGTCAGACACATTGTCGTGAGCAGCAGGGCCCGGAGGAGATTGCGGGCTGACAGCAGTAGAAATAGTCTCAGCGACCCGGAGATGGAGTGTCGGAGGAAATCCATCATTTTACTATTTATTATCTCGGCTAATTTCATCCTACTGTGGTCAGTGTTAATGTTTTATTCCATATGGACCCGGATGTTTTATCTGAGGTCTACGTCTATATCGTTAGATAGTTATGTTCGGGAATTGGGCTACATGTTTCAGCTCCTGAGCTGCTGCACAAACACTGCGATTTATGCCGTGACACAGACACAGTTCAGACAGCATTTTAAGAGTGTGTTGAAATTTCCCTTTATTCCGATTATTCAACTAATTAAACCCTGAGCAGAAACCCCTCCTACACGGCATCACTCTCCTCATATTTTAAAGCAAATTACTGGGGATTCTCGAATCTCAAACCAAAAGAGAAACTGCTGGAAAATATCAGCAGGTTTGTTCCCATCTGAAAGGAGAGAACAGAGCTAACGTTTCGAGTCCAGATGATCCCTTATCAGACCTTTACAAAGAGTCACCTGGACTCGAAATGTTAGCTGCTTTCTCCACTTAAACATGCTGCCAGTCCGTCAGCTATTTTGCAGTATTTTCTCCTGCCACTGTCGGTGAAAGTGCCCATCACCAGCCACCTTACCCTAATTTGCCATGTTGCGTTACCTGGTAAGGCGTTCGATGGCCATCTTGCGTTGCCGGGGAGATAGTGAGCGACCATCTTGCATTACCTGGTGAAGCGTTCGGTGGCCATTTTGAGTTGCCGGGGAGATGGTGAGGGACCATCTTGTGTTGTCAGGTCAGGCGTTCGGTGGCCATCTTGCATTTCCGGGGTGACGGTCGGCAGCCATCTTGCATTCCCATTGGAGACTGTAGGTAACCATCTTACATTCCCATTGGAGATGGCAGGTAGCTATCATGTATTCCCATTGGAGACGCAGGCAGCCATCTTGCATTGCCTGGGACACGGTAGGCAGCCATCTTGCATTCCAATTAGAGCCGGTAGGCATCCATCTTGCATTCCCATTGGAGACTGTGGGCAGCCATCTTGCATTCCCATTGGAGACTGTAGGTAGCTATGTTGCATTCTCTTTGGAGTCGGTAGGCAGCCATCTTGCATTGGTGACGATCGGCGTTAAATTGCATTTTGTGAGTGTGGGAAGCACGGGATGCGATGCCAAGAGGTGACTCTGGAAGGAGCAGCAGCCGCCGCAGGGAGAGCTATGTAGCCCATGGCCGCCGGGAGGAGGAGGAAGAGCAGCTACAATGGGAATAAAGGCTGCAAAAGTTCTCTAAAGAAATAGATGCCCTGGCAAAAGCATTATTTCTAAGTTTTTAAAAATATTGAGACAACCAGGTTTATGAAATGGACACATTTTCTTTCCAGACATGAAAAAAAAACAGCACCTACATTGAGAATGTGTCAGAGGAATAAGATGAAATGGAAATGAATGAAATGAAATTCGCTAATTCTCACAAGTAGGCTTCAATGAAGTTACTGTGAAAAGCCCCTAGTCGCCACATTCCGGCGCTTGTTCGGGGAGGCTGTTATGGGAATTGAACCGTGAGGCTAGCCTGCCTTGATCTGCTTTCAAAGCCACCGATTTAGCCCTGTGCTAAACAGCCCCATTTACAAGCAGAAACTTAATAAAATTCAATTCAAACGTCCCCCTGGGCTTTCACCGGGAACAGTGACATTCATTACAGCAAACCTCGGACACTGTGATTGGCAAATTAAACTGAGCCCCAATTGCAGCCTTTTTCAATCCAGGCCCTGGATTGCTGGATTAAAATGCATTCTGAAAGGCTCCTGTCTTCCCATTTGCATTAAATGTCCCCACCAGAGTGAACATTGGAATGTTTTAGTATTATACAACTACATTCCAAAACTCGTACCCCCACTCGTCAATGAGTGAATGATTAAAGTTGCAATGAAGACATTGCAACAAGTCTCACCATGCAGGAAAACGCACCCGCACCCCCACATCCAGATACAGCCATGTATTTTTCCCACTGCGTCTCCAACATTACTCAAACCCCCTCTCTCTGTTTAACTCTCTCTCACCCTGGTTCTCTCCTTTCACCCCCATCCTCCTAATCCTTTGCCCTAATGGGGAATGACAGAGTCACACAGAAGCACCTGTACCAGTCGACCCCATAATGCAAAATATGAGAATCGCACACAGATAAACCTTTACCAATCTACCCTCTAATGGGAAATGTCAGAATTACACACATAAACCTCAACTAATCCATCCCCTGTAGAAAATGTCAGAATCACGCGCACATACCTTTCCGGATCTGTGTCTAAGGTTGTTAAGGTGTCTGTTTGTGTATGTGAGAGTGTGTTTCTGGGGAGAGTTTGTGAGAATGTGCCTGTGTATATGAGTGTTGGGGTTTGTCTATAAGTGTGAGTATGTCCACGTCAGTGTGTCTATGTGAGTGTGTGTGTCGTGTGTGTTTCTATGCATGTGTGTGTAGTGTTTGTGTCTGTGTGTGTGTGTGGAGAGAGCGTGTGCCAACGTTTGTGTGTAAATGCGTACCATGTATGTGTGTGAGGGCGCGTCCACGTGTGTGTGAGGCACTGTAAGTATATGTATAGGTGTGAATGTGTTTTTAAATGCAGGTGTGAGTGTGCAGGTCTGTTTGTGGTGTCTACATGGATATGTGTTAGCGTGTGTGTGAGCGTGTGTGTATATGTGAATGTGTGGCAGTGAGAGTTTGGTGAATTTGTGTGCAGGATTGAGTGAGTGTCTGGGTGGGACGGATGTTTTGCAATAACATCCGCTGCTTTGCCACTGGACATCAGTTATTTTCCAAGTTTTTAACAGGCCGTAGCCTGGAACAGGATTTAATAAAAAATTTAAAAATGCCTGGAGGCAATTGTGGAGAAATCGGGTGTGTTGGCCTTCAGGGTGGACACCTCCAAACAACAGAAAGTTGTCTTTCCGAATGTAACACCCCGCAGGGAATCTCTGCAGCTTTGCGATGTTTGGAGATGTCCCTCTTCTAGAGAGAGGACGTGCTCCCGTTGTGGGGTGAAAGGGCAGCATAGAAAGAGACACTTCGGCCCATCATGTCGGTTCCGGCCATCAAGCACCTATCTAGCCTCATCTAATTTTCTAGCAACCGCTCCGTAGCCCTGTATGGCGAGGGCTCGCCACATGCTCATCCGTATGCTTCTGATAGGTTTTGGGGCTGCCTCCAGCACCCTCTGAGAGTCAGGAGTGAGGCTGTTCACGGGGTCAGCGGGTAGGTCGTGTCTGAATAATTTTTTGAGGACGTTACCAGTGCAGTAGATAACGAGGAGCCAATGGATGTGGTATATCTGGATTTCCAGAAAGCTTTTGACAAGGTGCCACACAAAAGGTTGCTGCATAAACTAAAGATGCATGGCATTGAGGGTAAAGTGGTAGCGTGGGTAGAGGATTGGTTAACTAACAGAACGCAGAGAGTGCGGATAAATGGGTGTTTCTCTGGTTGGCAACCTGTAACTAGTGGGGTCCCTCAAGGGTCAGTGTTGGGCCCGCAGTTGTTCACAATTTACATAGACGATTTGGAGTTGGGGACCAAGTGCAATGTGTCAAAGTTTGCAGACGACACTAAGATGAGTGGTAAAGCAAAAAGTGCAGAGGATACCGGATGTCTGTATAAGGATTTGGATAGGTTAGGTGAATTCCTGCAGATGGAATTCAACGTTGCCAAGTGTGAGGCTATCCATTTTGGGAGGAATAACAGCAGAATGGATTATTATTTAAACGGTAAGATGTTGAAACATGCTGCTGTGCAGATGGACCTGGGTGTCCTGGTGCACGAGTCGCAAAACGTTGGTGTGCAGGTGCAACAGGTGATTAAGAAGGCTAATCGAGTTTTGTCTTTCATTGCTAGAGGGATGGAGTTCAAGACTAGTGAGGTTTTGCTGCAATTGTATAGGGTGTTGGTGAGGCCGCATCTGGAGTATTGTGTTCAGTTTTGGTCTCCTTACCTGAGAAAGGACAGATTGGCACTGGAGGGAGTGCAGAGGAGATTCACTAGGTTGATCCCAGAGTTGAGGAAATTAGATTAGGACGAGAGGTTGAGTAGACTGGGACTGTACTCATTGGAGTTTAGAAGGATGCGCGGGGATCTTATTGAGACATATAAAATTATGAAGGGAATAGATAGGATAGACGCGGGCAGGTTGTTTCCACTGGTCGGGGAAAGAAAACTAGGGGGCATAGCCTCAAAATAAGGGGAGGTAGATTTAGGACGGAGTGTAGGAGGAACCTCTTCGCCCAAAGGGTTGTGAATCTCTGGAATTCCTTGCCCAGTGAAGCAGTTGAGGCTCCTTCTTTAAACGTTTTTAAGAAAAAGATAGATGCCTTTCTAAAGAATAAAGGGATTCGGGGATATGGTGTAAGGGCCGGAGAGTGGAGCAGAGTCCACAAAGATCAGCCATGATCTCATTAATTGGACAGCCTGTACCGTGACCAATTCCCCTGCCAGTGAACAGCCCCAACCCTGACTAATTCCACTGTCAGTGAACAGCCCCTACCCTGACTAATTCCCCTGCCAGTGAACAGCCCCTACCCTGACTAATTCCCCTGCCAGTGAACAGCCCCTACCCTGACTAATTCCCCTGCGAGTGAACAGCCCCTACCCTGACTAATTCCCCTGCCAGTGAACAGCCCCTACCCTGACTAATTCCCCCGCCAGTGAACAACCCCTACCCTGACTAATTCCCCTGCGAGTGAACAGCCCCTACTCTGACTAATTCCCATGCCAGTGAACAGCCCCTACCCTGACTAATTCCACTGTCAGTGAACAGCCCCTACCCTGACTAATTCCCCTGCCAGTGAACAGCCCCTACCCTGACTAATTCCACTGCCAGTGAACAGCCCCTACCCTGACTAATTCCCCTGCGAGTGAACAGCCCCTACCCTGACTAATTCCCCTGCCAGTGAACAGCCCCTACCCTGACTAATTCCCCCGCCAGTGAACAACCCCTACCCTGACTAATTCCCCTGCGAGTGAACAGCCCCTACTCTGACTAATTCCCCTGCCAGTGAACAGCCCCTACCCTGACTAATTCCACTGCCAGTGAACAGCCCCTACCCTGACTAATGCCCCTGCCAGTGAACAGCCCCTACCCTGACTAATTCCCCTGCCAGTGAACAGCCCCTACCCTGACTAATCCCCTGCCAGTGAACAGCCCCTACCCTGACTAATTCCACTGCCAGTGAACAGCCCCTACCCTGACTAATGCCCCTGCCAGTGAACAGCCCCTACCCTGACTAATTCCCATCCCAGTGAACAGCCCCTACCCGGACTAATTCCCCTGCCAGTGAACAGCCCCTACTCTGACTAATTCCCCTGCCAGTGAACAGCCCCTACCCTGACTAATTCCCCTGCCAGTGAACAGCCCCTACCCTGACTAATCCCCTGCCAGTGAACAGCCCCTACCCTGACTAATTCCCCTGCCAGTGAGCAGCCCCTACCCTGACTAATTCCCCTGCCAGTGAACAGCCGCTACCCTGACTAATTCCCCTGCCAGTGAACAGCCCCTACCGTGACTAATTCCCCTGCCAGTGAACAGCCCCTACCCTGACTAATTCCACTGCCAGTGAACAGCCCCTACCCTGACTAATTCCATTGCCAGTGAACAACCCCTACCCTGACTAATTCCACTGCCAGTGAACAGCCCTACTCTAACTAATTCCACTGCTAGTGAACAGCCCCTACCCCGACTAATTCACACTCCCTGCGAACAGCCCCTACCCTGACGAATTCCCCTGCCAGTGCACAGCCCCTACCCTGACTAATTCCCCTGCCAGTGAACAGCCCTTACTCTGACTAATTACCCTGCCAGTGAACAGCCCCTACCCCGACTAATTCACACTCCCTGCGAACAGCCCCTACCCTGACTAATCCCCTGCCAGTGAACAGCCCCTACCCTGACTAATTCCCCTGCAAGTGAACAGCCCCTAACCTGACTAATTCCCCTGCCAGTGAAAAGCCCTTACCCTGACTATTTCCCCTGCCAGTGAACAGCCCGTACCCTGACTAATTCCCCTGCCAGTGAACAATCCCTACCCTGACTAATCCCCTCCCAGTGAACAGCCCCTAGCCTGACTAATTCCCCTGCCAGTGAACAGCCCCTACCCTGACTAATTCCCCTGCCAGTGAACAGCCCCTACCCTGACTAATTCCCCTGCTAGTGAACAGCCACTACCCTGACTAATTCCCCTGCCAGTGAACAGCCCCTACCCTGACTAATTCCCCTGCTAGTGAAAAGCCCCTACCCTGACTAATTCCCCTGCCAGTGAACAGCCCCTACCCTGACTAATCCCCTGCCAGTGAACAGCCCCTACCCTGACTAATTCCCCTGCTAGTGAACAGCCCCTACCCTGACTATTTCCCCTGCCAGTGAACAGCCCCTACCCTGACTAATTCCCCTGCCAGTGAACAATCCCTACCCTGACTAATCCCCTGCCAGTGAACAGCCCCGACCCTGACTAATTCCCCTGCCCGTGAACAGCCCCTACCCTGACTAATTCCCCTGCCAGTGAACAATCCCTACCCTGACTAATCCCCTGCCAGTGAACAGCCCCTACCCTGACTAATTCCCCTGCCAGTGAACAGCCTCTACCCGGACTAATTCCCCTGCCAGTAAACAGCCTCTACCCTGACTAATTCCCCTGCCGGTGAACAGCCCCTATCCTGACTAATTCCCCTGCCAGTGAACAGCCCCTAACCTGACTAATTCCCCTGACAGTGAACAGCCCCTACCCTGACTAATTCCCCTGCCAGTGAACAATCCCTACCCTGACTAATCCCCTGCCAGTGAACAGCCCCTACCCTGACTAATTCCCCTGCCCGTGAACAGCCCCTACCCTGACTAATTCCCCTGCCAGTGAACAATCCCTACCCTGACTAATCCCCTGCCAGTGAACAGCCCCTACCCTGACTAATTCCCCTGCCAGTGAACAGCCTCTACCCGGACTAATTCCCCTGCCAGTGAACAGCCTCTACCCTGACTAATTCCCCTGCCAGTGAACAGCCTCTACCCTGACTAATTCCCCTGACAGTGAACAGCCCCTACCCTGACTAATTCCCCTGCCAGTGAACAGCCCCTACCCTGACTAATTCCCCTGCCAGTGAACAGCCCCTACCCTGACTAATTCCCCTGCCAGTGAACAGCCCCGACCCTGACTAATTCCCCTGCCAGTGAACAGCCCCTACCCTGACTAATTTCCCTGCCAGTGAACAGCCCCGACCCTGACTAATTCCCCTGCCAGTGAACAGCCCCTACCCTGACTAATTCCCCTGCCAGTGAACAACCCCTTCCCTGACTAATTCCCCTGCCAGTGAACAGCCCCTACCCCGACTAACTCCCCTGCCAGTGAACAATCCCTACCCTGACTAATTCCCCTGCCAGTGAACAGCCCCTACCCTGACTAATTCCCCTGCCAGTGAACAGCCCCTACCCTGACTAATTCCCCTGCTAGTGAACAGCCCCTACCCTGACTAATCCCCTGCCAGTGAACAGCCCCTACCCTGACTAATTCCCCTGCCAGTGAACAGCCCCTACCCGAACTAACTCCCCTGCCAGTGAACAGCCCCTACCCTGACTAATTCCCCTGCCAGTGAACAACCCCTACCCTGACTAATTCCCCTGCCAGTGAACAATCCCTACCCTGACTAATTCCCCTGCCAGTGAACAGCCCCTACCCTGACTAATTCCCCTGCCAGTGAACAGCCCCTACCCTGACTAATCCCCTGCCAGTGAACAGCCTCTACTCTGACTAAATCCCCTGTCAGTGAACAGCCCCTACCCTGGCTAATTCCCCTGCCAGTGAACAGCCCCTACCCTGACTAATTCCCCTGCCAGTGAACAGCCCCTACTCTGACTAATCCCCTGCCAGTGAACAGCCCCTACCCTGACTAATTCCCCTGCCAGTGAACAGCCCCTACCCTGACTAATTCCCCTGCCAGTGAACAGCCTCTACCCTGACTAATTCCCCTGCCAGTGAACAGCCCCTACCCTGACTAATTCCCCTGCGAGTGAACAGCCCCTACCCTGACTAATTCCCCTGCTAGTGAACAGCCCCTACCCTGACTAATTCCCCTGCCAGTGAACAGCCCCTACCCTGACTAATTCCCCTGCTAGTGAACAGCCCCTACCCTGACTAATTCCCCTGCCAGTGAACAGCCCCTACCCTGACTAATTCCCCTGCCAGTGAACAGCCCCTACCCTGACTAATTCCCCTGCTAGTGAACAGCCCCTACCCTGACTAATTCCCCTGCCAGTGAACAGCCCCTACCCTGACTAATTCCCCTGCCAGTGAACAGCCCCCACCCCGACAAATTCATATTCTTTTGAGCAGCACCTACACTGACGAATTCCACCCCTGCTTTGAACCCCTACCCAGTCTTGCAGTTGTACGATTTTTAGGCGTTGTGAACATCTGAGTCAAATTCATACGTTTTCTATCAACCCGAACAACAGCACTCAGAAACCTGATCAAAAAATCCACCTCTTTCGAATGGACAAATGATCATTAAGCAGAGTGGCTTGATTGAAAATCGCAATTAACGACTGCACCTACATTAACATCTTTCGACCAAACAGGAAGACTAAAATGTCGACTGATGTGAGTCAGGACAGAATAGGAGCAGTACTGTTTGAAAAAGATGATAGTTCGTCTTGCGTTCCTGTTGCCTCTGCATCTCGTACGATGACACCAACAGCATGTCGATCTGTTCAAATTGAAAAAGAGTTTTGGACTACTAACAGGTTTATTTGCCACCTCACTGGTGATGTCCTCTCGTTTTGGAATGGGATAGTATTCCCTCGTGATGTGCTTGTTGAGATCTTTGGGGTCTACACAGACCTGTAGATCACCTGAAGGTTTCTTCACGCAAACGACCGAACTGACCCAGTCAGTCGGTTCAATGACTCTTGAAATCATTCCTTGTTGTTTTAGCCTTCCCAATTCTAGTTTTAATGTTTCTCTTAGTAGAACAGGAATTTTCCTAGGAGGATGTACTAAAGGTTTTGCATCCGTCCTTAACAAGATCTTATACTTGAATGGAAGTGTACCCATGTCTTTAAAGACATTTGCACTGAAAATCTGTGAGTCCATGACTAAATGGTCTCTTTTGAAGGAGGAGTCATTTTCTAGCCTCCTATTAATGGGGAAAAAACGGTTGAAATAGTCCTTGTTTAATGTGGTACATTGTTTTAATAATACAAAGAACAAAGAAAATTACAGCACAGGAACAGGGCCTTCGGCGCTCCAAGCCTGCGCCGATCCAGATCCTTTATCCAAACCTGTCTTCTGTTTTCCAAGGATCTACTTCCCTCTGTTCCCCGCCCGTTCATATATCTGTCTAGATGCATCTTAAATGATGCTATCGTTCCCGCCTCTACCACCTCCGCTGGCATAGCGTTCCAGGCACCCACCACTCTCTGCATAAAAAACTTTCCACGCACATTTCCCTTAAACTTTCCCACTCTCACCTTGAAATCGTGACCCCTTGTAATTGACACCCCCACTCTTGGAAAAAGCTTGTTGCTATCCACCCTGACCATACCTCACATAATTTTGTGGACCTCAATCAGGTCCCCCCTCAACCTCCGTCTTTCCAACGAAAACAATTCATAATCTACTCAACCTTTCTTCATAGCTAGCACCCTCCATACCAGGTAACATCCTGGTGAACCTCCTCTGCACCCTCTCGAAAGCATCCACATTATTCTGGTAATGTGGCGACCAGAACTGCACGCAGTATTCCAAATGTGGCCTAACCAAAGTCCTATACAACTGTAACATGACCTGCCGACCCTTGTACTCAATACCCCGTCCGATGAAGGCAAGCATGCTGTGTGCCTTCTTGACCACTATCGACCTGCGTTGCCACCTTCAGGGTACAATGTACCTGAACTCCCAGATGTCACTGTGCATCAATTTTCCCAGGACTCTTCAATTAACCGTATAGTTCGCTCTTGAATTAGACCTTGCGAAATGCATTACCTCGCATTTGCCTGGATTGAACTCCTCTGCCATTTATCTGCCCAACTCTCCAATCTAGCTATATTTTGTATTCTATGACATTCCTCCTCACTATCTGCAACTCCACCAATCTTCGTATCATCTGCAAGCTTGCTAATCAGACCACCTCGTCCAGATCATTTATGTATATCACAAACAACAGTGGTCCGAGCACGAATCCCTGTGCAACACCACTAGTTACCTTTCTCCATTTTGAGACACTCTCTTCCACCACTACTCTCTGTCTCCTGTTGCCCAGCCAGTTCTTTATCCATCTAGCTAGTACACCCTGAACCCCATATGACCTCATTTATGCCATCAACCTACCATAGGAAACGTTTCAAACGCCTGACTGAAGTCCATGTCTATGACATCTACAGCCCTTTCCTCATCAATTAACTTTGTCTCTTCCTCAAATAATTCTACTAGGTTTGTAAGACATGACTTTCCCTGCACAAAACAATGCTGCCTATCACTGATAAGTCTATTTTCTTCCAAATGTGAAAAGATCCTATCCCTCAGTATCTTCTCCAACAGTTGGCCTACCACTGACATCAAGCTCACAGGTCTATAATTCCCTGGATTACCCCTGCTAAGTTTCTTCAACAAAGAGACAACATTAGCAATTCTCCAGTCCTCCGGGACCACACCCGTGCTCAAGGATGCTGCAAAGATATCTGTTAAGGCCCCAGCTATTTTGTCCCACGCTTCCCTCAGTAACCTGGGATAGATCCCATCCGGACCTGGGGACTTGTCCACCTTAATGCCTTTTAGAATACCCAAAACTCCCCCCTTCATTATCCCGACTTGACCTAGAGTATTTAAACATCCATCCCTAGCCTCAACATCCGTCATGTCCCTCTCCTTTCTGAATACCGATGCAAAGTACTCATTAAGAATCTCACCCATTTCCTCTGACTCCACGCATAAAATCCCTATTTTGTCTTTGAGTGGGCCAATCCTTTCTCTAGTTACCCTCTTGCTCCTTATATACGAATAAAAGGCTTTGGGATTTTACTTAACCTTGTTTGCCAAAGATATTTCATGACCCCTTTTAGCCCTCTTTATTGCGCGTTTGAGATTTGTCGTACTTTTCCGATATTCGACCAAAGCTTCATCAGTTTTAAGTCGTCTAGATCTTATGTATGCTTCCTTTTTCATCTTAGCTAGTCTCACAATTCCACCCGTCATCCATGGTTCCCTACTCTTGCCATTTCTATCTCTTATTTTCACAGGGACATGTCTGTCCTGCACTCTAATCAACCTTTCCTTAAAAGACTCGCTCACTTCAAATGTGGATTTACCCGAAAATAGCTGCTCCCAATCCACATTCTCTCGCTCCTGCCGAATTTTGTTATACATGGTCTTTCCCCAATTTAGCTTCCTTTAGGATAACTCTCGTCTTTGTCCATGAGTATTCTAAAACTTACGGAATTGTGATCGCTATTCCCAAAGTAATCACCGACTGAAACTTCAAACACCTGGCCGGGATCATTCCTCAATACCAGGTCCAGTATGGCCCCTTCCCGAGTTGGACTATTTACATACTGCACGAAAAAACTCTCCTGGATGCTCCTTAGAAATTCTGCTCCATCTACGCCTCCAAAACTACAGGAGTCCCATTCAATGTTGGGGAAGTTAAAACCTCCAATCACGACCACCCTATTGCTCCTACATTTTTCTATAATCTGTCTACATATTTGTACCTCTACTTCACGCTCGCTTTTGGGAGGGCTGCAGTAAAGTCCCAACAATGTTACTGCACACTTCCTATTTCTTAGCTCTACCCATATTGCCTCAGTGCTCGAATCCTCCATCGTGCCCTTCATAATCACAGCTGTGATATCATCTTTGACCAGTAATCCAACTCCTCCACCCCTTTTACCTCCCTCGCTATCCCTTCTGAAGCATCTATACACTGAGATATATAGTTGCCAGTCTTGCCCTTCCCTCAACCAAGCCTCAGTAATACCAATAACATCATATCCCCAGGTACTAATCCAAGCCCTAACTTCATCTGCCTTACCTGCCACACTTCTTGCATTGAAACAATGCACCTCAGAGCACCTGTCCCTTTGCGTTCATCATCTCTCCCCTGTCTACTCTTCCCCTTAGTCACATTGAGTTAATTATCAAGCACCGTTTATGTAGAATCTGTGTGCAGCAGTATACTGTTTACATAAACACTGTTTACTGTCGAGCACCGTTTATATAGAACCTGTTTCCAGCAGTATACTGTTTACATATACACTGTTTACTGTAGGGCACCGTTTATATTGAATCTGTTTCCAGCAGTATACTGTTTACATAAACACTGTTTACTGTAGAGCACCGTTTATATATAATATGTTTCCAGCAGTATACTGTTTACAGAAACACTGTTTACTGTATAGCACCGTTTATATAGAATCTGTTTCCAGCAGTATACTGTTTACATAAATAATGTTTAGTTTAGAGCACCGTTTATATAGTATCTGTTTCAATTAGTATACTGTTTATATAAACACGGTTTACTGTAGGGCACCGATTATATAGAATCTGTTTCCATCAGTATACAGTTTACTTAAACACTGTTTAATGTAGAGCACAGTTTATATAGAGCCAGTGTCCAGCAGTGTACAGTTTACACAAACACTGTCTTTGTAGAGCACCGTTTATATAGAATCTGTGTCCAGCAGTATACTGTTTACATAAACACTTTACTGTAGAGCACCGTTTATATAGGATCTGTTTCCAGCAGTATACCGTTTACATAAACACTGTTTGATGTAGGGCACGGTTTATATAGAACATGGTTCCAGCAGTATACTGTTTACATAAACACTGCTTGATGTAGGGCACCGTTTATATAGAATCTGTTTCCATCAGTATACCATTTACATAAACACTATATACTGTAGAGCACCATTTATATAGAATCTATTTCCTGCAGTGTATCGTTAACATAAACACTGTTTGCTGCAGGGCACCGTTTATATAGCATCTGTTTCCAGCAGTATACCGTTGGCATAAACACTGTTTACTGTAGAGCACCGTTTATATGGAATCTGTTTCCAGCAGGAAACTGTTTACATAACCACGGTTTACTGTGGAGCAACGTTTATATAGAATCTGTTTGGAGCAGTATACTGTTTACATAAACACTGTTTACTGTAGAGCACCGTTTATATATAAAATCTGTTTCCAGCAGTATACTGTTTACATAGACACTGTTTGCTGTAGAGCACCGTTTATGTAGAATCTGTGTCCAGCAGTATAATGTGTACATAAACACTGTTTACTGTAGGGCACCCGTTATGTAGAATCTGTTTCCAGCAGTATACTGTTTACACAAACACTGTTTACTGTAGAGCACCGTTTATATAGAATCTGTTTCGAGCAGTAAACTGTTTACATAAACACTGTTTCCTCTCGGGCACTGATTAGATAGAATCTGTTTCGAGCAGTATACTGATTAAATATACATTGTTTACTATCGGGCACCGATTATATAGAATCTGTTTCCAGCAGTATACTGTTTACATAAACACTGTTTACTGTAGAGCACCGTTTATATATAATATGTTTCCAGCAGTATACTGTTTACATAAACACTGTTTGCTGTAGGGCACCGTTTATATAGAATCTGTTTCCAGCAGTATACTGTTTACATACACACTGTTTACTGTAGGGCACCGTTTATATAGAATCTGTTTCCAGCAGTATACCATTTACATAAACACTGTTTACTGTAGGGCACCGTTTATATAGAATCTGTTTCCAGCAGTATACTGTTTGGACAAACATTGTTTACTGTAGGGCACCGTTTATAGAGAATTTGTTTCCAGCAGTATACCGTTTACATAAATAATGTTTACTGTAGGGCACCGTTTATATAGAATCTGTTTCCAGCAGTATACTGTTTGCATAAACACTTTTTGTAGTAGGGCACCGTTTATATCGATTCTGTTTATAGTAGTATATCGTTTTCATGAACACTGTTTGCTGAAGGGCACCGTTGATATAGAATCTGTTTCCAGCTGATACTGTTTACATAAACACTGTTTACTGTAGAGCACCGTTTATATACAATCTGTTTCCAGCAGTATACAGCTTACATAAAGACTATTTACTGTAGGGCACCGTTTATATAGAGTCTGTTTACAGCAGTATACTGTGTACATAAACGTTGTTTACTGTAGGGCACCGTTTCTCTTGGATCTTTTTCCAGCAGTATACTGTTTCCATTAACACTGTTTACTGTAGGGCACCGTTTATATGGAATCTGTTTCCAGCAGTATACTGTTTACATAAAGACTGTTTATGCAGGGCAACGTTTATATAGAATCTGTTTCCAGCAGTATACTATTTACGTAAACACTGTTTGCTGTAGGGCACCGTTGATATAGAATCTGTTTCCAGGAGTATATTGTTTACATACACACTGTTTACTGTAGGACACCGTTTATACAGAATATGTTTCCAGCAGTATACCATTTACATAAACACTGTTTACTGTAGAGCACCGTTTACATATAATCTGTTTCCAGCAGTATACTGTTTGGATAAACACTGTTTACTGCAGGGCACCGTTTATATAGAATTTGTTTCCAGCAGTATACCGTTTACATAAACACTGTTTACCGTAGGGCACTGTTTATATAGAATCTGTTTCCAGCAGCATACTGTTTACATACACACTGTTTACTGTAGGGCACCGTTTATATAGAATCTGTTAGCAGCAGTATACAGTTTACATAAACACTGTTTACTGTAGAGCACCATTTATATAGTATCTGTTTCCATCAGTACACTGTTTACATAAACACTGTTTACTGTAGGGCACCGTTTATTAGAATCTGTTTCCAGCTTATACTGTTTACATAAACACTGTTTACTGTAGAGCACCGTTTATATACAATCTGTTTCCAGCAGTATACTGTTTACAGAAACACTGTTTACTGTAGGGCACCGTTTATATAGAATATGTTTCCAGCAGTATAATGTGTACATAAACACTGTTTACTGTAGGGCACCCTTTATGTAGAATCTGTTTCCAGCAGTATACTGTTTACATAAACGCTGTTTACTGTAGAGCACCGTTTATATAGAATCTGTTTCGAGCAGTAAACTGTTTACATAAACACTGTTTACTCTCGGGCACTGATTATATAGAATCTGTTTCGAGCAGTAAACTGTTTTCATATTCATTGTTTACTATCGGGCACCAATTATATAGAATCTGTTTCCATCAGTATACTGTTTACATAAACACTGTTTACTGTAGAGCACTGTTTATATATAATATGTTTCCAGCAGTATACTGTTTATATAAACACTGTTTACTGTATAGCACCGTTTATATTGAATCTGTTTTCAGCAGTATACTGTTTACATAAACACTGTTTACTGTAGAGCACCGTTTATATAGAATCTGTTTCAATAAGTATACTGTGTATATAAACACGGTTTACTCTAGGGCACCGATTATATAGAATTGTTTCCATCAGTATACTGTTGACAGAAGCACTGTTTACTGTAGAGCACCGTTTATATAGAAAACGTTTCCAGGAGTATACTGTTTACATAAACACTGTTTATTGTAGAGCACCGTTTATATAGAATCTGTGTCCAGCAGTATACTGTTTACATAAACACTGTTTACTGTCGAGAACCGTTTATATAGAACCTGTTTCCAGCAGTATACTGTTTACATATACACTGTTTACTGTAGGGCACCGTTTATATTGAATCTGTTTCCAGCAGTATACTGTTTACATAAACACTGTTTACTGTAGAGCACCGTTTATATATAATATGTTTCCAGCAGTATACTGTTTACATAAACACTGTTTACTGTATAGCACCGTTTATATAGAATCTGTTTCCAGCAGTATACTGTTTACATAAATAATGTTTAGTGTAGAGCACCGTTTATATAGTATCTGTTTCAATAAGTATACTGTTTTTATAAACACGGTTTACTGTAGGGCACCGATTATATAGAATCCGTTTCCATCAGTATACTGTTTACTTAAACACTTTTTAATGTAGAGCACCGTTTATAAAGAACCAGTGTCCATCAGTATACAGTTTACATAAACACTGTCTTTGTAGAGCACCGTTTATATAGAATCTGTGTCCAGCAGTATACTGTTTACATAAACACTGTTTACTGTAGAGCACCGTTTATAAAGGATCTGTTTCCAGCAGTATACCGTTTACATAAACACTGTTTGATGTAGGGCACGGTTTATATAGAACATGGTTCCAGCAGTATACTGTTTACATAAACACTGTTTGATGTAGGGCACCGTTTATATAGAATCTGTTTCCATCAGTATACCATTTACATAAACACTATATACTGTAGAGCACCATTTATATAGAATCTATTTCCAGCAGTGTATCGTTAACATAAACACTGTTTGCTGTAGGGCACCGTTTATATAGCATCTGTTTCCGGCAGTATACCGTTGACATAAACACTGTTTACTGTAGAGCACCGTTTATATGGAATCTGTTTCCAGCAGTATACTGTTTACATAACCACGGTTTACTGTGGAGCAACTTTTATATAGAATCTGTTTGGAGCAGTATACTGTTTACATAAACACTGTTTACTGTAGGGCACCGTTTATGTAGAATCGGTTTTCAGCAGTATACTGTTTACGTAAACACTGTTTACTGTAGAGCACCGTTTATATAAAATCTGTTTCCAGCAGTATACTGTTTACAGAGACACTGTTTGCTGTAGAGCACCGTTTATGTAGAATCTGTGTCCAGCAGTATACTGTTTACATGAACACTGTTTACTCTAGAGCACAGTTTATATATAATATGTTTCCAGCAGTATAATGTGTACATAAACACTGTTTACTGTAGGGCACCCGTTATGTAGAATCTGTTTCCAGCAGTATGATGTTTACATAAACACTGTTTACTGTAGAGCACCGTTTATATAGAATCTGTTTCGAGCAGTAAACTGTTTACATAAACACTGTTTCCTCTCGGGCACTGATTAGATAGAATCTGTTTCGAGCAGTATACTGTTTAAATATACATTGTTTACTATCGGGCACCGATTATATAGAATCTGTTTCCAGCAGTATACTGTTTACATAAACACCGTTTACTGTAGAGCACCGTTTATATATAATATGTTTCCAGCAGTATACTGTTTACATAAACACTATTTACTGTATAGCACCGTTTATATAGAATCTGTTTCCAGCAGTATACTGTTTACATAAATAATGTTTAGTGTAGAGCACCGTTTATAAAGTATCTGTTTCAATAAGTATACTGTTTATATAAACACGGTTTACTGTAGGGCACCGATTATATAGAATCTGTTTCCATCAGTATACAGTTTACATAAACACTGTCTTTGTAGAGCACCGTTTATATAGAATCTGTGTCCAGCAGTATACTGTTTACATAAACACTGTTTACTGTAGAGCACCGTTTATATAAAATCTGTTTTCCAGCAGTATACTGTATACATAGACTGTTTGCTGTAGAGCACCGTTTAAGTAGAATCTGTGTCCAGCAGTATACTGTTTACATAAACACTGTTTACTGTAGAGCACCGTTTATATATAATATGTTTCCAGCAGTGTACCATTTACATAAATACTGTTTACTGTAGAGCACCGTTTATATAGAATCTGTTTCGAGCAGTAAACTGTTTACATAAACACTGTTTCCTCTCGGGCACTGATTAGATAGAATCTGTTTCGAGCAGTATACTGTTTAAATATATATTGTATACTATCGGGCACCGATTATATAGAATCTGTTTCCAGCAGTATACTGTTTACATAAACACTGTTTACTGTAGAGCACCGTTTATATATAATATGTTTCCAGCAGTATACTGTTTACATAAACACTGTTTACTGTATAGCACCGTTTATATAGAATCTGTTTCCAGCAGTATACTGTTTACATAAATAATGTTTCGTGTAGAGCACCGTTTATAAAGTATCTGTATCAATAAGTATACTGTTTATATAAACACGGTTTACTGTAGGGCACCGATTATATAGAATCTGTTTCCATCAGTATACTGTTTACTTAAACACTGTTTACTGTAGAGCACCGTTTATATAGAACCAGTGTCCAGCAGTATACAGTTTACATAAACACTGTCTTTGTAGAGCACCGTTTATATAGAATCTGTGTCCAGCAGTATACTGTTTACATAAACACTGTTTACTGTAGAGCACCGTTTATATAGGATCTGTTTCCATCAGTATACCGTTTACATAAACACTGTTTGATGTAGGGCACGGTTTATATAGAATATGGTTCCAGCAGTGTATCGTTAACATAAACACTGTTTGCTGTAGGGCACCGTTTATATAGCATCTGTTTCCAGCAGTATACCGTTGACATAAACACTGTTTACTGTAGAGCACCGTTTATATGGAATCTGTTTCCAGCAGTATACTGTTTACATAACCACGGTTTACTGTGGAGCAACGTTTATATAGAATCTGTTTCGAGCAGTATACTGTTTACATAAACACTGTTTACTGTAGGGCACCGTTTATGTAGAATCTGTTTTCAGCAGTATACTGTTTACATAAACACTGTTTACTGTAGAGCACCGTTTATATAAAATCTGTTTCCAGCAGTATACTGTTTACATAGACACTGTTTGCTGTAGAGCACCGTTTATGTAGAATCTCTGTCCAGCAGTATACTGTTTACATAAACACTTTACTGTAGAGCACCGTTTATATATAATATGTTTCCAGCAGTATAATGTGTACATAAGCACTGTTTACTGTAGGGCACCCTTTATGTAGAATCTGTTTCCAGCAGTATACTGTTTACATAAACACTGTTTTCTGTAGAGCACCGTTTATATAGAATCTGTTTCGAGCAGTAAACTGTTTACATAAACGCTGTTTCCTCTCGGGCACTGATTCGATAGAATCTGTTTCGAGCAGCATACTGTTTACATATACATTGTTTACTATCGGGCACCGATTAGATAGAATCTGTGTCCAGCAGTATACTGTTTACATAAACTCTGTTTACTGTGGAGCACCGTTTATATAGAATCTGTTTCCAGCAGTATACCGTTTACATAAACACTGTTTGATGTAGGGCACCGTTTATATAGAAACTATTTCCAGCAGTATACTGTTGACATAAACACTGTTTACTGTAGAGCACAGTTTATATAAAATCTGTTTCCAGCAGTATACTGTTTACATAGACATTGTTTACTGTAGGGCACCGTTAATATTGAATCTGTTTCCAGCAGTATACTGTTTACATAAACACTGTTTACTGTATAGCACCGTTTATATAGAATCTGTTTCCAGCAGTACACTGTTTACATAAATATTGTTCAGTGTAGGGCACCGTTTATATAGTATCTGTTTCAATACGTATACTGTTTATATAAACACGGTTTACTGTAGGGCACCGATTATATAGAATCTGTTTCCATCAGTATACTGTTTACTTAAACACTGTTTACTGTAGAGCACCGTTTATATAGAACCAGTGTCCAGCAGTATACTGTTTACATAAACACTGTCTTTGTAGAGCACCGTTTATATAGAATCTGTGTCCAGCAGTATACTGTTTACATAAACACTGTTTACTGTAGAGCACCGTTTATATAGGAAATTATTCCAGCTGTATACCGTTTACATAAACACTGGTTGATGTAGGGCACGGTTTATATAGAATATGTTTCCAGCAGTACACTGTTTACATAAATACTGTTTGATGTAGGGCACCGTTTATATAGAATCTGTTTCCATCAGTATACCGTTTACATAAACATTGTATACTGTAGGGCACCATTGAGATAGAATCTTTTTCCAGCTATGTATTGTTAACATAAACACTGTTTGCTGTAGGGCACCGTTTATATAGCATCTGTTTCCAGCAGTATACTGTTTACATAAACACGGTTTACTGTGGAGCAACGTTTATATAGAATCTGTTTCGAGCAGTTTACTGTTGACATAAACACTGTTTACTGTAGAGCACCGTTTATGTAGAATTTGTTTTCAGCAGTATACTGTTTACATAAACACTGTTTACTGTAGAGCACCGTTTATTTATAATCTGTTTCCAGCAGTATACTGTTTACATAGACACTGTTTGCTGTAGAGCACCGTTTATGTAGAATCTGATTCCAGCAGTATTCTGTTTACATAAACACTGTTTACTGTAGAGCACCATTTATATATAATATGTTTCCAGCAGTATAATGTGCACATAAACACTGTTTACTGTAGAGCATCGTTTATATAGAATCTGTTTCGAGCAGTAAACTGTTTACATAAACACTGTTTACTCTCGGGCACTGATTATATAGAATCTGTTTCGAGCAGTATACTGTTTACATATACATTGTTTACTATCGGGCACCGATTATATATAATCTGTTTCCAGCAGTATACTTTTTACATAAACACTGTTTACTGTAGAGCACCGTTTATATATAATATGTTTCCAGCAGTATACTGTTTACATAAACACTGTTTACTGTATAGCACCGTTTATATAGAATCTGTTTTCAGCAGTATACTGTTTACATAAACAATGTTTACTGTAGAGCACCGTTGACATAAAATCTGTTTCAATACGTATACTGTGTATATAAACACGCTTTTCAGTAGGGCACCGATTATATAGAATCTGTTTCCATCAGTATACTGTTGACAGAAACACTGTATACTGTAAAGCACCGTTTATATAGAATCTGTTTCCAGCAGTATACTGTTTACATTAATACTGTTTACTGTAGAGCACCATTTATGTAGAATCTGTTTTCAGCAGTATACTGTTTACTTAAACACTGTTTACTCTAGAGCACCGTTTATATAGAATCTGTTTCCAGCAGTATACTGTTTGCATAGACTCTGTTTACTGTAGGGCACCGTTTATATAAAATCTGTTTCCAGCAGTATACTGTTTACATAAACACCGTTTTCTGTAGAGCACCGTTGACATAGAATCTGTTTCAATACGTATCTTGTGTATATAAACAAGCTTTTCTGTAGGGCACCGATTATATAGAATCTGTTTCCATCAGTATACTGTTGACAGAAACACTGTTTACTGTAAAGCACCGTTTATATAGAATCTGTTTCCAGCAGTATACTGTTTACATAAACACTGTTTACTGTAGAGCACCATTTATGTAGAATCTGTTTTCAGCAGTATACTGTTTACATAAACACTGTTTACTCTAGAGCACCGTTTATATAGAATATTTTTCCAGCAGTATACTTTTTGCATAGACACTGTTTACTGTAGGGCACTGTTTATATAGAATCTGTTTCCAGCAGTATACTGTTTACATAAACACTGTTTTCTGTAGAGCACCGTTTATATATAATATGTTTCCAGCAATATAATGTGTACATAAACACTGTTTACTTTAGGTCCCTCTTTATGTAGAATCTGATTCCAGCAGTATACCGGTTACATTAATATTGTTTACTGTGGTGCTATATTAACATAGCATCTGTTTACAGTAGTGCATGATTTAGATTAACACTGTTTACTGGAGAGTACTATTTACATAGACTCTGTTTACAGCAGTGTACTGTTTACATAAACTCTGTATACTGTAGGGCACCGTTTATATAGAATCTGTTTCCACCTTATACTGTTTACATAAACACTGTTTACTGTAGAGCAACCTTTATATGCAATCTGTTTCCAGCTGTATACTGTTTACATAAACACTGTTTACTGTAGAGCACCGTTTATACAGAATCTGTTTCCAGCAGTATACTGTATAATCGGTGCTCGACAGAAAACAGTGTTTATGATTCTATATAAATAGTTTACATAAACACTGTTTACTGTAGAGCACCGTTTATATAGAATCTGTTTCCAGCAGTATACTGTTTACATAAACACTGTTTACTGTAGGGCACCGTTTATAAAGAATCTGTTTCCAGCTTATACTGTTTACATAAACACTGTGTACAGTAGAGCACCGTTTATATAGAATCTGTTTCCAGCAGTATAACGTTTATATAAACACTGTTTGCTGTAGAGCACCGTTTATATAGAATCTGTTTCCAGCAGAATACTGTTTACATAAACACTGTTTACTGTAGAGCACCGTATAAACAGACTCTGTTTCCAGTAGTATACTGTTTACATGAACAATGTTTACTGTAGAGCACCGTTTATATAGAATCTGTTTCCAGCAGTATACTGTTTACATAAGAGCACCGTTTATATAGAACCAGTTTCCAGCAATATACCGTTTACATAAACACTGTTTATTGTAGAGCACCGATTATATAGAATCTGTTTCCAGCAGTTTACTGTTTACATAAACACTGCTTATTGTAGAGCACCGTTTATATAGAATCTGTTTCCAGCAGTATACTCTTTACATAAACACTGTTTACTTTAGAGCACCGTTTATATAAAATCTGTTTCCAGCAGTATACTGTTTACATAAACACTGTTTGCTGTAGAGCACCGTTTATGTAGAATCTGTGTCCAGCAGTATACTGTTTACATAAACACTGTTTACTGTAGAGCACCGTTTATATATAATATGTGTCCAGCAGTATAATGTGTACATAAGAACTGTTTACTGTAGGGCACCCGTTATGTCGAATCTGTTTCCAGCAGTATACTGTTTACATAAACACTGTTTACTGTAGAGCACCGTTTATATAGAATCTGTTTCGAGCAGTAAACTGTTTACATAAACACTGTTTCCTCTCGGGCACAGATTAGATAGAATCTGTTTCGAGCAGCATACTGTTTAAATATACATTGTTTACTATCGGGCACCGATTATATAGAATCTGTTTCCAGCAGTATACTGTTTACATAAACACTGTTTACTGTAGAGCACCGTTTATATATAATATGTTTCCAGCAGTATACTGTTTACATAAACACTGTTTACTGTATAGCACCGTTTATATAGAATCTGTTTCCAGCAGTATACTGTTTACATAAATAATGTTTAGTGTAGAGCACCGTTTATAAAGTATCTGTTTCAATAAGTATACTGTTTATATAAACACGGTTTACTGTAGGGCACCGATTATATAGAATATGTTTCCATCAGTATACTGTTTACTTAAACACTGTTTACTGTAGAGCACCGTTTGTATAGAATCAGTGTCCAGCAGTATACAGTTTACATAAACACTGTCTTTGTAGAGCACCGTTTATATAGAATCTGTGTCCAGCAGTATACTGTTTACATAAACACTGTTTACTGTAGAGCACCGTTTATATAGGATCTGTTTCCAGCAGTATACCGTTTACATAAACACTGTTTGATGTAGGGCACGGTTTATATAGAATATGGTTCCAGCAGTGTATCGTTAACATAAACACTGTTTGCTGTAGGGCACCGTTTATATAGCATCTGTTTCCAGCAGTATACCGTTGACATAAACACTGTTTACTGTAGAGCACCGTTTATATAGAATCTGTTTCCAGCAGTATACTGTTTACATAAACACTGTTTACTGTAGGGCACCGTTTATGTAGAATCTGTTTTCAGCAGTATACTGTTTACATAAACACTGTTTACTGTAAAGCACCGTTTATGTAGAATCTGTTTTCAGCAGTATACTGTTTACATAAACACTGTTTACTGTCGGGCACCGTTTATATGGAATCTGTTTCCAGCAGTATACTGTTTACATAACCACGGTTTACTGTGGAGCAACGTTTATATAGAATCTGTTTCGAGCAGTATACTGTTTACATAAACACTGTTTACTGTAGGGCACCGTTTATGTAGAATCTGTTTTCAGCAGTATACTGTTTACATAAATACTGTTTACTGTAAAGCACCGTTTATATAAAATCTGTTTCCAGCAGTATACTGTTTACATAGACACTGTTTGCTGTAGAGCACCGTTTATGTAGAATCTGTGTCCAGCAGTATACTGTTTACATAAACACTGTTTACTGTAGAGCACCGTTTATATATAATATGTTTCCAGCAGTATAATGTGTACATAAGCAATGTTTACTGTAGGGCACCCTTTATGTAGAATCTGTTTCCAGCAGTATACTGTTTACATAAACACTGTTTACTGTAGAGCACCGTTTATATAGAATCTGTTTCGAGCAGTAAACTGTTTACATAAACGCTGTTTCCTCTCGGGCACTGATTAGATAGAATCTGTGTCGAGCAGCATACTGTTTACATATACATTGTTTACTATCGGGCACCGATTATATAGAATCTGTGTCCAGCAGTATACCGTTTACATAAACACTGTTTGATGTAGGGCACCGTTTATATAGAAACTGTTTCCAGCAGTATACTGTTGACATAAACACTGTTTACTGTAGAGCACAGTTTATATAAAATCTGTTTCCAGCAGTATACTGTTTACATAGACACTGTTTACTGTAGGGCACCTTTAATATTGAATCTGTTTCCAGCAGTATACTGTTTACATAAACACTGTTTACTGTATAGCACCGTTTATATAGAATCTGTTTCCAGCAGTATACTGTTTACATAAATACTGTTCAGTGTAGGGCACCGTTTATATAGTATCTGTTTCAATACGTATACTGTTTATATAAACACGGTTTACTGTAGGGCACCGATTATATAGAATCTGTTTCCATCAGTATACTGTTTACTTAAACACTGTTTACTGTAGAGCACCGTTTATATAGAACCAGTGTCCAGCAGTATACTGTTTACATAAACACTGTCTTTGTAGAGCACCGTTTATATAGAATCTGTGTCCAGCAGTATACTGTTTACATAATCACTGTTTACTGCAGAGCACCGTTTATATAGGAAATGATTCCAGCTGTATACCGTTTACATAAACACTGTTTCATGTAGGGCACGGTTTATATAGAATATGTTTCCAGCAGTACACTGTTTACATAAATACTGTTTGATGTAGGGCACCGTTTATATAGAATCTGTTTCCATCAGTATACCGTTTACATAAACACTGTATACTGTAGGGCACCATTTATATAGAACCTGTTTCCAGCTATATATTGTTAACATAAACACTGTTTGCCGTAGGGCACCGTTTATATAGCATCTGTTTCCAGCAGTATACCGTTTACATAAAAACTGTTTACTGTAGAGCACCGTTTATATGGAATCTGTTTCCAGCAGTATACTGTTTACATAAACACGGTTTACTGTGGAGCAACGTTTATATAGAATCTGTTTCGAGCAGTTTACTGTTTACATAAACACTGTTTACTGTAGAGCACCGTTTATGTAGAATCTGTTTTCAGCAGTATACTGTTTACATAAACACTGTTTACTGTAGAGCACCGTTTATTTATAATCTGTTTCCAGCAGTATACTGTTTACATAGACACTGTTTGCTGTAGAGCACCGTTTATGTAGAATCTGTGTCCAGCAGTATACTGTTTACATAAACACTGTTTACTGTAGAGCATCGTTTATATATAATATGTTTCCAGCAGTATACCGTTGACATAAACACTGTTTACTGTAGAGCACCGTTTATATAGAATCTGTTTCCAGCAGTATACTGTTTACATAAACACTGTTTACTGTAGGGCACCGTTTATGTAGAATCTGTTTTCAGCAGTATACTGTTTACATAAACACTGTTTACTGTAAAGCACCGTTTATGTAGAATCTGCTTTCAGCAGTATACTGTTTACATAAACACTGTTTACTGTCGGGCACCGTTTATATGGAATCTGTTTCCAGCAGCATACTGTTTACATAACCACGGTTTACTGTGGAGCAACGTTTATATAGAATCTGTTTCGAGCAGTATACTGTTTACATAAACACTGTTTACTGCAGGGCACCGTTTATGTAGAATCTGTTTTCAGCAGTATACTGTTTACATAAACACTGTTTACTGTAAAGCACCGTTTACCCAGGTGCTGTAAAGCACCGTTACACCCAGGTGTTGGATTTGGAGGTAGGTGAGCACTTTGGGGACAGTGACCACAATTCGGTGACGTTTACGTTAAGGATGGAAAGGGATAAGTATACACCACAGGGCAAGAGTTATAGCTGGGGGAAGGGAAATTATGATGCCATTAGACGTGACTTGGGGGGGATAAGGTGGAGAAGTAGGCTGCAAGTTTTGGACACACTGGATAAGTGGAGCTTGTTCAAGGATCAGCTATTGCGTGTTCTTGATAAGTATGTACCGGTCAGGCAGGGAGGAAGGTGCCGAGCGAGGGAACCGTGGTTTACCAAAGAAGTGGAATCTCTTGTTAAGAGGAAGAAGGAGGCCTATGTGAAGATGAGGTGTGAAGTTTCAGTTGGGGCGATGGATAGTTACAAGGTAGCGAGGAAGGATCTAAAGAGAGAGCTAAGACGAGCAAGGAGGGGACATGAGAAGTATTTGGCAGGAAGGATCAAGGAAAACCCAAAAGCTTTCTATAGGTATGTCAGGAATAAGCGAATGACTAGGGACAGAGTAGGACCAGTCAAGGACAGGGATGGGAAGTTGTGTGTAGAGTCTGAAGAGATAGGCGAGATACTAAATGAATATTTTTCGTCAGTATTCACTCAGGAAAAAGATAATGTTGTGGAGGAGAATGCTGAGCTCCAGGTAAATAGATTAGATGGCATTGAGGTAAGTAGGGAAGAGGTGTTGGCAATTCTGGACAGGCTGAAAATAGATAAGTCCCCGGGGCCTGATGGGATTTATCCTAGGATTCTCTGGGAGGCCAGGGAAGAGATTGCTGGACCATTGGCTTTGATTTTTATGTCATCATTGGATACAGGAATAGTGCCAGAGGACTGGAGGATAGCAAATGTGGTCCCTTTGTTCAAAAAGGGGAGCAGAGACAACCCCGGCAACTATAGACCGGTGAGCCTCACGTCTGTAGTGGGTAAAGTCTTGGAGGGCATTATAAGAGACAAGATTTATAATCATCTAGATAGGAATAATATGATCAGGGATAGTCAGCATGGCTTTGTGAAGGGTAGGTCATGCCTCACAAACCTTATCGAGTTCTTTGAGAAGGTGACTGAACAGGTAGACGAGGGTAGAGCAGTTGATGTGGTGTATATGGATTTCAGCAAAGCGTTTGATAAGGTTCCCCACGGTAGGCTATTGCAGAAAATACGGAGGCTGGGGATTGAGGGTGATTTAGAGATGTGGATCAGAAATTGGCTAGCTGAAAGAAGACAGAGGGTGGTGGTTGATGGGAAATGTTCAGAATGGAGTTCTGTCACAAGTGGAGTACCACAAGGATCTGTTCTGGGGCCGTTGCTGTTTGTCATTTTTATCAATGACCTAGAGGAAGGCGCAGAAGGGTGGGTGAGTAAATTTGCAGACGATACTAAAGTCGGTGGTGTTGTCGATAGTGAGGAAGGAAGTAGCAGGTTACAGAGGGATATAGATAAGCTGCAGTGCTGGGCTGAGAGGTGGCAAATGGAGTTTAATGTAGAGAAGTGTGAGGTGATTCACTTTGGAAGGAAAAACAGGAATGTGGAATATGTGGCTAATGGAAAAGTTCTTGAAAGTGTGGATGAGCAGAGGGATCTAGGTGTCCATGTACATAGATCCCTGAAAGTTGCCACCCAGGTTGATAGGGTGGTGAAGAAGGCCTATGGAGTGTTGGCCTTTATTGGTAGAGGGATTGAGTTCCGGAGTCAGGAGGTCATGTTGCAGCTGTACAGAACTCTGGTACGGCCGCATTTGGAGTATTGCGTACAGTTCTGGTCACCGCATTATAGGAAGGACGTGGAGGCTTTGGAACGGGTGCAGAGGAGATTTACCAGGATGTTGCCTGGTATGGAGGGAAAATCTTATGAGGAAAGGCTGATGGACTTGAGGTTGTTTTCGTTAGAGAGAAGAAGGTTAAGAGGAGACTTAATAGAGGCATACAAAATGATCAGAGGGTTAGATAGGGTGGACAGTGAGAGCCTTCTCCCGCGGATGGAAATGGCTAGCACGAGGGGACATAGCCTTAAACTGAGGGGTAATAGATATAGGACAGAGGTCAGGGGTAGGTTCTTTACGCAAAGAGTAGTGAGGCCGTGGAATGCCCTACCTGCTACAGTAGTGAACTCGCCAACATTAAGGGCATTTAAAAGTTTATTGGATAAACATATGGATGATAATGGTATAGTGTAGGTTAGATGGCTTTTGTTTCGGTGCAACATCGTGGGCCGAAGGGCCTGTACTGCGCTGTATTGTTCTATGTTCTATGTTCTATATAAAATCTGTTTCCAGCAGTATACTGTTTACATAGACACTGTTTGCTGTAGAGCACCGTTTATGTAGAATCTGTGTCCAGCAGTATACTGTTTACATAAACACTGTTTACTGTAGAGCACCGTTTATATATAATATGTTTCCAGCAGTATAATGTGTACATAAGCACTGTTTACTGTAGGGCACCCTTTATGTAGAATCTGTTTCCAGCAGTATACTGTTTACATAAACACTGTTTACTGTAGAGCACCGTTTATATAGAATCTGTTTCGAGCAGTAAACTGTTTACATAAACGCTGTTTCCTCTCGGGCACTGATTAGATAGAATCTGTGTCGAGCAGCATACTGTTTACATATACATTGTTTACTATCGGGCACCGATTATATAGAATCTGTGTCCAGCAGTATACTGTTTACATAAACTCTGTTTACTGTCGAGCACCGTTTATATAGCATCTGTTTCCAGCAGTATACCGTTTACATAAACACTGTTTGATGTAGGGCACTGTTTATATAGAAACTGTTTCCAGCAGTATACTGTTGACATAAACACTGTTTACTGTAGAGCACAGTTTATAAAAAATCTGTTTACAGCAGTATACTGTTTACATAGACACTGTTTACTGTAGGGCACCGTTAATATTGAATCTGTTTCCAGCAGTATACTGTTTACATAAACACTGTTTACTGTATAGCACCGTTTATATAGAATCTGTTTCCAGCAGTATACTGTTTACATAAATACTGTTCAGTGTAGGGCACCGTTTATATAGTATCTGTTTCAATACGTATACTGTTTATATAAACACGGTTTACTGTAGGGCACCGATTATATAGAATCTGTTTCCATCAGTATACTGTTTACTTAAACACTGTTTACTGTAGAGCACCGTTTATATAGAACCAGTGTCCAGCAGTATACTGTTTACATAAACACTGTCTTTGTAGAGCACCGTTTATATAGAATCTGTGTCCAGCAGTATACTGTTTACATAAACACTGTTTACTGTAGAGCACCGTTTATATAGGAAATGATTCCAGCTGTATACCGTTTACATAAACACTGTTTGATGTAGGGCACGGTTTATATAGAATATGTTTCCAGCAGTACACTGTTTACATAAATACTGTTTGATGTAGGGCACCGTTTATATAGAATCTGTTTCCATCAGTATACCGTTTACATAAACACTTAATACTGTAGGGCACCAATTATATAGAATCTTTTTCCAGCTATATATTGTTAACATAAACACTGTTTGCTGTAGGGCACCGTTTATATAGCATCTGTTTCCAGCAGTATACCGTTTACATAAAAACTGTTTACTGTAGAGCACCGTTTATATGGAATCTGTTTCCAGCAGTATACTGTTTACATAAACACGGTTTACTGTGGAGCAACGTTTATATAGAATCTGTTTCGAGCAGTTTACTGTTTACATAAACACTGTTTACTGTAGAGCACCGTTTATGTAGAATTTGTTTTCAGCAGTATACTGTTTACATAAACACTGTTTACTGGAGAGCACCGTTTATTTATAATCTGTTTCCAGCAGTATACTGTTTACATAGACACTGTTTGCTGTAGAGCACCGTTTATGTAGAATCTGTGTCCAGCAGTATACTGTTTACATAAACACTGTTTACTGTAGAGCACCGTTTATATATAATATGTTTCCAGCAGTATAATGTGTACATAAACACTGTTTACTGTAGGGCACCCGTTATGTAGGATCTGTTTCCAGCAGTATGCTGTTTACATAAACACTGTTTACTGTAGAGCACCGTTTATATAGAATCTGTTTCGAGCAGTAAACTGTTTACATAAACACTGTTTCCTCTCGGGCACTGATTAGATAGAATCTGTTTCGAGCAGTATACTGTTTAAATATACATTGTTTACTATCGGGCACCGATTATATAGAATCTGTTTCCAGCAGTATACTGTTTACATAAACACTGTTTACTGTATAGCACCGTTTATATAGAATCTGTTTCCAGCAGTATACTGTTTACATAAATACTGTTCAGTGTAGGACACCGTTTATATAGTATCTGTTTCAATACGTATACTGTTTATATAAACACGGTTTACTGTAGGGCACCGATTATATAGAATCTGTTTCCATCAGTATACTGTTTACTTAAACACTGTTTACTGTAGAGCACCGTTTATATAGAACCAGTGTCCAGCAGTATACTGTTTACATAAACACTGTCTTTGTAGAGCACCGTTTATATAGAATCTGTGTCCAGCAGTATACTGTTTACATAATCACTGTTTACTGTAGAGCACCGTTTATATAGGAAATGATTCCAGCTGTATACCGTTTACATAAACACTGTTTGATGTAGGGCACGGTTTATATAGAATATGTTTCCAGCAGTACACTGTTTACATAAATACTGTTTGATGTAGGGCACCGTTTATATAGAATCTGTTTCCATCAGTATACCGTTTACATAAACACTGTATACTGTAGGGCACCATTTATATAGAACCTTTTTCCAGCTATATATTGTTAACATAAACACTGTTTGCTGTAGGGCACCGTTTATATAGCATCTGTTTCCAGCATTATACCGTTTACATAAAAACTGTTTACTGTAGAGCACCGTTCATATGGAATCTGTTTCCAGCAGTATACTGTTTACATAAACACGGTTTACTGTGGAGCAACGTTTATATAGAATCTGTTTCGAGCAGTTTACTGTTTACATAAACACTGTTTACTGTAGAGCACCGTTTATGTAGAATCTGTTTTCAGCAGTATACTGTTTACATAAACACTGTTTACTGTAGAGCACCGTTTATTTATAATCTGTTTCCAGCAGTATACTGTTTACATAGACACTGTTTGCTGTAGAGCACCGTTTATGTAGAATCTGTGTCCAGCAGTATACTGTTTACATAAACACTGTTTACTGTAGAGCATCGTTTATATATAATATGTTTCCAGCAGTATACCGTTGACATAAACACTGTTTACTGTAGAGCACCGTTTATATAGAATCTGTTTCCAGCAGTATACTGTTTACATAAACACTGTTTACTGTAGGGCACCGTTTATGTAGAATCTGTTTTCAGCAGTATACTGTTTACATAAACACTGTTTACTGTAAAGCACCGTTTATGTAGAATATGTTTTCAGCAGTATACTGTTTACATAAACACTGTTTACTGTCGGGCACCGTTTATATGGAATCTGTTTCCAGCAGTATACTGTTTACATAACCACGGTTTACTGTGGAGCAACGTTTATATAGAATCTGTTTCGAGCAGTATACTGTTTACATAAACACTGTTTACTGCAGGGCACCGTTTATGTAGAATCTGTTTTCAGCAGTATACTGTTTACATAAACACTGTTTACTGTAAAGCACCGTTTATATAAAATCTGTTTCCAGCAGTATACTGTTTACATAGACACTGTTTGCTGTAGAGCACCGTTTATGTAGAATCTGTGTCCAGCAGTATACTGTTTACATAAACACTGTTTACTGTAGAGCACCGTTTATATATAATATGTTTCCAGCAGTATAATGTGTACATAAGCACTGTTTACTGTAGGGCACCCTTTATGTAGAATCTGTTTCCAGCAGTATACTGTTTACATAAACACTGTTTACTGTAGAGCACCGTTTATATAGAATCTGTTTCGAGCAGTAAACTGTTTACATAAACGCTGTTTCCTCTCGGGCACTGATTAGATAGAATCTGTGTCGAGCAGCATACTGTTTACATATACATTGTTTACTATCGGGCACCGATTATATAGAATCTGTGTCCAGCAGTATACTGTTTACATAAACTCTGTTTACTGTCGAGCACCGTTTATATAGCATCTGTTTCCAGCAGTATACCGTTTACATAAACACTGTTTGATGTAGGGCACTGTTTATATAGAAACTGTTTCCAGCAGTATACTGTTGACATAAACACTGTTTACTGTAGAGCACAGTTTATAAAAAATCTGTTTCCAGCAGTATACTGTTTACATAGACACTGTTTACTGTAGGGCACCGTTAATATTGAATCTGTTTCCAGCAGTATACTGTTTACATAAACACTGTTTACTGTATAGCACCGTTTATATAGAATCTGTTTCCAGCAGTATACTGTTTACATAAATACTGTTCAGTGTAGGGCACCGTTTATATAGTATCTGTTTCAATACGTATACTGTTTATATAAACACGGTTTACTGTAGGGCACCGATTATATAGAATCTGTTTCCATCAGTATACTGTTTACTTAAACACTGTTTACTGTAGAGCACCGTTTATATAGAACCAGTGTCCAGCAGTATACTGTTTACATAAACACTGTCTTTGTAGAGCACCGTTTATATAGAATCTGTGTCCAGCAGTATACTGTTTACATAAACACTGTTTACTGTAGAGCACCGTTTATATAGGAAATGATTCCAGCTGTATACCGTTTACATAAACACTGTTTGATGTAGGGCACGGTTTATATAGAATATGTTTCCAGCAGTACACTGTTTACATAAATACTGTTTGATGTAGGGCACCGTTTATATAGAATCTGTTTCCATCAGTATACCGTTTACATAAACACTTAATACTGTAGGGCACCAATTATATAGAATCTTTTTCCAGCTATATATTGTTAACATAAACACTGTTTGCTGTAGGGCACCGTTTATATAGCATCTGTTTCCAGCAGTATACCGTTTACATAAAAACTGTTTACTGTAGAGCACCGTTTATATGGAATCTGTTTCCAGCAGTATACTGTTTACATAAACACGGTTTACTGTGGAGCAACGTTTATATAGAATCTGTTTCGAGCAGTTTACTGTTTACATAAACACTGTTTACTGTAGAGCACCGTTTATGTAGAATTTGTTTTCAGCAGTATACTGTTTACATAAACACTGTTTACTGGAGAGCACCGTTTATTTATAATCTGTTTCCAGCAGTATACTGTTTACATAGACACTGTTTGCTGTAGAGCACCGTTTATGTAGAATCTGTGTCCAGCAGTATACTGTTTACATAAACACTGTTTACTGTAGAGCACCGTTTATATATAATATGTTTCCAGCAGTATAATGTGTACATAAACACTGTTTACTGTAGGGCACCCGTTATGTAGGATCTGTTTCCAGCAGTATGCTGTTTACATAAACACTGTTTACTGGAGAGCACCGTTTATATAGAATCTGTTTCGAGCAGTAAACTGTTTACATAAACACTGTTTCCTCTCGGGCACTGATTAGATAGAATCTGTTTCGAGCAGTATACTGTTTAAATATACATTGTTTACTATCGGGCACCGATTATATAGAATCTGTTTCCAGCAGTATACTGTTTACATAAACACTGTTTACTGTAGAGCACCGTTTATATATAATATGTTTCCAGCAGTATACTGTTTACATAAACACTATTTACTGTATAGCACCGTTTATATAGAATCTGTTTCCAGCAGTACACTGTTTACATAAATAATGTTTCGTGTAGAGCACCGTATTTAAAGTATCTGTTTCAATAAGTATACGGTTTATATAAACACGGTTTACTGTAGGGCACCGATTATATAGAATCTGTTTCCATCAGTATACAGTTTACATAAACACTGTCTTTGTAGGGCACCGTTTATATAGAATCTGTGTCCAGCAGTATACTGTTTACATAAACACTGTTTACTGTAGAGCACCGTTTATACAGGATCTGTTTCCAGCAGTATACCGTTTACATAAACACTGTTTGATGTAGGGCACGGTTTATATAGAATATGGTTCCAGCAGTGTATCGTTAACATAAACACTGTTTGCTGTAGGGCACCGTTTATATAGCATCTGTTTCCAGCAGTATACCGTTGACATAAACACTGTTTACTGTAGAGCACCGTTTATATGCAATCTGTTTCCAGCAGTATACTGTTTACATAACCACGGTTTACTGTGGAGCAACGTTTATATAGAATCTGTTTCGAGCAGTATACTGTTTACATAAACACTGTTTACTGTAGGGCACCGTTTATGTAGAATCTGTTTTCAGCAGTATACTGTTTACATAAACACCGTTTACTGTAGAGCACCGTTTATATAAAATCTGTTTTCCAGCAGTATACTGTACACATAGACTCTGTTTGCTGTAGAGCACCGTTTATGTAGAATCCGTGTCCAGCAGTATACTGTTTACATAAACACTGTTTACTGTAGAGCATCGTTTATATATAATATGTTTCCAGCAGTGTACCATTTACATAAATACTGTTTACTGTAGAGCACCGTTTATATAGATTCTGTTTCGAGCAGTAAACTGTTTACATAAACACTGTTTCCTCTCGGGCACTGATTAGATAGAATCTGTTTCGAGCAGTATACTGTTTAAATATACATTGTTTACTATCGGGCACCGATTATATAGAATCTGTTTCCAGCAGTATACTGTTTACATAAACACTGTTTACTGTAGAGCACCGTTTATATATAATATGTTTCCAGCAGTACACTGTTTACATAAACACTGTTTACTGTGTAGCACCGTTTATAGAGAATCTGTTTCCAGCAGTATACTGTTTACATAAATAATGTTTCGTGTAGAGCACCGTTTATAAAGTATCTGTCTCAATAAGTATACTGTTTATATAAACACGGTTTACTGTAGGGCACCTATTATATAAAATCTGTTTCCATCACTATACTGTTTACTTAAACACTGTTTACTGTAGAGCACCGTTTATATAGAACCAGTGCCCAGCAGTATACAGTTTACATAAATAATGTCTTTGTAGAGCACCGTTTATATAGAATCTGTGTCCAGCAGTATACTGTTTACATAAGAGCACCGTTTATATAGAACCAGTTTCCAGCAATATACCGTTTACATAAACACTGTTTATTGTAGAGCACCGATTATATAGAATCTTTTTCCAGCAGTTTACTGTTTACATAAACACTGCTTATTGTAGAGCACCGTTTATATAGAATCTGTTTCCAGCAGTATACTCTTTACATAAACACTGTTTACTGTAGGGCACAGTTTATATAGAATCTGTGTCCAGCATTATACTGTTTACATAAACACTTTTTGCAGTAGGGCACCGTTTACATAGCATCTGTTTCCAGCAGTATACTGTTTACATAAACACTGTTTACTGTAGAGCATCGTTTATATATAATATGTTTCCAGCAGTATAATGTGTACATAAGCACTGTTTACTGTAGAGCACCGTTTATATAGTATCTGTTTCCAGCAGTACACTGTTTACATAAACACTGTTTACTGTAGAGCACCGTTTATATAAAATCTGTTTCCAGCAGTATACTGTTTACATAAACACTGTTTGCTGTAGAGCACCGTTTATATAGGATCTGTTTCCAGCAGTATACCGTTTACATAAACACTGTTTGATGTAGGGCACGGTTTATATAGAATATGGTTCCAGCAGTGTATCGTTAACATAAACACTGTTTGCTGTAGGGCACCGTTTATATAGCATCTGTTTCCAGCAGTATACCGTTGACATAAACACTGTTTACTGTAGAGCACCGTTTATATAGAATCTGTTTCCAGCAGTATACTGTTTACATAAACACTGTTTACTGTAGGGCACCGTTTATGTAGAATCTGTTTTCAGCAGTATACTGTTTACATAAACACTGTTTACTGTAAAGCACCGTTTATGTAGAATCTGTTTTCAGCAGTATACTGTTTACATAAACACTGTTTACTGTCGGGCACCGTTTATATGGAATCTGTTTCCAGCAGTATACTGTTTACATAACCACGGTTTACTGTGGAGCAACGTTTATATAGAATCTGTTTCGAGCAGTATACTGTTTACATAAACACTGTTTACTGTAGGGCACCGTTTATGTAGAATCTGTTTTCAGCAGTATACTGTTTACATAAATACTGTTTACTGTAAAGCACCGTTTATATAAAATCTGTTTCCAGCAGTATACTGTTTACATAGACACTGTTTGCTGTAGAGCACCGTTTATGTAGAATCTGTGTCCAGCAGTATACTGTTTACATAAACACTGTTTACTGTAGAGCACCGTTTATATATAATATGTTTCCAGCTGTATAATGTGTACATAAGCACTGTTTACTGTAGGGCACCCTTTATGTAGAATCTGTTTCCAGCAGTATACTGTTTACATAAACACTGTTTACTTTAGAGCACCGTTTATATAGAATCTGTTTCGAGCAGTAAACTGTTTACATAAACGCTGTTTCCTCTCGGGCACTGATTAGATAGAATCTGTGTCGAGCAGCATACTGTTTACATATACATTGTTTACTATCGGGCACCGATTATATAGAATCTGTGTCCAGCAGTATACTGTTTACATAAACTCTGTTTACTGTCGAGCACCGTTTATATAGCATCTGTTTCCAGCAGTATACCGTTTACATAAACACTGTTTGATGTAGGGCACCGTTTATATAGTAACTGTTTCCAGCAGTATACTGTTGACATAAACACTGTTTACTGTAGAGCACAGTTTATATAAAATCTGTTTCCAGCAGTATACTGTTTACATAGACACTGTTTACTGTAGGGCACCTTTAATATTGAATCTGTTTCCAGCAGTATCCTGTTTACATAAACACTGTTTACTGTATAGCACCGTTTATATAGAATCTGTTTCCAGCAGTATACTGTTTACATAAATACTGTTCAGTGTAGGGCACCGTTTATATAGTATCTGTTTCAATACGTATACTGTTTATATAAACACGGTTTACTGTAGGGCACTGATTATATAGAATCTGTTTCCATCAGTATACTGTTTACTTAAACACTGTTTACTGTAGAGCACCGTTTATATAGAACCAGTGTCCAGCAGTATACTGTTTACATAAACACTGTCTTTGTAGAGCACCGTTTATATAGAATCTGTGTCCAGCAGTATACTGTTTACATAAACACTGTTTACTGTAGAGCACCGTTTATGTAGGAAATGATTCCAGCTGTATACCGTTTACATAAAAACTGTTTGATGTAGGGCACCGTTTATATAGAATCTGTTTCCATCAGTATACCGTTTACATAAACACTGTATACTGCAGGGCACCATTTATATAGAACCTTTTTCCAGCTATATATTGTTAACATAAACACTGTTTGCTGTAGGGCACCGTTTATATAGCATCTGTTTCCAGCAGTATACCGTTTACATAAAAACTGTTTACTGTAGAGCACCGTTTATATGGATTCTGTTTCCAGCAGTATACTGTTTACATAAACACGGTTTACTGTGGAGCAACGTTTATATAGAATCTGTTTCGAGCAGTTTACTGTTTACATAAACACTGTTTACTGTAGAGCACCGTTTATGTAGAATTTGTTTTCAGCAGTATACTGTTTACATATACATTGTTTACTATCGGGCACCGATTAGATAGAATCTGTGTCCAGCAGTATACTGTTTACATAAACTCTGTTTACTGTGGAGCACCGTTTATATAGAAACTGTTTCCAGCAGTATACTGTTGACATAAACACTGTTTACTGTAGAGCACAGTTTATATAAAATCTGTTTACAGCAGTTTACTGTTTACATAAACACTGTTTACTGTAGAGCACCGTATAAAAAGACTCTGTTTCCAGTAGTATACTGTTTACATAAACAATGTTTACTGTAGAGCACCGTTTATATAGAATCTGTTTACAGCAGTATACTGTTTACATAAGAGCACCGTTTATATAGAACCAGTTTCCAGCAATATACCGTTTACATAAACACTGTTTATTGTAGAGCCCCGTTTATATAGAATCTGTTTCCAGCAGTATACTCTTTACATAAACACTGTTTACTGTAGGGCACAGTTTATATAGAATCTTTGTCCAGCATTATACTGTTTACATAAACACTTTTTGCAGTAGGGCACCGTTTACATAGAATCTGTTTCCAGCAGTATAGCGTTTACATAAACCCTGTATACTGTAGAGCACCGTTTATATAGAATCTGTTTCCAGCAGTATATCGTGTTCATGAACACTGTTTGCTATAGGGCACCTTTTATATAGAAACTGTTTCCAGCAGTATACTATTTACATAAACACTGTTTACTGTACGGCACCGTTTATATAGAATCTGTTAGCAGCAGTATACCGTTTACATAAACACTGTTTACTGTAGAGCACCGTTTATATAGTATCTGTTTCCAGCAGTACACTGTTTACATAAACACTGTTTACTGTAGGGCACCGTTTATATAGAATCTGTTTCCAGCTTATACTGTTTACATAAACACTGTTCACTGTAGAGCACCGTTTATATAGAATCTGTTTCCAGCAGTATACTGTTAACATAAACACTGTTTACTGTAGGGCACCGTTTATATAGAATACGTTACCAGCTTATACTGTTTACATAAACACTGTTTACTGTAGAGCACCGTTTATATACAATCTGTTTCCAGCAGTATACTGCTTACATAAAGACTGTTTACTGTAGGGCACCGTTTATATAGAATCTGTTTACAGCAGTATACTGTTTGCATAGACACTGTTTACTGTAGGGCACCGTTTATATAGAATCTGTTTCCAGCAGTATACTGTTTACATAAACACTGTTTACTCTAGAGCACCGTTTATATAGAATCTGTTTCCAGCAGTATACTGTTTGCATAGACACTGTTTACTATAGGGCACCGTTTATATAGAATCTGTTTCCAGCAGTATACTGTTTGCATAGACACTGTTTACTGTAGAGCACCGTTTATATAGAATCTGTTTCCAGCAGAATACTGTTTACATAAACACTGTTTACTGTAGAGCACCGTATAAAAAGACTATGTTTCCAGTAGTATACTGTTTACATAAACAATGTTTACTGTAGAGCACCGTTTATATAGAATCTGTTTCCAGCAGTATACTGTTTACATAAGAGCACCGTTTATATAGAACCAGTTTCCAGCAATATACCGTTTACATAAACACTGTTTATTGTAGAGCACCGATTATATAGAATCTGTTACAAGCAGTTTACTGTTTACATAAACACTGTTTATTGTAGAGCACCGTTTATATAGAATCTGTTTCCAGCAGTATACTCTTTACATAAGCACTGTTTACTGTAGGGCACAGTTTATATAGAATCTTTGTCCAGCATTATACTGTTTACATAAACACTTTTTGCAGTAGGGCACCGTTTACATAGAATCTGTTTCCAGCAGTATAGCGTTTACATAAACCCTGTATACTGTAGAGCACCGTTTATATAGAATCTGTTTCCAGCAGTATATCGTTTTCATGAACACTGTTTGCTATAGGGCACCTTTTATATAGAAACTGTTTCCAGCAGTATACTATTTACATAAACACTGTTTACTGTACGGCACCGTTTATATAGAATCTGTTAGCAGCAGTATACCGTTTACATAAACACTGTTTACTGTAGAGCACCGTTTATATAGTATCTGTTTCCAGCAGTATACTGTTTACATAAACACTGTTTACTGTAGGGCACCGTTTATATAGAATCTGTTTCCAGCTTATACTGTTTACATAAACACTGTTTACTGTAGAGCACCGTTTATATAGAATCTGTTTCCAGCAGTATACTGTTAACATAAACACTGTTTACTGTAGGGCACCGTTTATATAGAATACGTTACCAGCTTATACTGTTTACATAAACACTGTTTACTGTAGAGCACCGTTTATATACAATCTGTTTCCAGCAGTATACTGCTTACATAAAGACTGTTTACTGTAGGGCACCGTTTATATAGAATCTGTTTACAGCAGTATACTATTTACATAAACACTGTTTACTGTAGGGCACCGTTTATATATAATCTGTTTCCAGCAGTATACTGTTTGGACAAACACTGTTTACTGTAGGGCACCGTTTATATAGAATTTGTTTCCAGCAGTATACCGTTTACATAAATACTGTTTACTGTAGGGCACCGTTTATATAGAATCTGTTTCCAGCAGTATACTGTTTACATAAACACTTTTTGCAGTAGTGCACCATTTATATAGATTCTGTTTATAGCAGTATATCGTTTTCATGAACACTGTTTGCTGAAGGGCACCGTTTATATATAATCTGTTTCCAGCTGAACTGTTTACATAAACACTGTTTACTGTAGAGCACCGTTTATACAGAATCTGTTTCCAGCAGTACACCGTTTACATAAACACTGTTTACTGTAGAGCACCGTTTATATTGAATCTGTTTCCAACAGTATACTGTTTACATAAACACTGTTTGCTGTAGGGCACTGTTTATTTAGAATCTGTTTCCAGCAGTATACCGTTTACATAAACAATCTTTACTGAAGAGAACCGTTTATATAGAATCTGTTTCCAGCAGTATACCGTTTATATAAACACTGTTTGCTGTAGAGCACCGTTTATATAGAATCTGTTTCCAGCAGAATACTGTTTACATAAACACTGTTTACTGTAGAGCACCGTATAAAAAGTCTCTGTTTCCAGTAGTATACTGTTTACATAAACAATGTTTACTGTAGAGCACCGTTTATATAGAATCTGTTTCCAGCAGTATACTGTTTACATAAGAGCACCGTTTATATAGAACCAGTTTCCAGCAATATACCGTTTACATAAACACTGTTTATTGTAGAGCACCGATTATATAGAATCTGTTACAAGCAGTTTACTGTTTACATAAACACTGTTTATTGTAGAGCACCGTTTATATAGAATCTGTTTCCAGCAGTATACTCTTTACATAAGCACTGTTTACTGTAGGGCACAGTTTATATAGAATCTTTGTCCAGCATTATACTGTTTACATAAACACTTTTTGCAGTAGGGCACCGTTTACATAGAATCTGTTTCCAGCAGTATAGCGTTTACATAAACCCTGTATACTGTAGAGCACCGTTTATATAGAATCTGTTTCCAGCAGTATATCGTTTTCATGAACACTGTTTGCTATAGGGCACCTTTTATATAGAAACTGTTTCCAGCAGTATACTATTTACATAAACACTGTTTACTGTACGGCACCGTTTATATAGAATCTGTTAGCAGCAGTATACCGTTTACATAAACACTGTGTACTGTAGAGCACCGTTTATATAGTATCTGTTTCCAGCAGTACACTGTTTACATAAACACTGTTTACTGTAGGGCACCGTTTATATAGAATCTGTTTCCAGCTTATACAGTTTACATAAACACTGTTTACTGTAGAGCACCGTTTATATAGAATCTGTTTCCAGCAGTATACTGTTAACATAAACACTGTTTACTGTAGGGCACCGTTTATATAGAATACGTTACCAGCTTATACTGTTTACATAAACACTGTTTACTGCAGAGCACCGTTTATATACAATCTGTTTCCAGCAGTATACTGCTTACATAAAGACTGTTTACTGTAGGGCACCGTTTATATAGAATCTGTTTACAGCAGTATACTATTTACATAAACACTGTTTACTGGAGGGCACCGTTTATATAGAATCTGTTTCCAGCAGTATACTGTTTGGACAAACACTGTTTACTGTAGGGCACCGTTTATATAGAATTTGTTTCCAGCAGTATACCGTTTACATAAATACTGTTTACTGTAGGGCACCGTTTATATAGAATCTGTTTCCAGCAGTATACTGCTTACATAAACACTTTTTGCAGTAGTGCACCATTTATATAGATTCTGTTTATAGCAGTATATCGTTTTCATGAACACTGTTTTCTGAAGGGCACCGTTTATATATAATCTGTTTCCAGCTGAACTGTTTACATAAACACTGTTTACTGTAGAGCACCGTTTATACAGAATCTGTTTCCAGCAGTACACCGTTTACATAAACACTGTTTACTGTAGAGCACCGTTTATATTGAATCTGTTTCCAACAGTATACTGTTTACATAAACACTGTTTGCTGTAGGGCACTGTTTATTTAGAATCTGTTTCCAGCAGTATACCGTTTACATAAACAATCTTTACTGAAGAGAACCGTTTATATAGAATCTGTTGACAGCAGTATACTGTTTATATAAACACTGTTTACTGTAGAGCACCGTTTATATAGTATCTGTTTCCAGCAGTACACTGTTTACATAAACACTGTTTACTGTAGGGCACCGTTTATATAGAATCTGTTTCCAGCTTATACTGTTTACATAAACACTGTTTACTGTAGAGCACCGTTTATACAGAATCTGTTTCCAGCAGTATACTGTTAACATAAACAATGTTTACTGTAGGGCACCGTTTATATAGAATACGTTACCAGCTTATACTGTTTACATAAACACTATTTACTGTAGAGCACCGTTTATATACAATCTGTTTCCAGCAGTATACTGCTTACATAAAGACTGTTTACTGTAGGGCACCGTTTATATAGAATCTGTTTACAGCAGTATACTATTTACATAAACACTGTTTACTGTAGGGCACCGTTTCTCTAGGATCTGTTTCCAGCAGTATACTGTTTCCATAACCACTGTTTACTTCAGGGCACCGTTTATATAGAATCTGTTTCCAGCAGTATACTATTTACATAAACACTGTTTGCTGAAGGGCACCGTTTATATAGGATCTGTTTCCAGCAGTATACTGTTTACATACACACTGTTTACTGTAGGGCACCGTTTACATAGAATCTGTTTCCAGCAGTATACCATTTACATAAACACTGTTTACTGTAGGGCACCGTTTATATAGAATCTGTTTCCAGCTTATCCTGTTTACATAAACACTGTTTACTGTAGAGCACCGTTTATATACAATCTGTTTCCAGCAGTATACTGCTGACATAAAGACTGTTTACTGTAGGGCACCGTTTATATAGAATCTGTTCACAGCAGTATACTATTTACATAAACACTGTTTACTGTAGGGCACCGTTTATCTAGGATCTGTTTCCAGCAGTATACTGTTTCCATAAACACTGTTTACTGCAGGGCACCGTTTATATAGAATCTGTTTCCAGCAGTATACTATTTACATAAACACTGTTTGCTGTAGGGCACCGTTTATATAGAATCTGTTTCCAGCAGTATACTGTTTACATACACAGTGTTTACTGTAGGGCACCGTTTATATAGAATCTGTTTCCAGCAGTATACCATTTACATAAACACTGTTTACTGTAGGGCACCGTTTATATAGAATCTGTTTCCAGCAGTATACAGTTTGGACAAACACTGTTTACTGTAGGGCACCGTTTATATAGAATTTGTTTCCAGCAGTATACCGTTTACATAAATACTGTTTACTGTAGGGCACCGTTTATATAGAATCTGTTGACAGCAGTATACTGTTTACATAAACACTTTTTGCAGTAGTGCACCGTTTATATAGATTCTGTTTATAGCAGTATATCGTTTTCATGAACACTGTTTGCTGAAGGGCACCGTTTATACAGAATCTGTTTCCAGCTGAACTGTTTACATAAACACTGTTTACTGTAGAGCACCGTTTATACAGAATCTGTTTCCAGCAGGACACCGTTTACATAAACACTGTTTACTGTAGAGCACAGTTTATATAGAATCTGTTTCCAGCAGTATACTGTTTACATAAACACTGTTTGCTGTAGGGCACTGTTTATTTAGAATCTGTTTCCAGCAGTATACCGTTTACATAAACAATCTTTACTGTAGAGAACAGTTTATATAGAATCTGTTGACAGCAGTATACTGTTTATATAAACACTGTTTACTGTAGAGCACCGTTTATATAGTATCTGTTTCCAGCAGTACACTGTTTACATAAACACTGTTTACTGTAGGGCACCGTTTATATAGAATCTGTTTCCAGCTTATACTGTTTACATAAACACTGTTTACTGTAGAGCACCGTTTATATAGAATCTGTTTCCAGCAGTATACTGTTAACATAAACACTGTTTACTGTAGGGCACCGTTTATATAGAATACGTTACCAACTTTTACTGTTTACATAAACACTGTTTACTGTAGAGCACCGTTTATATACAATCTGTTTCCAGCAGTATACTGCTTACATAAAGACTGTTTACTGTAGGGCACCGTTTATACAGAATCTGTTTACAGCAGTATACTATTTACATAAACACTGTTTACTGTAGGGCACCGTTTTTCTAGGATCTGTTTCCAGCAGTATACTGTTTCCATAAACACTGTTTACTGCAGGGCACCGTTTATATAGAATCTGTTTCCAGCAGTATAGCGTTTACATAAACCCTGTATACTGTAGAGCACCGTTTATATAGAATCTGTTTCCAGCAGTATATCGTTTTCATGAACACTGTTTACTGTAGGGCACCGTTTATATAGAATCTGTTTCCAGCAGTATACTATTTACATAAACACTGTTTACTGTACGGCACCGTTTATATAGAATCTGTTAGCAGCAGTATACCGTTTACATAAACACTGTTTACTGTAGAGCACCGTTTATATAGTATCTGTTTCCAGCAGTACACTGTTTACATAAACACTGTTTACTGTAGGGCACCGTTTATATAGAATCTGTTTCCAGCTTATACAGTTTACATAAACACTGTTTACTGTAGAGCACCGTTTATATAGAATCTGTTTCCAGCAGTATACTGTTAACATAAACACTGTTTACTGTACGGCACCATTTATATAGAATACGTTACCAGCTTATACTGTTTACATAAACACTGTTTACTGCAGAGCACCGTTTATATACAATCTGTTTCCAGCAGTATACTGCTTACATAAAGACTGTTTACTGTAGGGCACCGTTTATATAGAATCTGTTGACAGCAGTATACTATTTACATAAACACTGTTTACTGTAGGGCACCGTTTATATAGAATCTGTTTCCAGCAGTATACTGTTTGGACAAACACTGTTTACTGTAGGGCACCGTTTATATAGAATTTGTTTCCAGCAGTATACCGTTTACATAAATACTGTTTACTGTAGGGCACCGTTTATATAGAATCTGTTTCCAGCAGTATACTGTTTACATAAACACTTTTTGCAGTAGTGCACCATTTATATAGATTCTGTTTATAGCAGTATATCGTTTTCATGAACACTGTTTTCTGAAGGGCACCGTTAATATATAATCTGTTTCCAGCTGAACTGTTTACATAAACACTGTTTACTGTAGAGCACCGTTTATACAGAATCTGTTTCCAGCAGTACACCGTTTACATAAACACTGTTTACTGTAGAGCACCGTTTATATTGAATCTGTTTCCAACAGTATACTGTTTACATAAACACTGTTTGCTGTAGGGCACTGTTTATTTAGAATCTGTTTCCAGCAGTATACCGTTTACATAAACAATCTTTACTGAAGAGAACCGTTTATATAGAATCTGTTGACAGCAGTATACTGTTTATATAAACACTGTTTACTGTAGAGCACCGTTTATATAGTATCTGTTTCCAGCAGTACACTTTTTACATAAACACTGTTTACTGTAGGGCACCGTTTATATAGAATCTGTTTCCAGCTTATACTGTTTACATAAACACTGTTTACTGTAGAGCACCGTTTATACAGAATCTGTTTCCAGCAGTATACTGTTAACATAAACACTGTTTACTGTAGGGCACCGTTTATATAGAATACTTTACCAGCTTATACTGTTTACATAAACACTATTTACTGTAGAGCACCGTTTATATACAATCTGTTTCCAGCAGTATACTGCTTACATAAAGACTGTTTACTGTAGGGCACCGTTTATATAGAATCTGTTTACAGCAGTATACTATTTACATAAACACTGTTTACTGTAGGGCACCGTTTCTCTAGGATCTGTTTCCAGCAGTATACTGTTTCCATAACCACTGTTTACTTCAGGGCACCGTTTATATATAATCTGTTTCCAGCAGTATACTATTGACATAAACACTGTTTGCTGAAGGGCACCGTTTATATAGGATCTGTTTCCAGCAGTATACTGTTTACATACACACTGTTTACTGTAGGGCACCGTTTACATAGAATCTTGTTCCAGCAGTATACCATTTACATAAACACTGTTTACTGTAGGGCACCGTTTATATAGAATCTGTTTCCAGCTTATCCTGTTTACATAAACACTGTTTACTGTAGAGCACCGTTTATATACAATCTGTTTCCAGCAGTATACTGCTGACATAAAGACTGTTTACTGTAGGGCACCGTTTATATAGAATCTGTTCACAGCAGTATACTATTTACATAAACACTGTTTACTGTAGGGCACCGTTTATCTAGGATCTGTTTCCAGCAGTATACTGTTTCCATAAACACTGTTTACTGCAGGGCACCGTTTATATAGAATCTGTTTCCAGCAGTATACTATTTACATAAACACTGTTTGCTGTAGGGCACCGTTTATATAGAATCTGTTTCCAGCAGTATACTGTTTACATACACAGTGTTTACTGTAGGGCACCGTTTATATAGAATCTGTTTCCAGCAGTATACCATTTACATAAACACTGTTTACTGTAGGGCACCGTTTATATAGAATTTGTTTCCAGCAGTATACAGTTTGGACAAACACTGTTTACTGTAGGGCACCGTTTATATAGAATTTGTTTCCAGCAGTATACCGTTTACATAAATACTGTTTACTGTAGGGCACCGTTTATATAGAATCTGTTGACAGCAGTATACTGTTTACATAAACACTTTTTGCAGTAGTGCACCGTTTATATAGATTCTGTTTATAGCAGTATATCGTTTTCATGAACACTGTTTGCTGAAGGGCACCGTTTATATAGAATCTGTTTCCAGCTGAACTGTTTACATAAACACTGTTTACTGTAGAGCACCGTTTATACAGAATCTGTTTCCAGCAGGACACCGTTTACATAAACACTGTTTACTGTAGAGCACAGTTTATATAGAATCTGTTTCCAGCAGTATACTGTTTACATAAACACTGTTTGCTGTAGGGCACTGTTTATTTAGAATCTGTTTCCAGCATTATACCGTTTACATAAACAATCTTTACTGTAGAGAACAGTTTATATAGAATCTGTTGACAGCAGTATACTGTTTATATAAACACTGTTTACTGTAGAGCACCGTTTATATAGTATCTGTTTCCAGCAGTACACTGTTTACATAAACACTGTTTACTGTAGGGCACCGTTTATATAGAATCTGTTTCCAGCTTATACTGTTTACATAAACACTGTTTACTGTAGAGCACCGTTTATATAGAATCTGTTTCCAGCAGTATACTGTTAACATAAACACTGTTTACTGTAGGGCACTGTTTATATAGAATACGTTACCAACTTATACTGTTTACATAAACACTGTTTACTGTAGAGCACCGTTTATATACAATCTGTTTCCAGCAGTATACTGCTTACATAAAGACTGTTTACTGTAGGGCACCGTTTATACAGAATCTGTTTACAGCAGTATACTATTTACATAAACACTGTTTACTGTAGGGCACCGTTTCTCTAGGATCTGTTTCCAGCAGTATACTGTTTCCATAAACACTGTTTACTGCAGGGCACCGTTTATATAGAATCTGTTTCCAGCAGTATACCATTTACATAAACACTGTTTGCTGTAGGGCACCGTTTATATAGAATCTGTTTCCAGCAGTATACTGTTTACATACACACTGTTTACTGTAGGGCACCGTTTATATAGAATCTGTTTCCAGCAGTATACCATTTACATAAACACTGTTTACTGTAGGGCACCGTTTATATAGAATATGTTTCCAGCAGTATACAGTTTGGACAAACACTGTTTACTGTAGGGCACCGTTTATATAGAATTTGTTTCCAGCAGTATACCGTTTACATAAATACTGTTTACTGTAGGGCACCGTTTATATAGAATCTGTTTCCAGCAGTATACTGTTTACATAAACACTTTTTGCAGTAGTGCACCGTTTATATAGATTCTGTTTATAGCAGTATATCGTTTTCATGAACACTGTTTGCTGAAGGGCACCGTTTATATAGAATCTGTTTCCAGCTGAACTGTTTACATAAACACTGTTTACTGTAGAGCACCTTTTATACAGAATCTGTTTCCAGCAGTACACCGTTTACATAAACACTGTTTACTGTAGAGCACCGTTTATATAGAATCTGTTTCCAGCAGTATACTGTTTGCATAGACACTGTTTACTGTAGGTCACCGTTTATATAGAATCTGTTTGCAGCAGTATACTGTTTAAATAAACACTGTTTTCTGTAGAGCACCGTTTATATATAATATGTTTCCAGCAATATAATGTGTACATACACACTGTTTACTGTAGGTCCCTCTTTATGTAGAATCTGATTCCAGCAGTATACCGGTTACATTAATATTGTTTACTGTGGTGCTATATTAACATAGCATCTGTTTACAGTAGTGCATGATTTAGATTAACACTGTTTACTGGAGAGTACTATTTACATAGACTCTGTTTACAGCAGTGTACTGTTTACATAAACTCTGTATACTGTAGGGCACCGTTTATATAGAATCTGATTCCACCTTATACTGTTTACATAAACACTGTTTACTGTAGAGCACCCTTTATATGCAATCTGTTTCCAGCTGTATACTGTTTACATAAACACTGTTTACTGTAGAGCACTGTTTATACAGAATCTGTTTCCAGCAGTCTCCTGTATAAACGGTGCTCGACAGTTAACAGTGTTTATGATTCTATATAAACAGTTTACATAAACACTGTCTACTGTAGAGCACCGTTTATATAGAATCTGTTTCCAGCAGTATACTGTTTACATAAACACTGTTTACTGTAGGGCACCGTTTATAAAGAATCTGTTTCCAGCTTATACTGTTTACATAAACACTGTTTACCGTAGAGCACCGTTTATATAGAATCTGTTTCCAGCAGTATACCGTTTATATAAGCACTGTTTGCTGTAGAGCACCGTTTATATAGAATCTGTTTCCAGCAGAATACTGTTTACATAAACACTGTTTACTGTAGAGCACCGTATAAAAAGACTCTGTTTCCAGTAGTATACTGTTTACATAAACAATGTTTACTGTAGAGCACCGTTTATATAGAATCTGTTTCCAGCAGTATACTGTTTACATAAGAGCACCGTTTATATAGAACCAGTTTTCAGCAATATACCGTTTACATAAACACTGTTTATTGTAGAGCACCGATTATATAGAATCTGTTTCCAGCAGTTTACTGTTTACATAAACACTGTTTATTGTAGAGCACCGTTTATATAGAATCTGTTTCCAGCAGTATACTCTTTACATAAACACTGTTTACTGTAGGGCACAGTTTATATAGAATCTTTGTCCAGCATGATACTGTTAACATAAACACTGTATACTGTAGAGCACCGTTTATATAGAATCTGTTTCCAGCAATATATCGTTTTCATGAACACTGTTTGCTATAGGGCACCTTTTATATAGAAACTGTTTCCAGCAGTATACTATTTACATAAACACTGTTTACTGCACGGCACCGTTTATATAGAATCTGTTAGCAGCAGTATACCGTTTACATAAACACTGTTTACTGTAGAGCACCGTTTATATAGTATCTGTTTCCAGCAGTACACTGTTTACATAAACACTGTTTACTGTAGGGCACCGTTTATATAGAATCTGTTTCCAGCTTATACTGTTTACATAAACACTATTTACTGTAGAGCACCGTTTATATAGAATCTGTTTCCAGCAGTTTACTGTTAACATAAACACTGTTTACTGTAGGGCACCGTTTATCTAGGATCTGTTTCCAGCAGTATACAGTTTGGACAAACACTGTTTACTGTAGGGCACCGGTTATATAGAATTTGTTTCCAGCAGTATACCGTTTACATAAATACTGTTTACTGTAGGGCACCGTTTATATAGAATCTGTTTCCAGCAGTATACTGTTTACATAAACACTTTTTGCAGTAGTGCACCGTTTATATAGATTCTGTTTATAGCAGTATATCGTTTTCATGAACACTGTTTGCTGAAGGGCACCGATTATATAGAATACGTTACCAGCTTATACTGTTTACATAAACACTGTTTAATGTAGAGCACCGTTTATATACAATCTGTTTCCAGCAGTATACTGCTTACATAAAGACTGTTTACTGTAGGGCACCGTTTATATAGAATCTGTTCACAGCAGTATACTATTTACATAAACACTGTTTACTGTAGGGCACCGTTTATCTAGGATCTGTTTCCAGCAGTATACTGTTTCCATAAACACTGTTTACTGCAGGGCACCGTTTATATAGAATCTGTTTCCAGCAGTATACTATTTACATAAACACTGTTTGCTGTAGGGCACCGTTTATATAGAATCTGTATCCAGCAGTATACTGTTTACATACACACTGTTTACTGTAGGGCACCGTTTATATAGAATCTGTTTCCAGCAGTATACCATTTACATAAACACTGTTTACTGTAGGGCACCGTTTATATAGAATCTGTTTCCAGCAGTATACAGTTTGGACAAACACTGTTTACTGTAGGGCACCGTTTATATAGAATTTGTTTCCAGCAGTATACCGTTTACATAAATACTGTTTACTGTAGGGCACCGTTTATATAGAATCTGTTTCCAGCAGTATACTGTTTACATAAACACTTTTTGCAGTAGTGCACCGTTTTTATAGATTCTGTTTATAGCAGTATATCGTTTTCATGAACACTGTTTGCTGAAGGGCACCGTTTATATAGAATCTGTTTCCAGCTGAACTGTTTACATAAACACTGTTTACTGTAGAGCACCGTTTATACAGAATCTGTTTCCAGCAGTACACCGTTTACATAAACACTGTTTACTGTAGAGCACCGTTTATATAGAATCTGTTTCCAGCAGTATACTGTTTACATAAACACTGTTTGCATAGGGCACTGTTTATTTAGAATCTGTTTCCAGCAGTATACCGGTTACATAAACATTGTTTACTGTGGTGCTATCTTCACATAGCATCTGCTTACAGTAGTGCATGATTTAGATTAACACTGTTTACTGGGGAGTATTATTTACATAGACTCTGTTTACAGAAGTGTACTGTTTACATAAACTCTGTATACTGTAGGGCACCGTTTATATAGAATCTGTTTCCAGCTTACACTGTTTACATAAACACTGTTTACTGTAGAGCACCGTTTATACATAATCTGTTTCCAGCAGTATTCTGTATAAACGGTGCTCTACCGTAAACAGTATTTATGATACTATATAAACCGTTTACATAAACACTGTTTACTGAAGAGCACCGTTTATATAGAATCTGTTTCCAGCAGTATACTGTTTACATAAACAATCTTTACTGTAGAGAACCGTTTATATAGAATCTGTTGACAGCAGTATACTGTTTATATAAACACTGTTTGCTGTAGAGCACCGTTTATATAGAATCTGTTTCCAGCAGAAGGCTGCTTACATAAACACTGTTTATTGTAGAGCAGCGTGTATATAAATTCTGTTTCCAGCAGTATACCGTTTACGTAAGCACGGTTCACTGTATAGCACCGTTTATTTAGAATCTGTTTGCAGCAGTATACCGTTTACATAAGCACTGTTCACTGTAGGGCACCGTTTATATAGAATCTGTTTCCAGCAGTATACAGTTTACATAAACAATCTTTACTGTAGGGCACCGTTTGTCTAGAATCTGTTGACAGCAGTATACTGTTTACATAAACACTGTTTACTGTAGAGCACCGTTTATATAGAAACTGTTTCCAGCAGTATATCGTTTTCATGAACACTGTTTGCTGTAGGGCACCGTTTATATATAATCAGTTTCCAGCAGTATACTGTTTATATAAACTCTGTTTACTGTAGTGCACCGTTTATATAGAATCTGTTTCCAGCTTGTACTGTTTACATAAACACTGTTTACTGTAGAGCACAGTTTATATACAATCTGCTTCCAGCAGTATACTGTTTACATAAACACTGTTTACTGTAGGGCACCGTTTATATAAAATCTATTTCCAGCAGTATACTGTGCACATAAACACTGTTTACTGTAGGGCACCGTTCCTCTAGAATCTGTTTCCAGCAGTGTACTGTTTACAAAACACTGTGTACTGTCGGTCACCGTTTATATCGAATCTGTTTCCAGCAGTGTACTGTTTACATAAACACTGTTTACTGTAGGGCACTGTCTATATAGGATCTGCTTCCAGCAGTGTACTGTTTACATAAACCCTGTTTATTGTAGAGCAGCGTGTATATAAATTCTGTTTCCAGCAGTATACCGTTTACATAAGCACGGTTCACTGTATAGCACCGTTTATTGAGAATCTGTTTGCAGCAGTATACCGTTTACATAAGCACTGTTCACTTTAGGGCACCGTTTATATAGAATCTGTTTCCAGCAGTATACCGTTTACATAAACAATCTTTACTGTAGGGCACCGTTTGTCTAGAATCTGTTGACAGCAGTATACTGTTTACATAAACACTGTTTACTGTAGAGCACCGTTTATATAGAAACTGTTTCCAGCAGTATATCGTTTTCATGAACACTGTTTGTGTAGGGCACCGTTTATATATAATCAGTTTCCAGCAGTATACTGTTTACATAAACTCTGTTTACTGTAGTGCACCGTTTATATAGAATCTGTTTCCAGCTTGTACTGTTTACATAAACACAGTTTACTGTAGAGCACAGTTTATATACAATCTGCTTCCCGCAGTATACTGTTTACATAAACACTGTTTACAGTAGGGCACCATTTATATAGAATTTGTTTCCAGCAGTATACTGTGTACATAAACACTGTTTACTGTAGAGCACCATTTATATAGAATCTGTTTCCAGCAATATACCAGTTACATAAACATTGTTTACTGCGGTGCTATCTTCACATAGCATCTGTTTGCAGTAGTGCATGATTTAGTTTAACACTGTTTACTGGAGAGTACTATTTACATAGACTCTGTTTACAGCAGTGTACTGTTTACATAAACTCTGTATACTGTAGGGCACCGTTTATATAATATCTGTTTCCAGCTTGTACTGTTTACATAAACACTGTTTACTGTAGAGCACAGTTTATATACAATCTGCTTCCAGCAGTATACTGTTTACATAAACACTATTTACTGTAGGGCACCGTTTATATAAAATCTGTTTCCAGCAGTATACTGTGTACATAAACACTGTTTAATGTAGTGCACCGTTCTCTAGAATCTGTTTCCAGCAGTGTACTGTTTCCATAAACACTGTTTACTGTAGGGCACCGTTTATATGGAATCTGTTTACAGCAGTATACTATTTACATAAACACTGTTTGCTGTAGGGCACGGTTTATATAGAATCTGTTTCCAGCAGTATACTGTTTACATACACACTGTTTACTGTAGGGCACCTTTGATATAGAATCTGTTTCCAGCATTATACCATTTACATAGACACTGTTTACTGTAGGGCACCGTTTATATGGAATCTGTTTCCAGCAGTATACTGTTTAAATAAACACTGTTTACTGTAGAGCCCCTTTTATGTAGAATCTGTTTTCAGCAGTATACTGTTTACAAAAACACTATTTACTGTACAGCCCCGTTTATATAGAATCTGTTTGCAGCAATATAATGTGTACATAAACACTGTTTACTGTAGAGCCCTCTTTATGTAGAATCTGTTTCCAGCAGTATACCGGTTACGTAAACATTGTTTACTGTGGTGCAATCTTCACATAGCATCTGTTTACAGTAGTGCATGATTTAGATTAACACTGTTTACTGGAGAGTACTATTTACATAGATTCTGTTTACAGCAGTGTACTGTTTACATAAACTCTGTATACTGTAGGGCACCGTTTATATAGAATCTGTTTCGATCTTATACTGTTTACATAAACACTGTTTACTGTAGAGCACCGTTTATACATAATCTGTTTCCAGCAGTATACTGTATAAACGGTGCTCTACCGTAAACAGTATTTATGATACTATATAAACCGTTTACATAAACACTGTTTACTGTAGAGCACCGTTTATATAGAATCTGTTTCCAGCAGTATACTGTGTCCATAAACAATCTTTACTGTAGAGAACCGTTTATATAGAATCTGTTGACAGCGGTATACTGTTTATATAAACACTGTTTGCTGTAGAGCACCGTTTATATAGAATCTGTTTCCAGCAGAATGCTGCTTACATAAACACTGTTTACTGTAGATTACCGTTTATATAGAATCTGTTTCCAGCAGTATACTGTTTACATAAACACTGTTTACTGTACAGCACCGTTTATATAGAATCTGTTTGCAGTAGTATACTGTTTACATAAACACTTTTTGCAGCAGGGCACCGTTTTTATAGAATCAGTTTCCAGCAGTATAGCGTTTACATAAACACTGTAGACTGTAGGTCACCGTTTATATAGAATATGTTTCCAGCAGTATATCGTTTTCATGAACACTGTTTGCTGTAGGGCACTGTTTACATAGAATCTGCTTCCAGCAGTATACTGTTTACATAAACTCTGCTTACTGTAGGACACCGTTTATATAGAATCTGTTTCCAGATTGTACTGTTTACATAAACACTGTTTACTGTAGAGCACAGTTTATATACAATCTGCTTCCAGCAGTATACTGTTTACATAAACACTGTTTACTGTAGGGCACCGTTTATATAAAATCTATTTCCAGCAGTATACTGTGCACATAAACACTGTTTACTGTAGGGCACCGTTTCTCTAGAATCTGTTTCCAGCAGTGTACTGTTTACATAAACACTGTTTACTGTAGGGCACTGTTTATATAGGATCTGTTTCCAGCAGTGTACTGTTTACATAAACCCTGGTTATTGTAGAGCAGCGTGTATATAAATTCTGTTTCCAGCAGTATACCGTTTACATAAGCACGGTTCACTGTATAGCACCGTTTATTTAGAATATGTTTCCAGCAGTATACCGTTTACATAAGCACTGTTCACTTTGGGGGCACCGTTTATATAGAATCTGTTTCCAGCAGTATACCGTTTACATAAACAATCTTTACTGTAGGGCACCGTTTGTCTAGAATCTGTTGACAGCAGTATACTGTTTACATAAACACTGTTTACTGTAGAGCACCGTTTATATAGAATCTGTTTCCAGCAGTATATCGTTTTCATGAACACTGTTTGCTGTAGGGCACCGTTTATATATAATCAGTTTCCAGCAGTATACTGTTTACATAAACTCTGTTTACTGTAGTGCACCGTTTATAGACAATCTGTTTCCAGCTAGTACTGTTTACATAAACACTGTTTACTGTAGAGCACAGTTTATATACAATCTGCTTCCCGCAGTATACTGTTTACATAAACACTGTTTACAGTAGGGCACCATTTATATAGAATTTGTTTCCAGCAGTATACTATGTACATAAACACTGTTTACTGTAGGGCCCTCTTTATGTAGAATCTGTTTCCAGCAGTATACCGGTTACATAAACATTGTTTACTGTGGTGCTATCTTCACATAGCATCTGTTTGCAGTAGTGCATGATTTAGTTTAACACTGTTTACTGGAGAGTACTCTTTACATAGACTCTGTTTACAGCAGTGTACTGTTTACATAAACTCTGTATACTGTAGGGCACCGTTTATATAATATCTGTTTCCAGCTTGTACTGTTTACATAAACACTGTTTACTGTAGAGCACAGTTTATATACAATCTGCTTCCAGCAGTATACTGTTTACATAAACACTATTTACTGTAGGGCACCGTTTATATAAAATCTGTTTCCAGCAGTATACTGTGTACATAAACACTGTTTAATGTAGTGCACCGTTCTCTAGAATCTGTTTCCAGCAGTGTACTGTTTCCATAAACACTGTTTACTGTAGGGCACCGTTTATATGGAATCTGTTTACAGCAGTATACTATTTACATAAACACTGTTTGCTGTAGGGCACGGTTTATATAGAATCTGTTTCCAGCAGTATACTGTTTACATACACACTGTTTACTGTAGGGCACCTTTGATATAGAATCTGTTTCCAGCATTATACCATTTACATAGACACTGTTTACTGTAGGGCACCGTTTATATGGAATCTGTTTCCAGCAGTATACTGTTTAAATAAACACTGTTTACTGTAGAGCCCCTTTTATGTAGAATCTGTTTTCAGCAGTATACTGTTTACAAAAACACTATTTACTGTACAGCCCCGTTTATATAGAATCTGTTTGCAGCAATATAATGTGTACATAAACACTGTTTACTGTAGAGCCCTCTTTATGTAGAATCTGTTTCCAGCAGTATACCGGTTACGTAAACATTGTTTACTGTGGTGCAATCTTCACATAGCATCTGTTTACAGTAGTGCATGATTTAGATTAACACTGTTTACTGGAGAGTACTATTTACATAGATTCTGTTTACAGCAGTGTACTGTTTACATAAACTCTGTATACTGTAGGGCACCGTTTATATAGAATCTGTTTCGATCTTATACTGTTTACATAAACACTGTTTACTGTAGAGCACCGTTTATACATAATCTGTTTCCAGCAGTATACTGTATAAACGGTGCTCTACCGTAAACAGTATTTATGATACTATATAAACCGTTTACATAAACACTGTTTACTGTAGAGCACCGTTTATATAGAATCTGTTTCCAGCAGTATACTGTGTCCATAAACAATCTTTACTGTAGAGAACCGTTTATATAGAATCTGTTGACAGCGGTATACTGTTTATATAAACACTGTTTGCTGTAGAGCACCGTTTATATAGAATCTGTTTCCAGCAGAATGCTGCTTACATAAACACTGTTTACTGTAGATTACCGTTTATATAGAATCTGTTTCCAGCAGTATACTGTTTACATAAACACTGTTTACTGTACAGCACCGTTTATATAGAATCTGTTTGCAGTAGTATACTGTTTACATAAACACTTTTTGCAGCAGGGCACCGTTTTTATAGAATCAGTTTCCAGCAGTATAGCGTTTACATAAACACTGTAGACTGTAGGTCACCGTTTATATAGAATATGTTTCCAGCAGTATATCGTTTTCATGAACACTGTTTGCTGTAGGGCACTGTTTACATAGAATCTGCTTCCAGCAGTATACTGTTTACATAAACTCTGCTTACTGTAGGACACCGTTTATATAGAATCTGTTTCCAGATTGTACTGTTTACATAAACACTGTTTACTGTAGAGCACAGTTTATATACAATCTGCTTCCAGCAGTATACTGTTTACATAAACACTGTTTACTGTAGGGCACCGTTTATATAAAATCTATTTCCAGCAGTATACTGTGCACATAAACACTGTTTACTGTAGGGCACCGTTTCTCTAGAATCTGTTTCCAGCAGTGTACTGTTTACATAAACACTGTTTACTGTAGGGCACTGTTTATATAGGATCTGTTTCCAGCAGTGTACTGTTTACATAAACCCTGGTTATTGTAGAGCAGCGTGTATATAAATTCTGTTTCCAGCAGTATACCGTTTACATAAGCACGGTTCACTGTATAGCACCGTTTATTTAGAATATGTTTCCAGCAGTATACCGTTTACATAAGCACTGTTCACTTTGGGGGCACCGTTTATATAGAATCTGTTTCCAGCAGTATACCGTTTACATAAACAATCTTTACTGTAGGGCACCGTTTGTCTAGAATCTGTTGACAGCAGTATACTGTTTACATAAACACTGTTTACTGTAGAGCACCGTTTATATAGAATCTGTTTCCAGCAGTATATCGTTTTCATGAACACTGTTTGCTGTAGGGCACCGTTTATATATAATCAGTTTCCAGCAGTATACTGTTTACATAAACTCTGTTTACTGTAGTGCACCGTTTATAGACAATCTGTTTCCAGCTAGTACTGTTTACATAAACACTGTTTACTGTAGAGCACAGTTTATATACAATCTGCTTCCCGCAGTATACTGTTTACATAAACACTGTTTACAGTAGGGCACCATTTATATAGAATTTGTTTCCAGCAGTATACTATGTACATAAACACTGTTTACTGTAGGGCCCTCTTTATGTAGAATCTGTTTCCAGCAGTATACCGGTTACATAAACATTGTTTACTGTGGTGCTATCTTCACATAGCATCTGTTTGCAGTAGTGCATGATTTAGTTTAACACTGTTTACTGGAGAGTACTCTTTACATAGACTCTGTTTACAGCAGTGTACTGTTTACATAAACTCTGTATACTGTAGGGCACCGTTTATATACAATCTGTTTCCAGCTTATACAGTTTACATAAACACTGTTTACTGTAGAGCACCGTTTATACAGAATCTGTTTCCAGCAGTATACTGTATAGCCTGTGCTCTACAGTAAACCATATTTATGATTTTATATAAACCGTTTACATAAACACTGTTTACTGTAGAGCACCGTTTGTATAGAATCAGTTTCCAGCAGTATACTGTTTACATAAATACTGTTTGCTGTAGGGCACCGTTTATAAAGAATCTGTTTCCAGCAGTATACTGTTTACATAAACACTATTTACTGTAGAGCACCGTTTATATAGAATCTGTTTCCAGCAATATACCGTTTACATAAACACTGTTTACTTTAGTGCACCGTTTATATAGAATCTGTTTCCAGCAGAATACTGTTTACATAAATACTTTTTACTGTAGGGCACCGTTTATATGGAATCTGTTTCCAGCAGTATACCGTTTACATAAGCACTGTTTACTGTAGAGCACCGTTTATATAGAATCTGTTTCCAGCAGTATACTGTTTACATATACACTGTTTACTGTAGGGCACCGTTTATATATAATCCGTTTCCAGCTTATACTGTTTACAGAAACACTGTTTACTGTAGAGCACCGTTTTTATACAATCTGTTTCCAGCAGTATTTTGTGTACATGAACACTGTTTCCTGCAGGGCACCGTTTCTCTAGAATCTGTTTCCAGCAGTACACCATTTACATAAAGACTGTATACTGCAGGGCACCGTTTATATAAAATCTGTTTCCAGCAGTATGCTATTTACATAAACACTGTTTGCTGTAGGGCACCGTGTGTGTAGAATCTGTTTCGTGCAGTATACTGTTTACATACACACTGTTTACTGTAGGGCACCGTTTATATAGAATCTGTTTCCAGCATTAAAGCATTCACATAAACACTTTTTGCAGCAGGCCAAATCTGTTTCCAGCAGTATAGCGGTTACATAAACACTGTAGACTGTAGGTCACCGTTTATATAGAATATGTTTCCAGCAGAATATCGATTTCATGAACACTGTTTGCTGTAGGGCTCCGTTTACATAGAATCTGTTTCCAGCAGTATACTGTTTACATAAACTCTGCTGACTGTAGGGCACCGTTTATATAGAATCTGTTTCCAGCTTGTACTGTTTACATAAACACTGTTTACTGTAGAGCACAGTTTATATACAATCTGCTACCAGCAGTATACTGTTTACATAAACACTGTTTACTGTAGGGCACCGTTTATATAAAATCTGTTTCCAGCAGTATACTGTGTACATAACCACTGTTTACTGTAGGCACCGTTTCTCTAGAATCTGTTTCCAGCAGTGTGCTGTTTCCATAAACACTGTTTACTGTAGGGCACCGTTTATATGGAATTTGTTTACAGCAGTATACTATTTACATAAACACTGTTTGCTGTAGGGCACCGTTTATAAAGAATCGGTTTCCAGCAGTATACCATTTACACAGACAATGTTTACTGGAGGGCACCGTTTATATAGATTCTGTTTCCAGCAGTATACTGTTTACATAAACACTGTTTACTGTAGAGCACCTTTTATGTAGAATCTGTTTTCAGCAGTATACTGTTTACATAAACACTATTTACTGTACAGCACCGTTTATATAGAATCTGTTTGCAGCAATATAATGTGTACATAAACACTATTTACTGTACGGCCCACTTTATGTAGAATCTGTTTCCAGCAGTATACCGGTTACATAAACATTGTTTAATGTGGTGCTATCTTCACATAGCATCTGTTTACAGTAGTGCATGATTTAGATTAACACTGTTTATTGGAGAGTACTATTTACATAGACTCTGTTTGCAGAAGTGTACTGTTTACATAAACTCTGTATACTGTAGGGCACCGTTTATATAGAATCTGTTTCCAGCTTATACTGTTTACATAAACACTGTTTACTGTAGAGCACCGTTTATACATAATCTGTTTCCAGCAGTATACTGTATAAACGGTGCTCTACCGTAAACAGTATTTATGATTCTATATAAACCGTTTACATAAACACTGTTTACTAAAGAGCACCGTTTATATAGAATCTGTTTCCAGCAGTGTATTGTTTACAAAACATTGTGTACTGTCGGGCACCGTTATTATAGAATCTGATTCCAGCAGTGTACTGTTTACATAAACACTGTTTACTGTAGGGCACTGTTTATACAGGATCTGTTTCCAGCAGTATACTGTTTACATAAACCCTGTTTATTGTAGAGCACCTTTTATATAAATTCTGTTTCCAGCAGTATACTGTTTACATAAATACTGTTTACTGTAGGGCACCGTTTATATAGGATCTGTTTCCAGCAGTATACTGTTTACATAAAGACTGTTTACTGTAGGGCACCGTTTACGTAGAATCTGTTTCCAGCAGTATACTGTTTACATAAACACTGTTTGCTGAAGGGCACCGCTTATATAGAATCTGTTTCCAGCAGTATACCGTTTACATAAACACTGTATACTGTAAGGCATCGTTTATATAGAATCTGTTTCCAGCAGTATATAGTTTACATAAACACTGTTTGCTGTAGGGCACCATTTATATAGATTCTGTTTTCAGCAGTATAGCGTTTACATAATCACTGTTTACTTTAGAGCAACTTTTATATAGAAACTGTTTCCAGCAGTATAATGTTTACATAAACACTGTTTACTGTAGGGCACCGTTTATATATAATCTGTTTCCAGCAGTATACTGTTTACATAAACACTGTTTACTGAAGAGCACCGTTTATATAGAATCTGTTTCGAGCAGTATACTGTTTACATATACACTGTTTACTGTAGGGCATCGTTGATATAGAATTTGTTTCCAGCAGTATAGGGCTTACATAAAAACTGTTTACCGTGAGGCACCATTTATATAGAATCTGTTTCCAGCAGTACACCGTTTACATAAACACTGTTTACTGTAGAGCACCGTTTATAGAGAATCTGTTTCGAGCAGTGCACCGTTTACATAAACACTGTTTTTTGCGGAGGGCACCGTTTATTTAGAATCTGTTTCCAGCAGTATACCGTTTACATAAACAATCTTTACTGTTGGGCACCGTTTATATAGAATCTGTTTCCAGCAGTATACCGTTTACATAAGCACTGTTCACTGTATAGCATCGTTTATTTAGAATCTGTTTCCAGCAGTATACTGTTTACATAAGCACTGTTCACTGTAGGGCACCGTTTATATAGAATCTGTTTCCAGCAGTATACCGTTTACATAAACAATCTTTACTGTCGGGCACCGTTTGTCTAGAATCTGTTGAAAGCAGTATACTGTTTACATAAACTCTGTTTACCGTAGTGCACCGTTTATATAGAATCTGTTTCCAGCTTGTACTGTTTACATAAACACTGTTTACTGTAGAGCACAGTTTATATACAATCTGCTTCCCGCAGTATACTGTTTACATAAACACTGTTTACAGTAGGGCACCGTTTATATAGAATTTGTTTCCAGCAGTATACTGTGTACATAAACACTGTTTACTGTAGAGCACCATTTATATAGAATTTGTTTCCAGCAATATAATGTGCACATAAACACTGTTTACTGAAGGGCCCTCTTTATGTAGAATCTGTTTCCAGCAGTATACCGGTTACATAAACATTGTTTACTGTGGTGCTATCTTCACATAGCATCTGTTTACAGTCGTGCATGATTTAGATTGACACTGTTTACTGGAGAGTACTATTTACTTAGACTCTGTTTACAGCAGTGTACTGTTTACATAAACACTGTTTACTGTAGGGCACCGTTTATATAGAATCTGTTTCCACCTTATACTGTTTACATAAACACTGTTTAATGTAGAGCACCGCTTATACAGAATCTGTTTCCAGCAGTATACTGTATAACCGGTGCTCTACAGTAAACATTATTTATGATTCTATATAAACCGTTTACATAATCACTGTTTACTGTAGAGCACCGTTTATATAGAATCAGTTACCAGCAGTATACTGTTTACATAAACACTGTTTACTGTAGGGCACCGTTTATAAAGAATCTGTTTCCAGCAGTATACTGTTTACATAAACACTGTTTACTGTAGAGCACCGTTTATACATAATCTGTTTCCAGCAGTATACTGTATAAACGGTGCTCTACCGTAAACAGTATTTATGATTCTATATAAACCGTTTACATAAACACTGTTTACTAAAGAGCACCGTTTATATAGAATCTGTTTCCAGCAGTGTATTGTTTACAAAACATTGTGTACTGTCGGTCACCGTTATTATAGAATCTGATTCCAGCAGTGTACTGTTTACATAAACACTTTTTACTGTAGGGCACTGTTTATATAGGATCTGTTTCCAGCAGTATACTGTTTACATAAACCCTGTTTATTGTAGAGCACCTTTTATATAAATTCTGTTTCAGCAGTATAATGTTTACATAAATACTGTTTACTGTAGGGCACCGTTTATATAGGATCTGTTTCCAGCAGTATACTGTTTACATAAACACTGTTTGCTGAAGGGCACCGCTTATATAGAATCTGTTTCCAGCAGTATACCGTTTACATAAACACTGTATACTGTAAGGCATCGTTTATATAGAATCTGTTTCCAGCAGTATATAGTTTACATAAACACTGTTTGCTGTAGGGCACCATTTATATAGATTCTGTTTTCAGCAGTATAGCGTTTACATAATCACTGTTTACTTTAGAGCAACTTTTATATAGAAACTGTTTCCAGCAGTATAATGTTTACATAAACACTGTTTACTGTAGGGCACCGTTTATATATAATCTGTTTCCAGCAGTATACTGTTTACATAAACACTGTTTACTGAAGAGCACCGTTTATATAGAATCTGTTTCGAGCAGTATACTGTTTACATATACACTGTTTACTGTAGGGCATCGTTGATATAGAATTTGTTTCCAGCAGTATACGGCTTACATAAAAACTGTTTACCGTGAGGCACCATTTATATAGAATCTGTTTCCAGCAGTATACCGTTTACATGAACACTGTTTACTGTAGAGCGCCGTTTATAGAGAATCTGTTTCCAGCAGTGCACCGTTTACATAAACACTGTTTTTTGCGGAATGCACCGTTTATTTAGAATCTGTTTCCAGCAGTATACCGTTTGCATAAGCACTGTTCACTGTAGGGCACCGTTTATATAGAATCTGTTTCCAGCAGTATACCGTTTACATAAACAATCTTTACTGTCGGGCACCGTTTGTCTAGAATCTGTTGACAGCAGTATACTGTTTATATAAACACTGTTTAATGTAGAGCACCGTTTATATAGAATCTGTTTCCAGCAGTATATCGTTTTCATGAACACTGTTTGCTGTAGTGCACCATTTATATAGAATCAGTTTCCAGCAGTATACTGTTTACATAAACTCTGTTTACTGTAGTGCACCGTTTATATAGAATCTGTTTCCAGCTTGTACTGTTTACATGAACACTGTTTACTGTAGAGCACAGTTTCTATACAATCTGCTTCCCGCAGTATACTGTTTACATAAACACTGTTTACAGTAGTGCACCGTTTATATAGAATTTGTTTCCAGCAGTATACTGTGTACATAAACACTGTTTACTGTAGAGCACCATTTATATAGAATTTGTTTCCAGAAATATAATGTGCACATAAACACTGTTTACTGAAGGGCCCTCTTTATGTAGAATCTGTTTCCAGCAGTATACCGGTTACATTAACATTGTTTACTGTGGTGCTATCTTCACATAGCATTTGTTTACAGTAGTGCATGATTTAGATTGACACTGTTTACTGGAGAGTACTATTTACTTAGACTCTGTTTACAGCAGTGTACTGTTTTCATACACACTGTTTACTGTAGGGCACCGTTTATATAGAATCGGTTTCCAGCTTATACAGTTTACATAAACACTGTTTACTGTAGAGCACCGTTTATACAGAATCTGTTTCCAGCAGTATACTGTATAACCGGTGCTCTACAGTAAACATTATTTATGATTCTATATAAACCGTTTACATAAACACTGTTTACTGTAGAGCACCGTTTATATAGAATCAGTTTCCAGCAGTATACTGTATAACCGGTGCTCTACAGTAAACAGTATTTATGATTCTATATAAACCGTTTACATAAACACTGTTTACTGTAGAGCACCGTTTATATAGAATCAGTTACCAGCAGTATACTGTTTACATAAACACTTTACTGTAGGGCACCGTTTATAAATAATCTGTTTCCAGCAGTATACTGTTTACATAAACACTGTTTACTGTAGAGCACCGTTTATATAGAATCTGTTTCCAGCAGTATACCGTTTACATAAACACTATTTGCTGTAGGGCACCGTTTATATGGAATCTGTTTCCAGCAGTATACCATTTACATAAGCACTGTTTACTGTAGAGCACCGTTTATATAGAATCTGTTTCCAGCAGTATACTGTTTACATAAACACTGTTTACTGTAGGGCACCGTTTAAATAGAATCCGTTTCCAGGTTATACTGTTTACATAAACACTGTTTACTGTAGAGCACCGTTTTTATACAATCTGTTTCAAGCAGTATACTGTTTACATGAACACTGTTTATTGTAGGGCACCGTTTATATAGAATCTGTTTCCAGCAGTATACTGTGTACATAAACACTGTTTACTGTAGGGCACCGTTTCTCTAGAATCTGTTTCCAGCAGTATACCATTAACATAAAGACTGTTTACTGCAGGGGACCGTTTATATAAAATCTGTTTCCAGCAGTATGCTATTTACATAAACACTGTTTGCTGTAGGGCACCGTGTATTTAGAATCTGTTTCGAGCAGTATACTGTTTACATACACACTGTTTACTGTAGGGCACCGTTTATATAGAATCTGTTTCCAGCAGTATACCATTCACATAAACACTGTTTACCGTATAGCACTGTTTATATAGAACCTGTTTCCAGCCGTACACCGTTTACATAAACACTGTTTACTGTACAGCACCGTTTATATAGAATCTGTTTCCAGCAGTATACTGTTTACATAAACACTGTTTACAGTAGAGCACCGTTTATACAGAATCTGTTTCCAGCAGTGTACTGTTTACATAAACACTGTTTACTGTAGACCGCCGTTTATATAGAATCTGTTTCCAGCAGTATACTGTTTACATAAACACTGTTTACTGTACAGCACCGTTTATATAGAATTTGTTTCCAGCAGTATACTGTTTACATAAACACTGTTTACAGTAGAGCACCGTTTATATAGAATCTGTTTCCAGCAGTGTACTGTTTACATAAACACTTTTTACTGTAGACCACCGTTTATATAGAATCTGTTTCCAGCAGTATACCGTTTCCATAAACACTGTTTACCGTAGGGCACCGTTTATATAGAATCTGTTTCCAGCAGTATACTGTTTCCATAAACACTCTTTATATAGGGCACCCTTTACCTAGAATTTTTTGAAAGCAGTATACTGTTTATATAAACACTGTTTGCTGTAGAGCACGGTTTATATAGAATCTGTTTCCAGCAGTATACTGTTCACATAAACACGGTTTACTGTGGAGTACCGTTTATACAGAATCTGTTTCCTGTCGTATACTGATTATAAAACACATTTTACTGTCGGGCACCGTCTATATAGAATCTGTTTCCAGCAGTATACTGTTCACAGAAACACTGTTTACTGTAGAGTACCGTTTATACAGAATCTTTTTCCAGCAGTATACTGTTTACATAAACACTGTTTACTGTAGGGCACCGTTTATATAGAATCCGTTTCCAGGTTATACTGTTTACATAAACAATGTTTACTGTAGAGCACCGTTTTTATACAATCTGTTTCCAGCAGTATACTGTTTACATGAACACTGTTTACTGTAGGGCACCGTTTCTCTAGAATCTGTTTCCAGCAGTATACCATTTACATAAAGACTGTTTACTGCAGGGGACCGTTTATATAAAATCTGTTTCCAGCAGTATACTGTTTACATAAACACTGTTTGCTGTCGGGCACCGTGTATATAGAATCTGTTTCGAGCAGTATCCTGTTTACATACACACTGTTTTCTGTAGGGCACCGTTTATATAGAATCTGTTTCCAGCAGTATACCATTCACATAAACACTGTTTACTGTAGAGCACCGTTTTTATACAATCTGTTTCAAGCAGTATACTGTTTACATGAACACTGTTTACTGTAGGGCACCGTTTATATAGAATCTGTTTCCAGCAGTATACTGTGTACATAAACACTGTTTACTGTAGGGCACCGTTTCTCTAGAATCTGTTTCCAGCAGTATACCATTTACATAAAGACTGTTTACTGCAGGGGACCGTTTATATAAAATCTGTTTCCAGCAGTATGCTATTTACATAAACACTGTATGCTGTAGGGCACCGTGTATATAGAATCTGTTTCAAGCAGTATACTGTTTACATACACACTGTTTACTGTAGGGCACCGTTTATATAGAATCTGTTTCCAGCAGTATACCATTCACATAAACACTGTTTACTGTAGGGCACCGTTTATATAGAATCTGTTTCCTGCAGTATACTGTTTACACAATCACTGTATACTGTAGGGCACCGTTTATATAGAAACTGTTTCCAGCAGCATACTGTTTGGATAAACACTGTTTACTGTAGGGCACCGTTTATATAGAATTTGTTTCCAGCAGTATACCGTTTACATAAACACTGTTTACTGTATAGCACCGTTTATATAGAACCTGTTTCCAGCAGTACACCGTTTACATAAACACTCTTTACTGTACAGCACCGTTTATATAGAATCTGTTTCCAGCAGTATACTGTTTACATAAACACTGTTTACAGTAGAGCACCGTTTATATAGAATCTGTTTCCAGCATTGTACTGTTTACATAAACACTGTTTACTGTAGGGCACCGTTTATATAGAACCTGTTTCCAGCAGTATACTGTTTCCATAAACACTCTTTATATAGGGCACCCTTTACCTAGAATTTTTTGACAGCAGTATACTGTTTATATAAACACTGTTTGCTGTAGAGCACGGTTTATATAGAATCTGTTTCCAGCAGTATACTGTTCACATAAACACTGTTTACTGTGGAGTACCGTTTATACAGAATCTGTTTCCAGTCGTATACTGATTATAAAACACATTTTACTGTCGGGCACCGTCTATATAGAATCTGTTTCCAGCAGTATACTGTTCACAGAAACACGGTTTACTGTAGAGTACCGTTTATACAGAATCTGTTTCCAGCAGTATACTGTTTACATAAACACTGTTTACTGTAGGGCACCGTTTATATAGAATCCGTTTCCAGGTTATACTGTTTACATAAACACTGTTTACTGTAGAGCACCGTTTTTATACAATCTGTTTCCAGCAGTATACTGTTTACATGAACACTGTTTACTGTAGGGCACCGTTTCTCTGGAATCTGTTTCCAGCAGTATACCATTTACATAAAGACTGTTTACTGCAGGGGACCGTTTATATAAAATCTGTTTCCAGCAGTATGCTATTTACATAAACACTGTTTGCTGTCGGGCACCGTGTATATAGAATCTGTTTCGAGCAGTATACTGTTTACATATACACTGTTTACTGTAGGGCATCGTTGATATAGAATTTGTTTCCAGCAGTATACGGCTTACATAAAAACCGTTTACCGTGAGGCACCATTTATATAGAATCTGTTTCCAGCAGTATACCGTTTACATAAACACTGTTTACTGTAGAGCACCGTTTATAGAGAATCTGTTTCCAGCAGTGCACCGTTTACATAAACACTGTTTTTTGCGGAGGGCACCGTTTATTTAGAATCTGTTTCCAGCAGTATACCGTTTACATAAACAATCTTTACTGTAGGGCACCGTTTATATAGAATCTGTTTCCAGCAGTATACCGTTTACATAAGCACTGTTCACTGTATAGCACCGTTTATTTAGAATCTGTTTCCAGCAGTATACCGTTTGCATAAGCACTGTTCACTGTAGGGCACCGTTTATATAGAATCTGTTTCCAGCAGTATACCGTTTACATAAACAATCTTTACTGTCGGGCACCGTTTGTCTAGAATCTGTTGACAGCAGTATACTGTTTATATAAAAACTGTTTACTGTAGAGCACCGTTTATATAGAATCTGTTTCCAGCAGTATATCGTTTTCATGAGCACTGTTTGCTGTAGTGCACCATTTATATAGAATCAGTTTCCAGCAGTATACTGTTTACATAAACTCTGTTTACTGTATTGCACCGTTTATATAGAATCTGTTTCCAGCTTGTACTGTTTACATAAACACTGTTTACTGTAGAGCACAGTTTATATACAATCTGCTTCCCGCAGTATACTGTTTACATAAACACTGTTTACAGTAGGGCACCGTTTATATAGAATTTGTTTCCAGCAGTATACTGTGTACATAAACACTGTTTACTGTAGAGCACCATTTATATAGAATTTGTTTCCAGAAATATAATGTGCACATAAACACTGTTTACTGAAGGGCCCTCTTTATGTAGAATCTGTTTCCAGCAGTATACCGGTTACATAAACATTGTTTACTGTGGTGCTATCTTCACATAGCATCTGTTTACAGTAGTGCATGATTTAGATTGACACTGTTTACTGGAGAGTACTATTTACTTCGACTCTGTTTACAGCAGTGTACTGTTTACATAAACACTGTTTACTGTAGGGCACCGTTTATATAGAATCGGTTTCCAGCTTATACAGTTTACATAAACACTGTTTACTGTAGAGCACCGTTTATACAGAATCTGTTTCCAGCAGTATACTGTATAACCGGTGCTCGACAGTAAACATTATTTATGATTCTATATAAACCGTTTACATAAACACTGTTTACTGTAGAGCACCGTTTATATAGAATCAGTTTCCAGCAGTATACTGTATAACCGGTGCTCTACAGTAAACAGTATTTATGATTCTATATAAACCGTTTACATAAACACTGTTTACAGTAGAGCACCGTTTATATAGAATCTGTTTCCAGCAGTGTACTGTTTACATAAACACTGTTTACTGTAGACCACCGTTTATATAGAATCTGTTTCCAGCAGTATACTGTTTCCATAAACACTGTTTACTGTACAGCACCGTTTATATAGAATCTGTTTCCAGCAGTATACTGTTTACATAAACACTGTTTACAGTAGAGCACCGTTTATATAGAATCTGTTTCCAGCAGTGTACTGTTTACATAAACACTTTTTACTGTAGACCACCGTTTATATAGAATCTGTTTCCAGCAGTATACCGTTTCCATAAACACTGTTTACCGTAGGGCACCGTTTATATAGAACCTGTTTCCAGCAGTATACTGTTTCCATAAACACTCTTTATATAGGGCACCCTTTACCTCGAATTTTTTGACAGCAGTATACTGTTTATATAAACACTGTTTGCTGTAGAGCACGGTTTATATAGAATCTGTTTCCAGCAGTATACTGTTCACATAAACACTGTTTACTGTGGAGTACCGTTTATACAGAATCTGTTTCCAGTCGTATACTGATTATAAAACACATTTTACTGTCGGGCACCGTCTATATAGAATCTGTTTCCAGCAGTATACTGTTCACAGAAACACGGTTTACTGTAGAGTACCGTTTATACAGAATCTGTTTCCAGCAGTATACTGTTTACATAAACACTGTTTACTGTAGGGCACCGTTTATATAGAATCCGTTTCCAGGTTATACTGTTTACATAAACACTGTTTACTGTAGAGCACCGTTTTTATACAATCTGTTTCCAGCAGTATACCGTTTACATGAACACTGTTTACTGTAGGGCACCGTTTCTCTAGAATCTGTTTCCAGCAGTATACCATTTACATAAAGACTGTTTACTGCAGGGGACCGTTTATATAAAATCTGTTTCCAGCAGTATGCTATTTACATAAACACTGTTTGCTGTCGGGCACCGTGTATATAGAATCTGTTTCGAGCAGTATACTGTTTACATACACACTGTTTACTGTAGGGCACCGTTTATATAGAATCTGTTTCCAGCAGTATACCATTCACATAAACACTGTTTACTGTGGAGTACCGTTTATACAGAATCTGTTTCCAGTCGTATACTGATTATAAAACACATTTTACTGTCGGGCACCGTCTATATAGAATCTGTTTCCAGCAGTATACTGTTCACAGAAACACGGTTTACTGTAGAGTACCGTTTATACAGAATCTGTTTCCAGCAGTGTACTGTTTACATAAACACTTTTTACTGTAGACCACCGTTTATATAGAATCTGTTTCCAGCAGTATACCGTTTCCATAAACACTGTTTACCGTAGGGCACCGTTTATATAGAACCTGTTTCCAGCAGTATACTGTTTCCATAAACACTCTTTATATAGGGCACCCTTTACCTAGAATTTTTTGACAGCAGTATACTGTTTATATAAACACTGTTTGCTGTAGAGCACGGTTTATATAGAATCTGTTTCCAGCAGTATACTGTTCACATAAACACTGTTTACTGTGGAGTACCGTTTATACAGAATCTGTTTCCAGTCGTATACTGATTATAAAACACATTTTACTGTCGGGCACCGTCTATATAGAATCTGTTTCCAGCAGTATACTGTTCACAGAAACACGGTTTACTGTAGAGTACCGTTTATACAGAATCTGTTTCCAGCAGTATACTGTTTACATAAACACTGTTTACTGTAGGGCACCGTTTATATAGAATCCGTTTCCAGGTTATACTGTTTACATAAACACTGTTTACTGTAGAGCACCGTTTTTATACAATCTGTTTCCAGCAGTATACTGTTTACATGAACACTGTTTACTGTAGGGCACCGTTTCTCTGGAATCTGTTTCCAGCAGTATACCATTTACATAAAGACTGTTTACTGCAGGGGACCGTTTATATAAAATCTGTTTCCAGCAGTATGCTATTTACATAAACACTGTTTGCTGTCGGGCACCGTGTATATAGAATCTGTTTCGAGCAGTATACTGTTTACATATACACTGTTTACTGTAGGGCATCGTTGATATAGAATTTGTTTCCAGCAGTATACGGCTTACATAAAAACTGTTTACCGTGAGGCACCATTTATATAGAATCTGTTTCCAGCAGTATACCGTTTACATAAACACTGTTTACTGTAGAGCACCGTTTATAGAGAATCTGTTTCCAGCAGTGCACCGTTTACATAAACACTGTTTTTTGCGGAGGGCACCGTTTATTTAGAATCTGTTTCCAGCAGTATACCGTTTACATAGACAATCTTTACTGTAGGGCACCGTTTATATAGAATCTGTTTCCAGCAGTATACCGTTTACATAAGCACTGTTCACTGTATAGCACCGTTTATTTAGAATCTGTTTCCAGCAGTATACCGTTTGCATAAGCACTGTTCACTGTAGGGCACCGTTTATATAGAATCTGTTTCCAGCAGTATACCGTTTACATAAACAATCTTTACTGTCGGGCACCGTTTGTCTAGAATCTGTTGACAGCAGTATACTTTTTATATAAAAACTGTTTACTGTAGAGCACCGTTTATACAGAATCTGTTTCCAGCAGTATATCGTTTTCATGAACAATGTTTGCTGTAGTGCACCATTTATATAGAATCAGTTTCCAGCAGTATACTGTTTACATAAACTCTGTTTACTGTATTGCACCGTTTATATAGAATCTGTTTCCAGCTTGTACTGTTTACATAAACACTGTTTACTGTAGAGCACAGTTTATATACAATCTGCTTCCCGCAGTATACTGTTTACATAAACACTGTTTACAGTAGGGCACCGTTTATATAGAATTTGTTTCCAGCAGTATACTGTGTACATAAACACTGTTTACTGTAGAGCACCATTTATATAGAATTTGTTTCCAGAAATATAATGTGCACATAAACACTGTTTACTGAAGGGCCCTCTTTATGTAGAATCTGTTTCCAGCAGTATACCGGTTACATAAACATTGTTTACTGTGGTGCTATCTTCACATAGCATCTGTTTACAGTAGTGCATGATTTAGATTGACACTGTTTACTGGAGAGTACTATTTACTTCGACTCTGTTTACAGCAGTGTACTGTTTACATAAACACTGTTTACTGTAGGGCACCGTTTATATAGAATCGGTTTCCAGCTTATACAGTTTACATAAACACTGTTTACTGTAGAGCACCGTTTATATAGAATCAGTTTCCAGCAGTATACTGTATAACCGGTGCTCTACAGTAAACAGTTTTTATGATTCTATATAAACCGTTTACATAAACACTGTTTACTGTAAAGCACCGTTTATATAGAATCTGTTTCCAGCAGTATACTGTTTACATAAACACTGTTTACAGTAGAGCACCGTTTATATAGAATCTGTTTCCAGCAGTGTACTGTTTACATAAACACTTTTTACTGTAGACCACCGTTTATATAGAATCTGTTTCCAGCAGTATACCGTTTCCATAAACACTGTTTACCGGAGGGCACCGTTTATATAGAATCTGTTTCCAGCAGTATACAGTTTCCATAAACACTCTTTATATAGGGCACCGTTTACCTAGAATTTTTTGAAAGCAGTATACTGTTTATATAAACACTGTTTGCTGTAGAGCACGGTTTATATAGAATCTGTTTCCAGCAGTATACTGTTCACATAAACACGGTTTACTGTGGAGTACCGTTTATACAGAATCTGTATCCAGTCGTATACTGATTCTAAAACACATTTTACTGTCGGGCACCGTCTATATAGAATCTGTTTCCAGCAGTATACTGTTCACAGAAACACTGTTTACTGTAGAGTACCGTTTATACAGAATCTGTTTCCAGCAGTATACTGTTTACATAAACACTGTTTACTGTAGGGCACCGTTTATATAGAATCCGTTTCCAGGTTATACTGTTTACATAAACACTGTTTACTGTAGAGCACCGTTTTTATACAATCTGTTTCCAGCAGTATACCGTTTACATGAACACTGTTTACTGTAGGGCACCGTTTCTCTAGAATCTGTTTCCAGCAGTATACCATTTACATAAAGACTGTTTACTGCAGGGGACCGTTTATATAAAATCTGTTTCCAGCAGTATGCTATTTACATAAACACTGTTTGCTGTCGGGCACCGTGTATATAGAATCTGTTTCGAGCAGTATACTGTTTACATACACACTGTTTACTGTAGGGCACCGTTTATATAGAATCTGTTTCCAGCAGTATACCATTCACATAAACACTGTTTACTGTAGGGCACCGTTTATATAGAATCTGTTTCCAGCAGTATACTGTTTACACAAACACTGCATACTGTAGGGCACCGTTTATATAGAAACTGTTTCCAGCAGCATACTGTTTGGATAAACACTGTTTACTGTAGGGCACCGTTTATATGGAATCTGTTTCCAGCAGTATACCGTTTACATAAGCACTGTTTACTGTAGAGCACCGTTTATATAGAATTTGTTTCCAGCAGTATACTGTTTACATATACACTGTTTACTGTAGGGCACCGTTTATATAGAATCCGTTTCCAGCTTATACTGTTTACAGAAACACTGTTTACTGTAGAGCACCGTTTTTATACAATCTGTTTCCAGCAGTATTTTGTGTACATGAACACTGTTTACTGCAGGGCACCGTTTCTCTAGAATCTGTTTCCAGCAGTACACCATTTACATAAAGACTGTATACTGCAGGGCACCGTTTATATAAAATCTTTTTCCAGCAGTATGCTATTTACATAAACACTGTTTGCTGTAGGGCACCTTGTATGTAGAATCTGTTTCGTGCAGTATACTGTTTACATACACACTGTTTACTGTAGGGCACCGTTTATATAAAATCTGTTTCCAGCAGTAAAGCATTCACATAAACACTTTTTGCAGCAGGGCAAATCTGTTTCCAGCAGTATAGCGTTTACATAAACACTGTAGACTGTAGGTCACCGTTTATATAGAATATGTTTCCAGCAGAATATCGATTTCACGAACACTGTTTGCTGTAGGGCTCCGTTTACATAGAATCTGTTTCCAGCAGTATACTGTTTACATAAACTCTGCTTACTGTCGGGCACCGTTTATATGGAATCTGTTTCCAGCTTGTACTGTTTACATAAACACTGTTTACTGTAGAGCACAGTTTATATACAATCTGCTACCAGCAGTATACTGTTTACATAAACACTGTTTACTGTAGGGCACCGTTTATATAAAATCTGTTTCCAGCAGTATACTGTGTACATAACCACTGTTTACTGAAGGGCACCGTTTCTCTAGAATCTGTTTCCAGCAGTGTGCTGTTTCCATAAACACTGTTTACTGTAGGGCACCGTTTATATGGAATTTGTTTACAGCAGTATACTATTTACATAAACACTGTTTGATTTAGGGCACCGTTTATAAAGAATCGGTTTCCAGCAGTATACCATTTACATAGACAATGTTTACTGTAGGGCACCGTTTATATAGATTCTGTTTCCAGCAGTATACTGTTTACATAAACACTGTTTACTGTAGAGCACCTTTTATGTAGAATCTGTTTTCAGCAGTATACTGTTTATATAAACACTATTTACTGTACAGCACCGTTTATATAGAATCTGTTTGCAGCAATATAATGTGTACATAAACACTATTTACTGTAGGGCCCTCTTTATGTAGAATCTGTTTCCAGCAGTATACCGGTTACATAAACATTGTTTAATGTGGTGCTATCTTCACATAGCATCTGATTACAGTAGTGCATGATTTAGATTAACACTGTTTATTGGAGAGTACTATTTACATAGACTCTGTTTACAGAAGTGTACTGTTTACATAAACTCTGTATACTGTAGGGCACCGTTTATATAGAATCTGTTTCCAGCTTATACTGTTTACATAAACACTGTTTACTGTAGAGCACCGTTTATACATAATCTGTTTCCAGCAGTATACTGTATAAACGGTGCTCTACCGTAAACAGTATTTATGATTCTATATAAACCGTTTACATAAACACTGTTTACTAAAGAGCACCGTTTATATAGAATCTGTTTCCAGCAGTGTATTGTTTACAAAACATTGTGTACTGTCGCTCACCGTTATTATAGAATCTGATACCCGCAGTGTACTGTTTACATAAACACTGTTTACTGTAGGGCACTGTTTATATAGGATCTGTTTCCAGCAGTATACTGTTTACATAAACCCTGTTTATTGTAGAGCACCTTTTATATAAATTCTGTTTCCAGCAGTATACTGTTTACATAAATACTGTTTACTGTAGGGCACCGTTTATATAGGATCTGTTTCCAGCAGTATACTGTTTACATAAAGACTGTTTACTGTAGGGCACCGTTTACGTAGAATCTGTTTCCAGCAGTATACTGTTTACATAAACACTGTTTGCTGAAGGGCACCGCTTATATAGAATCTGTTTCCAGCAGTATACCGTTTACATAAACACTGTATACTGTAAGGCATCGTTTATATAGAATCTGTTTCCAGCAGTATATAGTTTACATAAACACTGTTTGCTGTAGGGCACCATTTATATAGATTCTGTTTTCAGCAGGATAGCGTTTAAATAATCACTGTTTACTTTAGAGCAACTTTTATATAGAAACTGTTTCCAGCAGTACAATGTTTACATAAACACTGTTTACTGTAGGGCACCGTTTATATATAATCTGTTTCCAGCAGTATACTGTTTACATAAACACTGTTTACTGAAGAGCACCGTTTATATAGAATCTGTTTCCAGCAGTATACTGTTTACATATACACTGTTTACTGTAGGGCATCGTTGATATAGAATTTGTTTCCAGCAGTATAGGGCTTACATAAAAACTGTTTACCGTGAGGCACCATTTATATAGAATCTGTTTCCAGCAGTACACCGTTTACATAAACACTGTTTACTGTAGAGCACCGTTTATAGAGAATCTGTTTCCAGCAGTGCAACGTTTACATAAACACTGTTTTTTGCGGAGGGCACCGTTTATTTAGAATCTGTTTCCAGCAGTATACCGTTTACATAAACAATCTTTACTGTAGGGCACCGTTTATATAGAATCTGTTTCCAGCAGTATACCGTTTACATAAGCACTGTTCACTGTATAGCACCGTTTATTTAGAATCTGTTTCCAGCAGTATACCGTTTACATAAGCACTGTTCACTGTAGGGCACCGTTTATATAGAATCTGTTTCCAGCAGTATACCGTTTACATAAACAATCTTTACTGTCGGGCACCGTTTGTCTAGAATCTGTTGACAGCTGTATACTGTTTATATAAACACTGTTTACTGTAGAGCACCGTTTATATAGAATCTGTTTCCAGCAGTATATCGTTTTCATGAGCACTGTTTGCTGTAGTGCACCATTTATATAGAATCAGTTTCCAGCAGTATACTGTTTACATCAACTCTGTTTACTGTAGTGCACCGTTTATATAGAATCTGTTTCCAGCTTGTACTGTTTACATAAACACTGTTTACTGTAGAGCACAGTTTATATACAATCTGCTTCCCGCAGTATACTGTTTACATAAACACTGTTTACAGTAGGGCACCGTGTATATAGAATTTGTTTCCAGCAGTATACTGTGTACATAAACACTGTTTACTGTAGAGCACCATTTATATAGAATTTGTTTCCAGCAATATAATGTGTACATAAACACTGTTTACTGAAGGGCCCTCTTTATGTAGAATCTGTTTCCAGCAGTATACCGGTTACATAAACATTGTTTACTGTGGTGCTATCTTCACATAGCATCTGTTTACAGTAGTGCATGATTTAGATTGACACTGTTTACTGGAGAGTACTATTTACTTCGACTCTGTTTACAGCAGTGTACTGTTTACATAAACACTGTTTACTGTAGGGCACCGTTTATATAGAATCGGTTTCCAGCTTATACAGTTTACATAAACACTGTTTACTGTAGAGCACCGTTTATACAGAATCTGTTTCCAGCAGTATACTGTATAACCGGTGCGCTACAGTAAACATTATTTATGATTCTATATAAAGCGTTTACATAAACACTGTTTACTGTAGAGCACCGTTTATATAGAATCAGTTTCCAGCAGTATACTGTATAACCGGTGCTCTACAGTAAACAGTATTTATGATTCTATATAAACCGTTTACATAAACACTGTTTACTGTAGAGCACCGTTTATATAGAATCAGTTACCAGCAGTATACTGTTTACATAAACACTGTTTACTGTAGGGCACCGTTTATAAAGAATCTGTTTCCAGCAGTATACTGTTTACATAAACACTGTTTACTGTAGAGCACTGTTTATACATAATCTGTTTCCAGCAGTATACTGTATAAACGGTGCTCTACCGTAAACAGTATTTATGATTCTATATAAACCGTTTACATAAACACTGTTTACTAAAGAGCACCGTTTATATAGAATCTGTTTCCAGCAGTGTATTGTTTACAAAACATTGTGTACTGTCGGTCACCGTTATTATAGAATCTGATTCCAGCAGTGTACTGTTTACATAAACACTTTTTACTGTAGGGCACTGTTTATATAGGATCTGTTTCCAGCAGTATACTGTTTACATAAACCCTGTTTATTTTAGAGCACCTTTTATATAAATTCTGTTTCCAGCAGTATACTGTTTACATAAATACTGTTTACTGTAGGGCACCGTTTATATAGGATCTGTTTCCAGCAGTATACTGTTTACATAAACACTGTTTGCTGAAGGGCACCGCTTATATAGAATCTGTTTCCAGCAGTATACCGTTTACATAAACACTGTATACTGTAAGGCATCGTTTATATAGAATATGTTTCCAGCAGTATATAGTTTACAAAAACACTGTTTGCTGTAGGGCACCATTTATATAGATTCTGTTTTCAGCAGTATAGCGTTTACATAATCACTGTTTACTTTAGAGCAACTTTTATATAGAAACTGTTTCCAGCAGTATAATGTTTACATAAACACTGTTTACTGTAGACCACCGTTTATATAGAATCTGTTTCGAGCAGTATACTGTTTACATATACACTGTTTACTGTAGGGCATCGTTGATATAGAATTTGTTTCCAGCAGTATACGGCTTACATAAAAACTGATTACCGTGAGGCACCATTTATATAGAATCTGTTTCCAGCAGTATACCGTTTACATAAACACTGTTTACTGTAGAGTACCGTTTATAGAGAATCTGTTTCCAGCAGTGCACCGTTTACATAAACACTGTTTTTTGCGGAGGGCACCGTTTATTTAGAATCTGTTTCCAGCAGTATACCGTTTACATAAACAATCTTTACTGTAGGGCACCGTTTATATAGAATCTGTTTCCAGCAGTATACCGTTTACATAAACAATCTTTACTGTAGGGCACCGTTTATATAGAATCTGTTTCCAGCAGTATACCGTTTACATAAGCACTGTTCACTGTATAGCACCGTTTATTTAGAATCTGTTTCCAGCAGTATACCGTTTGCATAAGCACTGTTCACTGTAGGGCACCGTTTATATAGAATCTGTTTCCAGCAGTATACCGTTTACATAAACAATCTTTACTGTCGGGCACCGTTTGTCTAGAATCTGTTGACAGCAGTATACTGTTTATATAAACACTGTTTACTGTAGAGCACCGTTTATATAGAATCTGTTTCCAGCAGTATATCGTTTTCATGAACACTGTTTGCTGTAGTGCACCATTTATATAGAATCAGTTTCCAGCAGTATACTGTTTACATAAACTCTGTTTACTGTAGTGCACCGTTTATATAGAATCTGTTTGCAGCAGTATACTGTATAACCGGTGCTGTACAGTAAACATTATTTATGATTCTATATAAACCGTTTACATAAACACTGTTTACTGTAGAGCACCGTTTATATAGAATCAGTTTCCAGCAGTATACTGTATAACCGGTGCTCTACAGTAAACAGTATTTTTGATTCTATATAAACCGTTTACATAAACACTGTTTACTGTAGAGCACCGTTTATATAGAATCAGTTACCAGCAGTATACTGTTTACATAAACACTGTTTACTGTAGGGCACCGTTTATAAAGAATCTGTTTCCAGCAGTATACTGTTTACATAAACACTGTTTACTGTAGAGCACCGTTTATATAGAATCTGTTTCCAGCAGTATACCGTTTACATAAACACTATTTGCTGTAGGGCACCGTTTATATGGAATCTGTTTCCAGCAGTATACCATTTACATAAGCACTGTTTACTGTAGGGCACCGTTTATATAGAATCCGTTTCCAGGTTATACTGTTTACATAAACACTGTTTACTGTAGAGCACCGTTTTTATACAATCTGTTTCAAGCAGTATACTGTTTACATGAACACTGTTTATTGTAGGGCACCGTTTATATAGAATCTGTTTCCAGCAGTATACTGTGTACATAAACACTGTTTACTGTAGGGCACCGTTTTACTAGAATCTGTTTCCAGCAGTATACCATTAACATAAAGATTGTTTACTGCAGGGGACCGTTTATATAAAATCTGTTGACAGCAGTATGCTATTTACATAAACACTGTTTGCTGTAGGGCACCGTGTATATAGAATCTGTTTCGAGCAGTATACTGTTTACATACACACTGTTTACTGTAGGGCACCGTTTATATAGAATCTGTTTCCAGCAGTATACCATTCACATAAACACTGTTTACTGTATAACACTGTTTATATAGAACCTGTTTCCAGCCGTACACCGTTTACATAAACACTGTTTACTGTACAGCACCGTTTATATAGAATCTGTTTCCAGCAGTATGCTGTTTACATAAACACTGTTTACAGTAGAGCACCGTTTATATAGAATCTGTTTCCAGCAGTGTACTGTTTACATAAACACTGTTTACTGTAGACCACCGTTTATATAGAATCTGTTTCCAGCAGTATACTGTTTACATAAACACGGTTTACTGTATAGCACCGTTTATATAGAATCTGTTTCCAGCAGTATACTGTTTACATAAACACTGTTTACTGTAGAGCACCGTTTATATAGAATCTGTTTCCAGCAGTGTACTGTTTACATAAACACTTTTTACTGTAGAGCACCGTTTATATAGAATCTGTTTCCAGCAGTATACCGTTTCCATAAACACTGTTTATCGTAGGGCACCGTTTATATAGAATCTGTTTCCAGCAGTATATTGTTTCCATAAACACTCTTTATATAGGGCACCGTTTACCTAGAATTTTTTGAAAGCAGTATACTGTTTATATAAACACTGTTTGCTGTAGAGCACGGTTTATATAGAATCTGTTTCCAGCAGTATACTGTTCACATAAACACGGTTTACTGTGGAGTACCGTTTATACAGAATCTGTTTCCAGTCGTATACTGATGATAAAACACATTTTACTGTCGGGCACCGTCTATATAGAATCTGTTTCCAGCAGTATACTGTTCACAGAAACACTGTTTACTGTAGAGTACCGTTTATACAGAATCTGTTTCCAGCAGTATACTGTTTACATAAACACTGTTTACTGTAGGGCACCGTTTATATAGAATCCGTTTCCAGGTTATACTGTTTACATAAACACTGTTTACTGTAGAGCACCGTTTTTATACAATCTGTTTCCAGCAGTATACTGTTTACATGAACACTGTTTACTGTAGGGCACCGTTTCTCTAGAATCTGTTTCCAGCAGTATACCATTTACATAAAGACTGTTTACTGCAGGGGACCGTTTATATAAAATCTGTTTCCAGCAGTATACTGTTTACATAAACACTGTTTGCTGTCGGGCACCGTGTATATAGAATCTGTTTCGAGCAGTATACTGTTTACATACACACTGTTTACTGTAGGGCACCGTTTATATAGAATCTGTTTCCAGCAGTATACCATTCACATAAACACTGTTTACTGTAAAGCACCGTTTTTATACAATCTGTTTCCAGCAGTATACTGTGTACATAAACACTGTTTACTGTAGGGCACCGTTTCTCTAGAATCTGTTTCCAGCAGTATACCATTTACACAAAGACTGTTTACTGCAGGGGACCGTTTATATAAAATCTGTTTCCAGCAGTATGCTATTTACATAAACACTGTATGCTGTAGGGCACCGTGTATATAGAATCTGTTTCGAGCAGTATACTGTTTACATACACACTGTTTACTGTAGGGCACCGTTTATATAGAATCTGTTTCCAGCAGTATACCATTCACATAAACACTGTTTCCTGTAGGGCACCGTTTATATAGAATCTGTTTCCAGCAGTATACTGTTTACACAAACACTGTATACTGTAGGGCACCGTTTATATAGAAACTGTTTCCAGCAGCATACTGTTTGGATAAACACTGTTTACTGTAGGGCACCGTTTATATAGAATTTGTTTCCAGCAGTATACCGTTTACATAAACACTGTTTACTGTATAGCACTGTTTATATAGAACCTGTTTCCAGCAGTACACCGTTTACATAAACACTGTTTACTGTACAACACCGTTATTTTTTAATCTGTTTCCAGCAGTATACTGTTTACATAAACACTGTTTACAGTAGAGCACCGTTTATATAGAATCTGTTTCCAGCAGTGTACTGTTTACATAAACACTGTTTACTGTAGACCACCGTTTATATAGAATCTGTTTCCAGCAGTATACTGTTTACATAAACACTGTTTACTGTACAGCACCGTTTATATAGAATCTGTTTCCAGCAGTGTACTGTTTACATAAACACTTTTTACTGTAGACCACCGTTTATATAGAATCGGTTTCCAGCAGTATACCGTTTCCATAAACACTGTTTACCGTAGGGCACCGTTTATATAGAACCTGTTTCCAGCAGTATACTGTTTCCATAAAAACTCTTTATATAGGGCACCGTTTACCTAGAATTTTTTGACAGCAGTATACTGTTTATATAAACACTGTTTGCTGTAGAGCACGGTTTATATAGAATCTGTTTCCAGCAGTATACTGTTCACATAAACACTGTTTACTGTGGAGTACCGTTTATACAGAATCTGTTTCCAGTCGTATACTGATTATAAAACACATTTTACTGTCGGGCACCGTCTATATAGAATCTGTTTCCAGCAGTATACTGTTCACAGAAACACGGTTTACTGTAGAATACCGTTTATACAGAATCTGTTTCCAGCAGTATACTGTTTACATAAACACTGTTTACTGTAGGGCACCGTTTATTTAGAATCCGTTTCCAGGTTATACTGTTTACATAAACACTGTTTACTGTAGAGCACCGTTTTTATACAATCTGTTTCCAGCAGTATACTGTTTACATGAACACTGTTTACTGTAGGGCTCCGTTTCTCTGGAATCTGTTTCCAGCAGTATACCATTTACATAAAGACTGTTTACTGCAGGGGACCGTTTATATAAAATCTTTTTCCAGCAGTATGCTATTTACATAAACACTGTTTGCTGTCGGGCACCGTGTATATAGAATCTGTTTCGAGCAGTATACTGTTTACATATACACTGTTTAGTGTAAGGCATCGTTGATATAGAATTTGTTTCCAGCAGTATACGGCTTACATAAAAACTGTTTACCGTGAGGCACCATTTATATAGAATCTGTTTCCAGCAGTATACCGTTTACATAAACACTGTTTACTGTAGAGCACCGTTTATTTAGAATCTGTTTCCAGCAGTATACCGTTTACATAAACAATCTTTACTGTAGGGCACCGTTTATATAGAATCTGTTTCCAGCAGTATACCGTTTACATAAGCACTGTTCACTGTATAGCACCGTTTATTTAGAATCTGTTTCCAGCAGTATACCGTTTGCATAAGCACTGTTCACTGTAGGGCACCGTTTATATAGAATCTGTTTACAGCAGTATACCGTTTACATAAACAATCTTTACTGTCGGGCACCGTTTGTCTAGAATCTGTTGACAGCAGTATACTGTTTATATAAAAACTGTTTACTGTAGAGCACCGTTTATATAGAATCTGTTTCCAGCAGTATATCGTTTTCATGAACACTGTTTACTGTAGTGCACCGTTTATATAGAATCTGTTTCCAGCTTGTACTGTTTACATAAACACTGTTTACTGTAGAGCACAGTTTATATACAATCTGCTTCCCGCAGTATACTGTTTACATAAACACTGTTTACAGTAGGGCACCGTTTATATAGAATTTGTTTCCAGCAGTATACTGTGTACATAAACACTGTTTACTGTAGAGCACCATTTATATAGAATTTGTTTCCAGAAATATAATGTGCACATAAACACTGTTTACTGAAGGGCCCTCTTTATGTAGAATCTGTTTCCAGCAGTATACCGGTTACATAAACATTGTTTACTGTGGTGCTATCTTCACATAGCATCTGTTTACAGTAGTGCATGATTTAGATTGACACTGTTTACTGGAGAGTACTATTTACTTAGACTCTGTTTACAGCAGTGTACTGTTTACATAAACACTGTTTACTGTAGGGCACCGTTTATATAGAATCGGTTTCCAGCTTATACAGTTTACATAAACACTGTTTACTGTAGAGCACCGTTTATACAGAATCTGTTTCCAGCAGTATACTGTATAACCGGTGCTCTACAATAAACATTATTTATGATTCTATATAAACCGTTTACATAAACACTGTTTACTGTAGAGCACCGTTTATATAGAATCAGTTTCCAGCAGTATACTGTATAACCGGTGCTCTACAGTAAACAGTATTTATGATTCTATATAAACCGTTTACATAAACACTGTTTACTGTAGAGCACCGTTTATATAGAATCAGTTACCAGCAGTATACTGTTTACATAAACACTGTTGACTGTAGGGCACCGTTTATATAGAATCTGTTTCCAGCAGTATACTGTTTACATAAACACTGTTTACAGTAGAGCACCGTTTATATAGAATCTGTTTCCAGCAGTGTACTGTTTACATAAACACTTTTTACTGTAGACCACACCGTTTATATAGAATCTGTTTCCAGCAGTATACCGTTTCCATAAACACTGTTTACCGTAGGGCACCGTTTATATAGAATCTGTTTCCAGCAGTATACTGTTTCCATAAACACTCTTTATATAGGGCACCGTTTACCTAGAATTTTTTGAAAGCAGTATACTGTTTGTATAAACACTGTTTGCTGTAGAGCACGGTTTATATAGAATCTGTTTCCAGCAGTATACTGTTCACATAAACACGGTTTACTGTGGAGTACCGTTTATAAAGAATCTGTATCCAGTCGTATACTGATTATAAAACACATTTTACTGTCGGGCACCGTCTATATAGAATCTGTTTCCAGCAGTATACTGTTCACAGAAACACTGTTTACTGTAGAATACCGTTTATACAGAATCTGTTTCCAGCAGTATACTGTTTACATAAACACTGTTTACTGTAGGGCACCGTTTATATAGAATCCGTTTCCAGGTTATACTGTTTACATAAACACTGTTTACTGTAGAGCACCGTTTTTATACAATCTGTTTCCAGCAGTATACTGTTTACATGAACACTGTTTACTGTAGGGCACCGTTTCTCTAGAATCTGTTTCCAGCAGTATACCATTTACATAAAGACTGTTTACTGCAGGGGACCGTTTATATAAAATCTGTTTCCAGCAGTATGCTATTTACATAAACACTGTTTGCTGTCGGGCACCGTGTATATAGAATCTGTTTCGATCAGTATACTGTTTACATACACACTGTTTACTGTAGGGCACCGTTTATATAGAATCTGTTTCCAGCAGTATACCATTCACATAAACACTGTTTACTGTAGGGCACCGTTTATATAGAATCTGTTTCCAGCAGTATACTTTTTACACAAACACTGCATACTGTAGGGCACCGTTTATATAGAAACTGTTTCCAGCAGCATACTGTTTGGATAAACACTGTTTACTGTAGGGCACCGTTTATATAGAATTTGTTTCCAGCAATATACCGTTTACTTAAACACTGTTTACTGTATAGCACTGTTTATATAGAACCTGTTTCCAGCAGTACACCGTTTACATAAACACTGTTTACTGTACAGCACCGTTTATATAGAATCAGTTTCCAGCAGTATACAGTTTACATAAAAACTGTTTACAGTAGAGCACCGTTTTTATAGAATCTGTTTCCAGCAGTGTACTGTTTACATAAACACTGTTTGCTGTAGACCACCGTTTATATAGAATCTGTTTCCAGCAGTATACTGTTTACATAAACACTGTTTACAGTAGAGCACCTTTTATATATAATCTGTTTCCAGCAGTGTACTGTTTACATAAACACTGTTTACTGTAGACCACCGTTTATATGTAATCTGTTTCCAGCAGTATACTGTTTACATAAACACGGTTTACTGTAGACCACCGTTTATATAGAATCTGTTTCCAGCAGTATACCGTTTCCATAAACACTGTTTACCGTCGGGCACCGTTTATATAGAATCTGTTTCCAGCAGTATACTGTTTCCATAAACACTCTTTATATAGGGCACCGTTTACCTAGAATTTTTTGACAGCAGTATACTGTTTATATAAACACTGTTTGCTGTAGAGCACGGTTTATATAGAATCTGTTTCCAGCAGTATACTGTTCACATAAACACTGTTTCCTGTAGAGTACCGTTGATACAGAATCTGTTTCCATTCGTATACTGAGTATAAAACACATTTTACTGTCGGGCACCGTCTATATAGAATCTGTTTCCAGCAGTATACTGTTTACATAAACACTGTTTACTGTAGGGCACCGTTTATATAGAATCTGTTTCCAGCTGTATAGAACATAGAACAGAGAACATAGAAGAATACAGCGCAGTACAGGCCCTTCGGCCCACGATGTTGCACCGAAACAAAAGCCATCTAACCTAAACTATGCCATTATCATCCATATGTTTATCCAATAAACTTTTAAATGCCCTCAATGTTGGCGAGTTCACTACTGTAGCAGGTAGGGCATTCCACGGCCTCGCTACTCTTTGCGTAAAGAGCCTACCTCTGACCACTGTCCTAAATCTATTACACCTCAGTTTAATGTTATGTCCCCTCGTGCCAGCCATATCCATCTGCGGGAGAAGGCTCTCACTGTCCACCCTATCCAACCCCCTGATCATTTTGTATGCCTCTATTAAGTCTCCTCTTAACCTTCTTCTCTCCAACGAAAACAACCTCAAGTCCATCAGCCTTTCCTCATAAGGTTTTCCCTCCATACCAGGCAACATCCTGGTAAATCTCCTCTGCACCCGCTCCAAAGCCTCCACGTCCTTCCTATAATGCGGTGACCAGAACTATACGCAATACTCCAAATGCGGCCGTACCAGAGTTCTGGACAGCTGCAACATGACCTCCCGACTCCGGAACTCAATCCCTCTACCAATAAAGGCCAACACTCCATAGGCCTTCTTCACAACCCTATCAACCTGGGTGGCAACTTTCAGGGATCTATGTACATGGACACCTAGATCCCTCTGCTCATCCACACTTTCAAGAACTTTACCATTAGCCAAATATTCCGCATTCCTGTTATTCCTTCCAAATTGAATCACCTCACACTTCTCTACATTAAACTCCATTTGCTACCTCTCAGCCCAGCTCTGCAGCTTATCTATATCCCTCTGAAACCTGCTACATCCTTCCACACTATCGACAACACCACCGACTTTAGTATCGTCTGCAAATTTACTCACCCACCCTTCTGCGCCTTCCTCTAGGTCATTGATAAAAATGACAAACAGCAACGGCCCCAGAACAGATCCTTGTGGTACTCCACTTGTGACTGTACTCCATTCTGAGCATTTCCCATCAACCACCACCCTCTGTCTTCTTTCAGCTAGCCAATTTCTGATCCACATCTCTGAATCACCCTCAATCCCCTATACTGTTTACAGAAACACTGTTTACTGTAAGGCACCGTTTAAAAAGAATCTGTTTCCAGCAGTATACTGCTTACATAAACACTGTTTACTGTAGAGCACCGTTTATATAGAATCTGTTTCCAGCAGTATACTGTTTACATAAACACTGTTTGCTGAAGGGCACCGTTTATATAGAATCTGTTTCCAGCAGTATACCGTTTACATATACACTGTTTACTGTAGGGCACCGTTTATATAGAATCTGTTTCGAGCAGTATACTGTTTACATAAACACTGTTTACTGTAGAGCACCGTTTATATAGAATCTGTTTCCAGTAGTATACTGTTTACATAAACACTGTTTACTGTAGAGCACCGTTTATATAGAATCTGTTTCCAGCAATATACCGTTTACATAAACACATTTTACTGTCGGGCACCGTTTATATAGAATATGTTTCCAGCAGTATACCGTTAACATAAACATTGTTTACTGTGGTGCTATATTAACATGGCCTCTGTTTACAGTAGTGCATGATTTAGATTAACACTATTTACTGGAGAGCACTATTTACATAGACTCTGATTCCAGCAGTGTACGGTTTACATAAACTCTGTTTACTGTATGGCAAAATGTACATAGACTCTGTTTTTAGCAGTGTACTGTTTACATAAACATTGTTTACTATCGGACACTGATCACATCGTCACTGTTTACAGCTGTGCACGGTTCATAAACACTGATTAATTTCGACGCTGTTTACCAAGACTCGGTTTACAGAAGTGTACGGTTTACATTAACTCTGATTAATGTAAACGTTGTTTATAATACTCAGATTGCAGAAATGTATGGTTTACATAAGCACTGTTTGCTGTCGGCGCTGTTTACCTAAACTCTGTTAACAGCTGTGTCTGGTTTACATTAACACGTTTTACTGTCATGTACTGTTTACATAGGTTGCGTATTCTAGTGCACTGTTGAAATACTTTTTTCTGTCGGGCCCTTTTTACCTAGACTCTATTTACAGTAGTGTACGGTTTATTTACTGTGTTCTTACTGCAGCCCACTTTTTACATAGTCTGTTTGCAGCATGGTACATTTTATATTAACACTGTTTACTGTAAGGCACTGTGTACATAGACTCTGATACTGTAGGACACGTTTTAATTACTATTTACCTTTGGGCACTTTTTACATAGACACTGTTTACAGTAGTGCACGGTTTACTTTCAGTCTATTTACTGTTGGGCACTGTTTTCATAGACTGGTTTCAGCTGGGTACGGTATACATAAACATTGTTCACTGTAGGGCACAGATTACATCGTCACCGTTTACAGCTGTGCACGGTTTACATAAACACTGATTACTGTAGGCGCTGTTTACTAATACTCGGTTTACAGAAGTGTACGGTTTACATAAACACTGATTAATGTAGTCGTTGTTTACCAAGACTCGGTTTACAGAAGATTTACATAAAAACTGTTTCGATATACGGTTTGCAATAGTGTACGGTTTGCATAAACACTGTTTACTGTAGGTCGTTGTTGACATAGACTCTGTTTCCAGCAGTATACGGTTTACATAAACACTGTTTGCTGTATGTCCTTGTTTACATAGACTCTGTTTCCAGCAGTATACGGTTTACATAAACACTGTTTACTGTAGGTCCTTGTTTACATAGACTCTGTTTGCAGCAGGGTACGGTTTACATGAACACTGTTTACTGTAGGGCACTGTTTACATAGACTCTGTTACCAGCAGTGCACGGTTTACATAAACACTGTTTACTGTAGGGCAATGTTTACATAGACTCTGTTTACAGCAGTATACGGTTTACATAAACACTGTTTACTGTAGGTCCTTGTTTACATAGACTTTGTTTACAGCAGTATACGGTTTACATAAACACTGTTTACTGTAGGGCACTGTTTACATAGACTGTTTACAGTGGTGTTCGGTTTACATAAACATTGTTACCTCTAGGGCACTGTTTACATAAACTGTTTACAGCGGTGTTCGGTTTACATAAACATTGTTTACTCTAGGGCACTGTTTTCATAGACTGTTAAGAGCAGAGTACGCTCTACGTTAACACTGTTTCATCTAGGGCGCCTTTACATAGACTTTGTTTACATTAGTGTACGGTTTACAGAAACACTGTTTACTGTCGGGGACTGTTTACATTGACTCTGTTTACAGCAGTGTACGGCATTCACTCACTCTGTTTACTGTATGGTGTTATTTAACTCCTGTTTACTGTAGGGCACTTTTACATTGCCTGTTTCCAGTCGTGTACGATTTCATTTATCTCTGTTAACTTTAGGGCGCTGTTTGGCTTGACTCTGCTTACAGCAGTGTGCATTTTACGTACACACTGTTTACCGTAGGGCACTGTTTACTTAAAGTGGAGATCCCGGCGTTGGACTGGCGTGAGCACAGTAAGGTGCCCAACAGGTTTGTTTCGAATTACGAGCGTTTGGCCCACTGCTCAGTACAGAACAGTATGTTTTACATACACACTGTTTACAGTAGTGCACAGTTTACAAGACTCTGTTTACAGCAGTGTACGGTTTTCATTAACAATGTTTACTGTAGGGCACTGTTTACATAGACTGTCGGGCATTGCTTCAATACTGGTTACTGTCGGACACTTTTTTCATTGAATCTGTTTACTGTAGGGCATTGTTTAAATACTGTTTACTGTAGGGCACTGTTTGCATAGACCCAGTTTATAGCAGCGTACGGTTTACATAATCACTGTTTACTGTAGGGTACTGGTTATATAGACTCAGTTTACAGCAGTGTACGTTCTTCATCAACACTGTTAACTGTAGGGCACATATTATAGGCTCTGTGAACTTTAGTGCAGGTTTTACTTTCACTCTGTTTACTGTAGGGCACTGCTTACATTGATTCTGTTTACAGCAATGCACTGTTTACATAAACACTGTTTACTGTAGAGCACTGTTTGCATAGACATTGCTTACAGCAGTGTACGATTTATATAAATACTGTTTACTGTAGGGCACTGTTTACAGAGACTGTTTACAGCAGTGTGCGGTTTACATAAACAATGTTTACTGAACGGGCTATTTGCCTCGACCCTGTTTCCAGCAGTGTACGGTTTATATTAACCCGTTTTACTGTAGGATACTGTTTAAATAGACTCCGAGTGAGTTCTCCCAGTGAGCCAGGGAAGACACAGCCAGAGTGAGGCAGAACCAAGAGTGAGTTTGGGAATTTGAATCTTGGTGGGAATGAGTCAAATCAGTAAGGCAGCTCCTTTTAAATTTCAGGAGTTTAAATTAATTTCAATTAAGCTAGAATTGTGCAGTGTAGGTTAACAAGGGCTGCCCCACCCACTCACATAACTGGTTTGCAGTTAAGTGTCAGTCACTTAAATTTCCCTTGATCTAAAAGCAGGTGGGGGAGGGGAGTCAATTCGGGACAGTTTAAAAAGAACAACTTGTAAACTCACTCCCAGTGAGCAAGAGAAGACACAGCCAGAGTGAGACAGAACCAAGAGTGAGTTTGGGAATTTGAATCTAGGTGGGAATTTGAAGCTTGGGTGGGGCGGAAGTGCTTTTTATCCCTGGTAAGTGACTGGTAAGTAATGTTTCTGTTTTCTTTTTCTTTTCATTGGTATATTGATTTACTTTTTTCTTCGTTGTTTATTTCATTTTTTTTGTGGTAAATTGTAATTGTTGAAATTAACCGAAGGTTTAAGATATGGTAGGAGATCTCAGACCCGTGTCATGCTCCTCGTGTGCGATGTGGGAGCTCAGGGACACGTCCACTGTCCATGGCTCCTTCACGTGCAAGATGTGTGTCCAGTTGCAACTCCTGTTAGACCGCTTGACGGCTCTGGAGCTGCGGATGGACTCACTTTGTAGCATCCGCAATGCTGAGGACGTCGTGGATAGCACGTTTAGCGAATTGGTCACACCGCAGGTGAAAGGTACTGAAGGAGATAGAAAATGGGTGACCAAAAGACAGAGGAAGAGTAGGAAGGCAGTGCAGGTGACCTCTGCGGTCATCTCCCTGCAAAACAGATATACCGCTTTGGATACTGTTGAGGGAGATGGCTCACCAGGGGAAGGCAGCAGCAGCCAGGTTCGTGGCACCGTGGCTGGCTCTGCTGCGCAGCTGGGCAGGAAGATGAATGGCAGGGCTATAGTGATAGGGGACTCAATTGTAAGGGGAATAGCCAGGCGGTTCTGCGGGCGCAACCGAGACTCCAGGATGGTATGTTGCCTCCCTGGTGCAATGGTCAAGGATGTCTCGGAGCGGTTGCAGGACATTCTGGGGGGAGGGGGGGGGTGAACAGCCAGATGTCGTGGTGCACAAAGGCACCAACGATATAGGTACAAAAAAGGGACGAGGTCCTACAGCTGAATTTAGGGAGTTAGGAGTTAAACTAAAAAGTAGGACCTCAAAGGTAGTAATCTCAGGATTGCTACCAGTGCCACGAGCTAGTCAGAGTAGGAATGTCAGGATAGATCTGATGAACGTGTGGCTCGAGAGATGGTGCAAGAGGGAGGGATTCAAATTCCTGGGACATTGGAACCGGTTCTTGGGGAGGTGGGACCAATACAAACCGGACGGTCTGCACCTGGGCAGGACTGGAACCGATGTCCTAGAGGGGGTGTTTGCTAGAGCTGTTGGGGAGAGTTTAAACTAATGTGGCAGGGGGATGGGAACCTATGCAGGACGTTGGAAGGTAGTAAAACAGGGACATACTCAAAAGGCAGTAAGGAGGAAAGGGTAAGGCAGAGAAGCCATAGTCCAAAATCAAAAAGGGCGACAGTACAAGATACAGTGACTGAAGGGAGCTCAGTGAATAGGACCAGGAATGCTAAAAGGAATAAAACGGGAAGTGAAAACATTAATGGTAAGCGACGCGGCAGGTTGTTACATGAAGATATGGGTTCAACGACAAGGAAAATTAGGAGAAAGGTTAAGAGGAAATATAACTTAGGAGAGATTACTGATCGAGGTGTTAAGATTCAGAACAGAGGTAAAAAAAAAAGCCAACATAAGTGTACTTTACCTGAATGCTCGTAGTACTCGGAATAAGGTAAATGAGTTGATGGCGCAAATCATCATGAATGACTATGATTTAGTGGCCATTACTGAAACATGGTTAAAGGATGGTCACGACTGGGAGTTAAATATCCGAGGGTATCAAACTATTCCGCAGGACAGAGTGGATGGTAAGGGAGGTGGTGAAGCTCAATTAATTAAGGATCTCATCGGGCAACAGTAAGGGATGACATCGGTGCTATGGAGGATAAGGTTGAAGCCATTTGGGTGGAAATCAGGAATAGTAAGGCAAAAAAGTTACTGATAGGAGTAGTCTATAGGCCACCAAATAGTAACATTATGGTGGGTCAGGCAATAAACAAAGAAATAACTGATGCATGTAGAAATGGTACAGCAGTTATCATGGGGGATTTTAATCTTCATGTCGATTGGTTAACCAGGTCGGTCAAGGCAGCCTTGAGGAGGAGTTTATAGAATGTATACGCGATAGTTTCCTAGAACAGTATGTAATGGAACCTACGAGGGAACAAGCGGTCCTAGATCTGGTCCTGTGTAATGAGACAGGATTGATTCAAGATCTCATAGTTATGGATCCTCTCGGAAGGAGCGATCACAATATGGTGGAATTTAAAATACAGATGGAGGGTGAGAAGGTAAAATCAAGCACTAGTGTTTTGTGCTTAAACAAAGGAGATTACAATGGGATGAGAGAACAACTAGCTAAGGTAGACTGGGAGCAAAGACTTTATCGTGAAAGAGTTGAGGGCCAGTGGAGAACCTTCCAAGTGATTTTTCACAGTGCTCAGCAAAGATTTATACCAACAAAAAGGAAGGACGGTAAAAAGAGGGAAAATCGACCGTGGATATCTAAGGAAATAAGGGAGAGTATCAAATTGAAGGAAAAAACATACAAAGTAGCAAAGATCAGTGGGAGACTAGAGGACTGGGAAATCTTTAGGGGGCAATATACTTTGTATGTTTTTTCCTTCAATTTGATACTCTCCCTTATTTCCTTAGATATCCACGGTCGATTTTCCCTCTTTTTACCGTCCTTCCTTTTTGTTGGTATAAAAGCTATAAAGCAGCGTTATATAGATTATCATTTCATAGAATTTACAGTTTAGAAGGAGGCCATTCGGCCCATCGAGTCTGCACCGGCTCTTGGAAAGAGCATCCTACCCAAGGTCAACACCTCCACCCTATCCCAGTAACCCCACCCAACACTAAGGGAAATTTTGGACACTAAGGGCAATTTATCATAGCCAATCCACCTAACCTGCACATCTTTGGACTGTGGGAAGAAACCGGAGCACCCGGAGGAAGCCCACGCACACACGGGGAGGATGTGCAGACTCCGCACAGACAGTGACCCAAGCCGGAATCGAACCTGGGACCCTGGAGCTGTGAAACAATTGTGCTATCCACAATGCTACCGTGCTGCCCCTATAATTATGAGAGTAAACTTGCTCAGATTATAAAAACAGATAGTAAAAGTTTCTACAAATATATACAACAAAAAAGAGTGGCTGAGGTAAATATTGGTCCTTTAGGGGATGAGAAGGGAGATTTAATAATGGGTGTTTACTCGAGGACACTGCTTACGTAGACTATGTTTACATTAGTGTGCGGTTTACTTTCACTGTTTACTGTAGCGCACTGTTTACATAGATGTTTACTGTAGGGCACATTTGAAATTATTTTTACTGTAGTGCACTGTTCACATAGCCTGTTTACAGCAGTGTACATTTCACAATAGGACTGTTTACGGTAGGGCACTGTTTACTCAGACTCTGTTTACAGTAGTGTACGGTTTACGTAATCACTGCTTAGTGTTCGGGTCTGTTCTCACAGTCTCTGTTTACAGCAGTGAATGGTTCACATCAACACTATTTACTGCAGGCCCAGTTCATATATTTTCTGTTAATGGCATTGTCCGGCATAAATACATTGTTTACTGTCGGGCAATTTTTAATAGACTATGTTTACTGCAGGGCACATTTACATAGACTGTTTACAGTCGTGTACATTTTACATAAGCATTGTTTGCTGGAGCGCACTGTTCCATACATTATGTGTCCAGCAGTGTACGGTTTACCGAAACACTGTTTACTGGAGGGCACAGTTTACATTGACTCTGTTTACAGCAGTGTACGGTTTACCTGAACACTGTTTACTGCACGGATTGTTTGATGAGAATATGTTTACGGCAGTGCATTGTTTACATAGACAGATTACAGTGGTGTACGGTTTGCATTACACTGTTTATTGGAAGGCTCATTTTGCACAGAGCCTGTTCACTGTAGGGCAACATTTACATAGGCTCTGTTTACCGTAGTGTATGGTTTACATTAACACTCTTTAACGGAGGGTACTGTTTACATCGACTCTGTTTACAGCAGGGCCCTGTTTAAGTAAACACTGATTACTTTAGGACACCGTTTACACAGCACTGTTTACAGCAGTGCACGATTTACATAAACACTGTTTCCTGTAGGGCACTGCTTACAAAGACTCCGTTTCCAGCAGTGTACGGTTTGCATAAGCACTGTTTACTGTAGGACACTCTTTACATGGACTATTGACAGCAGTGTACGGTTTACATTACATTGTTTACTATCGGGCACTGTTTATACAGACTCTGTTTACAACAACGTACGGTTTACATAAGCACTGTTTACTGTACGGGACTGTTTACATCGACTCTGTTCACATCAATGTCCGGTTTAAATATACTGTTTACTGTAGGGCACAGTTTACATAGTATCTGCTCGCTGGAGGGCACAGCTTAAATTCTATTTACTATAGGACACTGTTTACATAGTATCTGTTCACTGGAGGGCGCAGCATAAATTCTATTGTCATTAGGGTACGGTTTATATAGACTGTTTGCAGTAGTGTATGGCCTACTTTCACTCTGTTAACTGTAGGGCAATGTTCACATAGACTCTGTTTACAGCCGTGTACATTTGACATCAACACTATTTACAGTACGGCATTGTTTACATAGACTCTGTTTACATATCGTGTCCGTTTCACATAATCACTGTTTACTGTAGGGCATGGTTTACATTGACTGTTTACAGCGGTGTTCGGTTTAAGTTAACACTGATTACTGTAGGGCGCTGTTTGCTTAGACTTTGTTTACAGTGGTGGACGGTTTTCATAGACACTGTTTACTGTAGTGCACTTTTTACATTGACTCTGGTTACAGTAGTGTACGGTTAAGTATCACTCTGTTTACTGTAGGGGACTGTGTACACAGACGCTGTTTGCAGTAGTGTCCGGTTTAATTTCACACTGTGTACTGTAGTGAGGAAGGAGCAGCGCTCCGAAAGCTAGTGACATCCAAACAAATCTGTTGGACTTGAACCTGATGTTGTAAGACTTCGTACTGTTTAACTGTAGGACACTGTTTACATAGACTCTGTTTACATTTGGGTGCGGTTTAATTTCATTCTGTTTACTGTAGAGCACTGTTCACATAGACTCTGTTTACAGCAGTGTATACTTCAAACAAACACTGTTTACTGTAGAACACCGTTTATATAGAATCTGTTTCCAGCACTATACCGTTTACATAACCACTGTTTACTGTAGAGCACCGTCCATATAGAATCTGTTTCCAGCAGTATACCGTTTACATAAACACTGTTTGCTGTAGGGCACTGTTTACATTGACTCTGTTTACAGCAATGTACGGTTACATAAACAATGTTTACTGTAGAGCACTGTTTACATAGACATTGTTTGCAGCAGTGTACTATTATAGAAATACTGTTTACTGTAGGGCATTGTTTACAGAGACTCTGTTTACAGTAGTGTACGGTTTACATAAACAATGTTTACTGAACGGGTCATTTGCCTCGACCCTGTTTACAGCAGTGTGCGGTTTACATGAGCACTTTTTACTGTAGGGCAGTTTCCAGAGACTCTGTTTACAGTAGTGTACGGTTTACATGAACAATGTTTACTGTAGAGCACTGTTTAAATAGACTGCGTTTACTGTAGGGCACTGTTTTAATACTGTTTGTATCGGGCACTTTTACATAGACTGTTTACAGTAATGTACGATTCCCTTTCACTCTGTTTACTGTAGGGCACTGTTTACATAGACTCTGCTTACAGCAGTGTACATTTTACATAAACACTGTTTGCTTTAGTGCACTGTTTACATAGACGCTGATTACCGTAGGGCACTGAATACATTCTGTTTACTGTAGGTCACTGTTTACATAGACACTGTTTACAGTAGTATGCGGTTTACTTTCACTCTGTTTACTGGAAGGCACTCTTTACATAGACTCTGTTTACAGCATTGTACATTTTGCATGGACACTGTTTACAGTAGGGTACCGTTTACATTGACGCTGTTTAGAGCAGTGCACGGTTTACATAAACACTTTACTGTAGGGCGCTGTTTGTATAGCCTGTTTACACTAGTGTACGGTTTACTTTAACACAGTTTACGGTAGGGCTCTGCTTAGACAGACTTTGTTTCCAGCAGTGTGCGGTTTATATAAACACTGTTTACTGTACGGCACTGTTTACAGAGACTCTGCTTCCAGCAGTGTACGTTTTAGGTAAACACTGTTTACTGTAGGGCGCTGTTCCCGTAGACTCTGCTTACAGTAGGACACTGTTTAAAGAGACTCTATTTTCACTAGTGTACGGTGTTCTTTCGGTCTGTTTACCGTCGGGAACTGTATACTAAACTATGTTAACAGCAATGTACAGTTTACATCCACACTGTTTACTGTCGGGCACTGATTACAAAGAGTGTTTACAGCAGGTTACGGTTTACATAAATACTGTTTACATTAGGGAACACTTTATATCTGCTTTGTTTACCGCAGTGTACATGGACACTGTTTAGTGGAGGGCTCTGTTAACATTGTTCCTATTTACAGCAGTGTATAGTTTACAAAAACACTGTTTACTGTAGAACACTGTTTACATGGAATGTATTTACAGCAGTGTACGGTTTACATAAATACTGTTAACTGTAGGGCCCGGTTACATAGAATCTGTTCACAGCAGTGCACAGTTTACATAAACACTTTACAGTGGGGCGCTGATGACATAGACTCTGTTTACAGTAGTGTACGGTTCACATTAACACTGTTTACAGTAGGGCAATGCTTAGATAGACTGTCTACAACAGTGTTCGCTTTACATAAGCATTGTTTACATAGACTCACTTCACAGCAGCGCACGGTATAGATAAACACTGTTTACTGTATACTGTTTACTGTTTACATAGACTTTGTTTACAGTAGTGTACGGCTTATGTAAACACAGTTTATTGTGCTTTATGTAGACTCTTTTGGCAGTAGTGTACGGTTTACATTAACACTTTTACCTGAAGGCACTGTTTATATCGACTCTGTTTACAGCGGTGTACAGCTTACATTCACAGTGTTTACTGTAGGTAACTGTTAACCTAGTCTCTGCTTCAGCAGTGTGCGGTTTACATAAATACTGTTTACTGTATTGGACTGTTTACAGAGACTCTATTTACAGCAGTGTATGGTTTACGTAAACACTGTTTACTGTGGGAAACTGTTTACATTTACTTTGTTTTCAGCAATGTAACGTTTATATAAACACTGTTTACAATTGGGCACTGTTTACATAGACTGTTTACAGCACTGGACCATTTGCATTTACACTGTTTGCTTTCGGGCACTGTTTATGTACTTACTTTACAGCAGTGTACCGTTAACATAGTCACTGTTTATTGTCGGGCCCTGTTTACACAGAGTCTGTGCAGGGCAAGGTAAGGTTTACTTAACCACTGTTTACTGTAGGGCACTGTTTCCAGAGACTCTGTTTACAGTAGTGTACGGTTTACATAAACAATGTTTACTGAACGGGCTATTTGCCTCGACCCTGTTTACAGCAGTGTACGGTTTACATTAACACTTTTTACTGTGGGGCACTGTTTATATAGACTCCGATGACTGTAGGGCACTGTTTTAATACTGTTTGTATCGGACACTTTTACATAGACTGTTTACAGTAATGTTCGGTTCCCTTTCACTTTGTTTACTGTAGGTCACTGTTTACATAGACACTGTTTGCAGTAGTATACGGTTTACTTTCACTCTGTTTACAGGAAGGCAGTCTTTACAATGACTCTGTTTACAGTAGTGTACATTTTGCATGGACACTGTTTGCAGTAGGGTACCGTTTACATGGACTCTGTTTAGAGCAGTGCACCGTTTACAGAAACACTTTACTGTAGGGCGCTGTTTGTATAGCCTGTTTACACTAGTGTACGGTTTACTTTA